>NC_142590.1:3150526-3457591 GCF_965207765.1 Zootoca vivipara
TCTTTGGACTGATGGGGCTAAACAAGCTGAAATTAAATTCAGATAAGATTGAAATCTGTAGGTAGCGAGATCACATGGTCCTTACAACTGGTATTAGATGGAGTTGCACTCCCACTAAAGAACCAAGTACACACTTTCTGAGTTCTTGTGTACTATACATTAACAGGCAAAGCACAGGTGATGGTGGCCAGGAGCTCATTTTATCAGCTACAGCTGATGTACCTATTAGAGAGGTCAAATGTGGCCACACTTATCAATGCTCTATCACATCCAGGCTGGACTCTTTGTAGGGTTGCCTTTAAAGACAGTTTTGAAACTTCAGCTGGTTTAGCATGCAATTGTCAAGTGTCTTGATAGGAGCTAGGTGGTCAGACCATGTGAAGCTTTGAAACTGCATGTGGTTGCTAGTGTGTTTCTCAGCCTAATTTAAAGTGCTGGTGGTGACATTTAAAGGAACCATTGGCCCTCCAGGTGTTTCTGGTCCATAGTTTGCATCATTGCTGACCATTTGCCATCCATGCAGGGGGTGATGAGCGTTATAGTTCAGCAACAGCTGGAGGGCCAGTGGTTGGATTTGAGGTTTTTGGTGTGTGTTTTTAAGGCCTACCCCCCAACCAGTCTGCCCATACTTCCAGTGTTGGCAATGGAGGCCATCTTACCTGCCAACCTTCAAGAACAGTTAAATTGGCAGGCATTTTCTATAGTACATTCATGGTTCTTGATTTCAGTACCAGTAGGGCTTTGTTAAGCTACATCTCCTCAGGTCCTTAGGAAGGCATCAAGAGCTTGCCAGGTTTTGATGGCCTTCACTTGAATGTTGTTTCAATCCATTTGCCATGCTGTCTTGCTGCTGATGCTTTAGGTTATAGCTTTATTAGGGGAGAAGTGTATTCATGTACCTTTTTGTGGATTATGAAGTTATGTAAAGTTATTTATGATGCTTTATTGTGATATGACAGTTTAGTTAATGAAGTTGTTAATGGAGAGATTATTTTAGCTTTTTCATCTCTTCAAAGCTCTTTTTTGTTATTGTATAGGTCAGCTTCTTCAACTTCTTTTCTTTACAGGAGTCTGTAACAGACTATACAGCACCTTCTTCTCACTCCAGTACAGTGGCTACAAGCAGTGCAAAGATGGAAGAGGCTTTAGTGACAAATGTAAGCTTATTAGTTACTTTAAGCATAGCTATAAACATAACTTTTATTTTTCATGGCATTTAAAACTAAAACTCTGCTATACAGATCTACTTGGGTATGGAAAAAATCTTCTGTAATTTTTATTGTTGTGCAGTAACAATGCAAAAATAATGTTAGAGACCTTGTAGATAAAGGCTAGCAGAACATGGAATTTTGAGAGGCGTTCAAGAATTGTGGGGAAAATAGAAAGTGGTTTGAGCAATCAGTGCAAACTAGGCTATAGGGTTTTTAGCATATTGTGTGTGCAGTCCTATGTGGTAAGGAAATGCATATTGTTATGGCAATTGAGATTTTCACAAAATAGTTAATTCTAGGTTCATTAAGGCTCTCACTACACATTCAGAAGGATTACTTGGTGTCATCTCTCTTGGGCTTGCCTGATTTCAGAATATACAATATAGGTGAGGTTTGCATAAAATCACCCTCCACATTAAAAATAAACAACACCTCCCTTCCTGTAGAAAGCTGTGCGTTGAGAAGAAATCTGGCCTAGCTCTTCTTTCCAAAGTGCTACCTTCCCAGCAGTAGGTGGGAGAGCATCCAGTCATGACATCTCCATTACACCAGGAGGGATTTTCTTACATGATTCTTTCCACTGCATTGTCTACATGCAGGTTCCATTCTCCAAACACAATGCATTCCCAGGAAACCGTTCATGATGTGAGCATTTGCATAATGAGCTGATGATTTCCATTATTTCCTATGGGAACATTTCTAATCTGATTTATCCATTCTCCCTCCCTCCATGCTTTCTGCCTGAAACTGCTACAGCCTGAAGAAGTGTGCATGCACACGAAAGCTCATACCAAAATATAAACTTAGTTGGTCTTTAAGGTGCTACTGAAGGAATTTTTTTTATTTTGCTTCTACTCAGACCAACACGGCTACCTACCTGTAACTGCTACAGCCAGTCAGCAAAAGCCAAACAAATGAAAAAATTGTTTCTTTGATCTCTCCTGCTCCCTGATTTGTCTGATCTCGCTCCCTCCCTCACTTAATGGTTTCTGCCTGAAACTGCTGCAGCCAATCAGCAAAAGCCAAACAAAGGAAAAACATTTCTTTGATCTCTCCTGCTCCCTGATTTGTCTGATCTCCCTCCATGCTTTGTGCCCGAAATGACTGCTGCTGGCCAGCAAAAAAACCAAGTAAGGAAATGGGCAAACTTTGACTGTTTGGATATCTGAATTAGTCATCCATGTACCAAGGTTTAGGCATAATTATTTGTGTTCAGATAACTCAGATTTTGTATAATGACCATTCCAATAGCAGCACCTGCATGTACTTCAGTTTTACTAGAATTTATTTCTATATCAAAATTGCCAATCTGCTATATAACATGGTGAACATGTTGAAAAAAATTACTCGTCACACATACAGGAAGAATTTTGTTAATTTAACTACATCCATATTGAGCAATCCTGAAGATCATATTTGCAATCATAATATAGTAATAGGGCTTACTCAAGTAATTACTTTGTTGTCTTTCACATACACCCTTCGCACCATAGTCTTGAAATTGGCTTTTTGTGTTATGCTAGTAGGCATAACTCTGGACAAGCGTGTAAGTAACAAAACAGACTTTTCATGCAATAATATCACTTTTAGAGTAAATTCATATGCCATGGAGCCGTTGGAGCATCCATTTATGATTACACACTTCTTCATCTTCTCTACTCTCCCCTCCCCCCCCAATGATTAGTCTGTTCCTTCACCTACTCTTTCACTGTTTGAGATTACTGTAACAGCTGACAGCTAAATTGGATAATCCAGGTTAGCAGTAACCATAGTTTGCCTGCAAAGTGGAGATTGGAGTCATGCTTTGAAGTGGGTCTAAATCCCTGGTTTGGATTGATGGGCTGCCCAACTAAAACATTATGGGAAATTATTGTTCTCTCAAACTCTGAAAAGAATGGATGAGAAGGCATGCACAAGTTTGAGGGGTGAAAGCATGAGACCATGAAGTTGCTTCTCACTGCCAAATCATGGCTCTGTTAGATATCTCTCTTTAGCCACAGCTACAAGAGAGAAGTGAAGTTTCTGTTCATCTTATAAGGGCTTGAAAAAGCAAAAGCAACACACACACACACACACACAAAATTGAGAAGTGTGTGGGCAATGACCTCTAAATAACTGGGCATACAATGTGAATTGTAATCATTCTGCTTGTGTGTTAGTCTCGTGTTTCTCGCCAAAGTGGTACAGGTCCTCTACAAATGGTTCTCCTGACTAGTATCTTATTTCCTGCTGCAATATGTGGACACCTAGATATTCTGTGAATAACTTTGGAAACCAATTGTGGATGCCAAATAAGATCAAAGCAACCTAGAACTTTTAAGAGCAGAATAATGGCAGTGGTTATTGAATTTAAATGCTTTTATCCAATGTACCTTTATTTTTATTTGGTAAGTCTGCAAAGGCTTTGGATTTGTGTTCTTTGATTGATGGTACACCTTGACAAATGCTGTCTGGCAACAGAAAGTGTCCCCTTATGGAATCCTGGTGCTTATTATTTTGTTGTTTTGCGACTCCATCTCTGGCTTAACCATGCTTGTGTTTGAAGGAGAGCAGGATTTGAATGACTCTCCAAGAGAGTTTCCAGTTAGTGAATTGTTTCCTATTAAGTATACTTTGTGGCGGTGTTTGTGGCTTTCTTTGTCATCCCTTTTGTTCATAAAGTTTTGAAATGTTTGAGGTTGATTATTATGTCCATGTTGGAGTACCGTGTAATTCTCGGATGCTGATGACTTGTGTACAGTATTTTTGGAGTTCGATTTACTCCTAGATATGTGGTTTGAAAATTTCATCTACCTTCATTCTTTAAACTAGCTTAATTCCATTCTGTGGCAGTATTTTGTAAGAATGATTGTAAGAGCACTGTTAATGGCCAAGAGTAAGGGAGCATCAATGTCTTTGTTTCGTCTATATTTGAGTCTTCAGGAAATCTATTGATTGCACTTAGTTAAGTTCAAGTAAAATTGTACTATTCCTGCAGTAGTTTAGTTTTTGTGCATCTCTGACACTATGATAAGTGCCTGGAAACTTCCATTTCACTGTATCTGAAGAAGTGTGCATGCACACGAAAGCTCATACCAAAATAAAAACTTAGTTGGTCTTTAAGGTGCTACTGAAGGAATTTTTTTATTTTACTATGAAAGGAGGATATTTCTCAATGTTTGAGGGCCATCATTCTACTTCTTTAATGAGTCCTGTGAGAATCAGTATAGGGGAATTACAATAACCTGAATTAAATTTTTGGAATTAAATCCAAAAGGAAATGGTCAACAAGCCATAACTATGAACCGGAAAGTCTCCCCACACACACACACCTATCAGATCTTTTTTGTCCTTTTTATGTTAAAGCTTCCCTGCTAAATGCTTGCACCTGAAAGACAATCTAGTTCAGCGGCATTGCTTGAGCTCTTGCTTTTGTTGGGGCTTTTGTTATAGACCTAGCTAGAATGTGATGTGTGTTGCCTGCCTTTCAGGTGCCCCTGCCCCACACCCTTCCCCTCCCTAGGAGGGAGGCTCTACAACAGAGCTCCAGCCTAACTCCAGTTTCTCCCGCTACCGTGGACCTCACCCTCAAGGTATGTACCACATCCCTCTAAGGGTCATTTTCTTGCATGCAGGGGAAAGACTTAATCAAGATCTTGCTGGCAAACTTCAGTGGAGAGACCAAAAAGGCAGTTTTTGCTTTTTAGACCACTAGAACAAGAGTTTCTAAGGGGGTTCATTACATTTCTTTTATCCCACTTTGTAACTAACAGCAATCAGCTGACTCTTGCCACCCAAATCCTAGATACACATCAGAATATCAGATAGGACTTATTAGGATGATTGTGATTTCCCCCTCCTATAGAGAGTATATGGGAAATGAGCTATGTAGGTGGTTCCAGATGCCTTCCTGTGAAATAGCTTGTATTGTTTTGAGCAATTATTGTTGAGGTTAGCAATATGTAATGTATATTGGCTGGCTGATGCAGCACACTTTGTGCAGGAGACTGGCAGTGTTAGAACTTGCTGATCGCTTAATATTTTCTATTAAGTGGTAACTAGTGTGACCTTTTTAGTGATGGTGTGAGGTAGGTTTGTGAAGGCAGCCAGGTAGTGTTCATAGGTGACGGTGTTCATTTGGACTATATTGTGCATCTCATGCTGCAAAGTGAGTCTCAGTAGCATTATTTACAGGTTGATACCAATTCTTCTCAGTTCTGTAAAGTGGTAGAACATGTATTTGCATAACTCAGTTAAATAGAGGTTTTGTGAGAGAGATTCCAAATAGGAACATGTCCCCTGTGATTACAGATTTTAGAGGGTGGGGTTCTTGTCTTATTGACATACATTGTATGTATATGCTAATAACTCTCTTAATCAGCTGAGACTAGACTGAATTTTTGAAGACCTGACCCACATTTCAAAATACTTATGGAAATTGCAAAACAAACATAGCACTGGGCTGAAAGCAACTTGTAAAGTAAATGTGCACAACTTCAGCAGAGCTTACACTCAACAATTATTCCAGTTGTTGCTTAGATTGACATGGCTGTGCTGCCTTTTTCCTCTCTGATCTGTTTCATATTGACGTATCATTTAAACTTCACTATTGTGCCTCTGTAGATGTATTCGGCTGAAAGCATTGCTGTGATAAAGTAATGTACCCTTTTGTTCTGTTTAGTCTGAGGAACTATTTGGGTATTTGGTATAAAGTTTGCATGTAACTTGCTGTTGTGAATGTGGACAGGTAGGCCAATAGGAAGGTAGTGAGTAGATAAAGGCACATGCCATGTTCTGATACAGCAGTTGTGTTATGAACAGTATCTAATGTCTTGCTATTGATTCTTATCATGCTATTGTCTTTCTTAAAACAGGTTTTACATTTGAACCTTTTGTGTTCTGTAATGAAGATTTGATATTTCTGAGTAGTGTCTTGAATATTTTACACCTAGGGACATAATTTTACATTAAACTTAATGGGAGGGGGGAGGCTTTAAATGCCATAAAATAAACTTAATAACCAATATATAGTTTTGTCTGGTAATTTCCAGTAAGATGCTAATTTGCAGCATGCATTGTAGCTGAAATCCGTTGCATTAGAAAATTTAGGGTTGATTTTAAACTGATACATGTAATACATAATCTTATGATCAAAAGTGGTTATCCATAAAAATTGTCTCGCATAGACAACTACAAGTTCTGAGGCATCTGAAGACTGACTGATTGTTACTTTTCTGAAAGTAGCAGGGATAAGTAACTTTTTCCCCTGAGGGCCACACACTAGTGGCAAAAATGTTTCCTACAGTTTGTGGGGGGCTAAACCAGCATGCCTCTCATGACACACAATAATCTTGGATCTCTGTGTAACCTGGCTGGATTGTTGCAATTGCCTAGTTGCAGGGGGTGGTTACACATACAATGGGTTGTCGTCAGTATTCTCCTAATTGTCCTATGCAGGTTTGAAGCGCATGCTGTATTTTGCACTCTCTGTCAGCATGGTGTTAGAAGGATTGTTGGGGCAATGGCAAGGGTTATCAGGCCAGGCCAGGCTCTTGCTCAAAGGCAGGCAAGAGGCCACGGCTGTGGGTGACCTTCCATTTTCTGCACCAAACTCAACCATCCTCTCTCACTCAAAGGAAGAGCAGTGGTGGCAGTTATTCAGTACTCACTGAGTGGCACAAGAGCGCAAAGCAGATGCTTAAACATCAGGAAGAAAGGAAGTAAATACCAGAGTTTTTAAGGCTGAACTGTTAAGCTGAAATCAAAATTTACAAACTTTCAGCTGTTTGCAATGAGCAAATCAAACAAAAGCAATTGAAATAGCTCAACACAACGGATGCTTCAAGTGGTTTCTCCAAATTCAGCTCAAATTGCAACTCATACTGGCTTCTCCCATCTCACTATTATTCAACTCCCCTGAATAGAATCCCTCACAACAGCACAAATACAACAGGTGTTGTCTCAAGCACACCTTATGCAGCTGAACAAAGTGTGTTGCAACAAGTGTGCTTGAGACGGAAAGCATGAAATACCTGAGCTGGCCAGGTGTTTGCTGAGTGTCAAATTTGGCTGCATGTTAGAAATATGGATAAATAGGTCATGTTAGAAATAGAGAAGAGATCATCACCCTTCACAAACAAGGAGCAAGATTCAAGAAGATAGCAAAAGCACTGCGTGTTCCCAGAAACACTGTTGAAAGCCTAATTTGCAAGTTCAAAGTTAAAGGAACAGTGGTTACACTACTTGGACAGGGCAGAAAACGGAAGCTATCTGAGGCAGCAACCAGAATACTGAGAAGGCAGGCTGGGGAAAACCTCCAAGTGACTGCGAAAGAGCTGTAGCAAGACTTGATGACAGCAGGCACTGATGTTTCAGTGAGCACAGTAAGGCGCCTTACTAAGTGCAGAAGGTTTCCATGCCAAAACTCCAAGACGTTCACCACTACTGAACCAAAAGCACAAGAAAAGTCAGCTCCAGTATACTCAAAATCATGTAAATAAGCCACAGAAGTTTTGGGATACTGTTCTGTGGAGTGATGAAACAGAATTGGAACTTTTTGGCCCCATGGATCAGCATTATGTCTGGAGGAAGAATAATGAAAAGAACACACTGCTCTGGGGCTGCTTTGCATCCTCTGGCACTGGAAACTTGGAGCATGTGGAAGGCAGGATGGATTCATTGAAGTATCAGGAAATCTTAGGAGAAAACATGCTGTCCGTGAGAAGCTTGGGCATCACTGGACCTTCCCACGGGAAAACGATCCCAAACATACCTGAAATTCCACCAAGGCTTGGTTGCAGAAGAAGTCCCGGAAGGTTCTACAGTGGCCATCACAGTTACCTGACTTGAACCCCATAGAAAATCTCTGGTGGGATTTGAAGAAGGCGGTTGCAGCACACAAAGCCAAGAATATTACTGAAGTGAAGACCATTCCTCATGAGGAATGGGCTAAGATTCCTCAGGAACAGTGCCAGAAGCTGCTTTCTGGCTATGCATCTCATTTGCAGCAGGTAATAGCAGCAAAAGGCTGCTCTACTAAGAAATTAAAAGACGCCTGCTTCTTGGGAGAAAAGCAATGACAAACCTAGACAGCATCTTAAAAAGCAGAGACATCACCTTGCCGACAAAGGTCCGTATAGTTCAAGCTATGGTTTTCCCAGTAGTGATGTATGGAAGTGAGAGCATAAAGAAGGCTGATCGCCGAAGAATTGATGCTTTTGAATTATGGTGCTGGAGGAGACTCTTGAGAGTCCCATGGACTGCAAGAAGATCAAACCTATCCATTCTTAAGGAAATCAGCCCAGAGTGCTCCCTGGAAGGACAGATCGTGAAGCTGAGGCTCCAATACTTTGGACACCTCATGAGAAGAGAAGACTCCCTGGAAAAGACCCTGATGTTGGGAAAGATTGAGGGCACTAGGAGAAGGGGACGACAGAGGACGAGATGGTTGGACAGTGTTCTCGAAGCTACCAACATGAGTTTGACCAAACTGCGGGAGGCAGTGCAAGACAGGAGTGCCTGGCGTGCTATGGTCCATGGGGTCACGAAGAGTCGGACACGACTAAACGACTAAACAACAACAACACTAAGATGCTTGCCATGAAGGGGTTGAATAATAGTGAGATGGGAGAAGCCAGTATAAGTTGCAATTTGAGCTGAATTTGGAGAAACCACTTGAAGCATCTGTTGTGTTGAGCTATTTCAATTGCTTTTGTTTAGTTTGCTCATTGCAAACAGCTGGAAGTCTGTAAATTTTGCTAATAAACCTGATTTGCAATGAGGGTTGAATAATTTTGATTGTAATTATATATCTTCATCGCCTGTTTCTGTATTCAATCACTGCAGAAAATATAATACAACTTCCAGAGAAGTAACAATCTGTTCAATTTTATGATGCCTCATTAGGTATGAGTACTATTAATATGGTGGCTTATGCATAGTTTATGCATTATTCAGGACTGCTCAGAGATGCTGAGGTGGTAGGTTCAATATAGAACCGTGAAGAGTTGACACATGTCTTGGGCACATTTTTATACTTAAAAGCAAGCCCAGTGATAGCAGTTAATGAAAATGTGGTTGCAAATCTCTTCTTTGACTTTTCCATTATAGCCCAGCTTATTTAAACCTACAGTATTTAATCCTGGTTTTGGTTACTGGCAAATTCTAAACTGTGGTATAAAAAGCAAAAGTTTTGTCGGGGTTTTTGAAATCTGTATTATGGTTGATGTGCAGGATTGTGCTACATTTGGCTTAGTTCATATTGCATACTTGTGGGTCCCTGAGATTCAGATCTAGAGTGTAAAATGTGTTAGATTAATGGTGCTATCAATGTAATGTGGATTAAATAGCTGAGGAATACTTCTAAAAGGTTTTGTTGAGAAAAGTTTTTTTAAAATGTATCAAAGATAGTAATGATTCACACTTGGCTCTAACCTTTGCTGTATGCTTGCCCCATGTTTTTTGAAAACATTAAACAATTTCTATCTCTAATATTCTAAAACAATTCAGTTTCCCTGGCAGCTAACTAGAGGAGTATGGATGCTATCTAGAGAGACAAAGTGAAAATAAGACACTGTGAAAATTAAATGGGCTAAATATGTATTTCAAAGTGGAACCATTTCCTTTTTCTGACTAGATGGAGTCTGCTCGCAAAGCATGGGAGAATTCACCAAATGTCGGGGAGAAGAATTCACCAGCTACATCATCAGCATCTCCAGTAGGTGGCGGTAGTGGTGGCAGCAGTGGCAGTGGAAGCAGCAGCAGTAGCAGTGGACCAACCAGTGGTACATACAGCTCTTTCTCAAGTGCATCAATGCCTCCCATTCCTGTGGCTTCAGTTACACCTACAACTTCATTGTCAGGTATAAGCTTTTGGACTACACCGCTGTTGTTGTTGTTGTTGTTACGCAGTCTGTCTGACTGGGTTGCACCAGCCACTCTAGGCGGCTTCCAACATATATAAAAGCATAATTAAACATTTAAAAGCTTCCCAATACAGGGCTGCTTTCAGATGTCTTCTAAAGGTTATATAGTTGCTCATCTCCTTGAAAGTTTCTTGGTCCTTCAGTCAAAAAGACTGCCAGAGCAGCTTGCATACAGTCCCTTGAAACAAGGCAAGACAGCCCCTGGCCACAGTCTAAAAGACATGACACTAAAGGGGGAGGGAAGAGGGGAAAAGCAAACTCAGGCTCTAGGTCTGTTTAACTCTTTGGATGTGGGCCATCACATGTAGGAAGAAGTAATCTGTGAAGCTACTTTAGGCAAATCCTCTTGTAGGCACCCTTCAATTAGCATGGGAGGTCCTGCTAGTGTTGTTATGTCCGGGTGTTGCCTGGTTGGCGATGACCCATGACAAGACCTCACTTGGTGAAATGTCCTCCAAAGCATTTGATGACTGAAATATACTGTTCTTGGTAACCTTGAAAGTATTACCTGTAAGAATATGTTAACTGTGTTTCAATGTTTCTAGGTGTTTAATGTTAAGTATTCTTTTTAAAATATATATATATTGCTGCTTTGTTAGTTTTCCTGATCTTCTTTGGAAAGAAGGTTGGGGCAGAAATTAAATAAATAAATAACAGAAGTAGAATGTTTGAATAAAGTACTGCAGTAGTTAACAATTTGCATTTTTACTTAGGGTATACCAAACTTATGACTAGCTTACTGAAGCATGTTAGATTTTAGTAACTATTAAAGCAGTGCTTTGCTGGTTGTAATTTTAGGAGCTGGAACATACACTACCTCTTCACTGAGTACAAAAACAACCACAACCTCTGATCCACCTAACATTTGTAAAGTGAAGCCACAGCAGTTACAGACAAGTAATTTGGCATCTGCTGGTCACTTTTCCCAGCTAAGCTGTATGCCATCGCTAATTGCTCAGCAGCAGCAGAGTCCACAGGTCTATGTGTCTCAGTCGGCAGCAGGTAATATACGAGGTAGTCTCTTTGCATTGTATCTGGGTATAAATGGTTCCTCTTTCTATTTAAAGGTAGGGGTGACTAAATTTAAGCTCAGTGTTTCTTAAATCTTCCGGTTACTTTCATGATTGCAACTTTGCAGTCTATTCGTTGCTCCCAACAAATTGTATTGAATGTTGTAGTATTTGTAAAGAAAACACAAACACTCTTTTTGAAAATTGACAGTCTTTTTTTCTTGCCTTTGAAATCTCCCCCCCCCCCCAATTTGTTTAGCAGCTAGGCGTATCAATTGCCTTTACTTTTTAGTTAACTCAGGCGCTGTGCTACTGATTTTTTTTCTCTTATGACTCTGTAGCTCAAATTCCAGCTTTCTACATGGATACAAGCCATCTCTTTGGTACCCAGCATGCACGACTGGCTCCTCCATCACTGGCCCAACAGCAAGGATTTCAGCCAGGGCTCTCACAGGTACTTAGGGGATTGACTGGGTGGCATATTTGCTTTTTAATAACCATACAAATGTTGACTCTTGTATTCCAAATCAGAGTTCAACATTTTAAATGTCCTTGTCCAGCTAAACCATTGAGTTGTGGTCACAGCTGGTGGCTCATACTGGAACATTTTTAACAGTGTCTTCCAGGCATCCCCAAACTTCGGCCCTCCAGATGTTTTGGCCTACAACTCCCATGATCCCTATCTAACAGGACCAGTGGTCAGGGATGATGGGAATTGTAGTCCAAAACATCTGGAGGGCCGAAGTTTGGGGATGCCTGGTGTATTCAAAGAGGAGAGGCATCCTACTGTGAAAGATTATGCTCATCAGCTGCAAGAACTGGGGTACCTTCTGTAGTCTGCAGTTCCTGCAAGCCAAATATCTAGCACAGAATCTGCAGGTACTTCCCACTCCTTTGATATTTTTAGCAACTAGTGAGATGCACACACCATTATTTGTTCAGGTATCATAGGTATCAGAGAACTTTCTTTGTGAGTAAAAACTCCCAGTTTCAATCCACAGCATCTACAGTTAAAGGATTTCAAGAAGCAGGTTGAAAAGACAACCTCTTAACTGAGAACTTTGTGAGCCACCTCAAGAGAATAGAATTGCTAGACGGACTGAGCACATGGCAATTTCTGATGTTTGTTTGCTTGGATATCTAATTAATTATATTCCTTACAGCCTACATCAGTTCAACAGATACCAATCCCTATATATGCACCTCTGCAAGGGCAGCATCAAGCTCAGATGGGTTTAGGAGCAGCACCTGCTGTTTCCCAAGCCCAGGAATTGTTTAACTCATCATTGCAGCCTTATAGGTAAATAGAAAGCAACATCTCTTTGTTAATATTTTGTTTCTAGTTCTAGTCTCTTAACTATGTCACACATTTATTTCATTTGTATTCATTGGTGTAAGAATTGTGAAAACTGCACTGTTTTTGACCAGAAAATGCAAGTTCTGAAATTAAACAGTCCACATTAAAATTTAAAAATGCATGCAAAGTAAGTTCGTTCATTTTAGATTTTCGCGTGCTTTAGGGATAAGTGTTGAAAATGTTAGACTAAAAGGACTAAAAGGAGACTTAGAATTTCTGAGGTGGGAGTAGGTTAGATGTGGTATGTGAAGTATCATTTCTCTGCCTGTTCAGAATCTTGCCAGTCCTTTGTGTTTGTCCACTTTAGGTTTCCTCTGCAATTCTGAGCAGAAGCACTTGAAATCTTGTAAATTTGTTCCTTTTACAACTTGTGTGGTGCATTTTTGTGCTAGATTTTGAAATAATCTGTTTCCCTGGCTATGACACTTTTATTCAACTGCTGGTGAAGTGGCTTTAAGTCATGTGCTACAGTTTCTAGAAAGAACCATTCTTACAGTTCTGTAAACAAGACTAAAGAAAGTCTTTTAAAAAATGATGTCAGTTTTGAGTACAGTGGTACCTCACTATACGAATGCCCTGCTAGACGAATTTTTCGCTAGATGAATGGGTTTTGCAATCGGAGGTTGCATCGCAAGAAAAATTCGTCTAGCAAATCGCGGTTTCCCATAATTGAAATTCAATTAATGCATTCCTATGGGCAAAAAAATATCAATGCATTCCTATGGTATTCGCAAAACGAATTGACTCGCAGAACGAATTAAATTCGTCTTGCGAGGCACCACTGTATTTGCATGGATTTCCCCCCTTAGTAATCTTCCCCCCTTAGAGCCAGTGTGGTGTAGTGGTTAAGAGCGGCAGACTCATAATCTGGGGAGCCAGGTTCGCGTCTCCGCTCCTCCACATGCAGCTGCTGGGTGACCTTGGGCTAGTCACACTTCTCTGAAGTCTCTCAGCCCCACCCACCTCACAGGGTGTCTGTTGTGGGGGAGGAGGGGAAAGGAGATTGTTAGCCGCTTTGAGACTCCTTCGGGTAGTGATAAAGCGGGATATCAAATCCAAACTCCTCCTCCTCCTCCTCCTCTTCTTCTTCTTCTTGTTGTTGTTGTTGTTGTTCTTCTTCTTCTTCTTCTTCTTCTTGTAATAAGGGGGTGTATGATATACGTTTGTGTGTTTCTCCTTGTTTTATGCCTAGTGCACATTAAAAGGTTAATCACGAAACCAGTTTTTGTAGTTTAATAATGTTTATTAACTTAACTAATTCAGGGCACTATTGTTTTATAGATCCCAGCAGGCATTTATGCAAAGTGGCCTGTCTCAGCCGTCACCAGTGGTCCTTTCTGGCACAGCCTTACACAACTTCCCAGCAGTGCAGCACCAGGAACTTGCCAAGGCACAGTCAAGCCTTGCGTTTCAGCAGACATCTAATACTCAACCTATTCCTATCTTGTATGAGCATCAACTGAGTCAAGCTTCAGGACTAGGAGGCTCCCAGCTTATTGATACACATCTTCTCCAGGTCAGAGTCAGACCTCCCCAGAAAAGCAACTGAAGAGTTGGAATCACCTCTTTAATACAACAAAAGCTTTAATACAACAAAATGGAATGGTTGTGCTGCTTCTGAGTGTATATAAAAGGGAAATTAATCTGCATTATGAGGCAATGAGTACCCGGCTCTGCAGGCAAGGGGTGACATAACGACTTCTGAGGCTCAGAAGGTGTTTCCCCACAGGGGAGCTGCAAAAAGAATGTAGTTGGTCAGGGGAGCCATGGACTCGAAAAAAACTTAAAAACCTCTGAGCTACAGGGTAATGTTATCCATTCTGTCACAGGCAGTCACAGCCGTATCATGCAAACAGCCTTCCCAGTTTTTGTGATGTGCATTTATTTAATTGTGCCCTGTCATATGAGTACTGGAGGCTGACTTATACTGGGTCAAGCCAATGGCGCACTATCTGGCAGCGGCTCTGCAGCATTTCAAATTCAAACGGGTCTCTCCCATCCCTACCTGGAGGGTGCCAGGGATTGAACTTGGAATCTTCTGCATGCAAAGCAGATTCTCTGCCACTGAGCTACGGCCCAACTGATGTGTATTATTCTACATAGTGCTTCAGTTGTTTGAGGCACCATACTGTTGAACACTTAATGTACTGGGCTGGTGTCAACAGCCAGCATTCCCCTGCAGCTGCTGTGGCCCTCCACACCAGGCAGCTGGGCCTGCAGACTTTGTTTCAATTACACAAAGTGACACTCCAGAACGTTGTGAGTAATTAATGGGAGGTGACTCATAGACACCTGAGGCAGCTCACAATGTTACCCACACTTGGAGGGACCCCATCAAACCCTGAATATGATTCCCCAAATACACCTCTTCTCCCCACCCCCTTCTTTCTGAACTGTAGCAGGGAGGAAGGAAAATTAGAACAGAGATAGCATGCAGGTAATTTCAGACAGATGTATGGAAGAGTCCTGCACACCCTGATGCAGTCCTGATTCATCCATTAAAACTTTTACACTTTTTATAGAAGCATGTTCCCATATTTGGCAGTGGAAGTATTTCAGCTGTTTTGAATATAGATTATACATAGCAGCTGTTATGTGTTCAATTAAATCTGGGACATATTTTATTCATGCTTGCTGCTTTTCCAAATGTGGAAATGTTTATAGCAGGAGTGGAGAACCTGTGACCCTCCAGGTGTCCTTGGATTTCAGCTCTCACCATTGGGCATGCTGGCTGGGGCTGATGGGAATTAAAGTTCAGCAACATTCCTGCTGCAGTGTACAGAGAAGAGTAAATTTAAAATGAAATGGTCATACAACTGTTCTGTTCTTCAAATTAAATTAACCTTGCTTAGCTAGTCACCTAGAAAATGTTAACCTCTCT
Source organism: Zootoca vivipara (assembly GCF_965207765.1). Classification (NCBI taxonomy): domain Eukaryota; kingdom Metazoa; phylum Chordata; class Lepidosauria; order Squamata; family Lacertidae; genus Zootoca; species Zootoca vivipara. The sequence continues at coordinate 3,165,889 of NC_142590.1, forward strand.
CTTCTCAGGCCAGAGCTACTCTTACCCAGGCCTCAAATTTGTATTCTGGACAGGTTCAGCAAACAGGTCAGACTAGCTTCTATAACACTGCGCCATCTCCCAGTGCTCTTCAGCAGGTAAACTATGGCACGGTAAATGGCTTTCAATTATATTTAATAAGTGTTTGTGTGTCTGTGTGTCTTGTGGTGCATGTAGTATCATTGTCTCCTGACAGGAGAATGTCCTTTTGAGAACATAGTTGGTGTTTTTTTATAGAGAAGTAGCAGTCCAAAACAGTTCTAACACAGAATAAAACTTTTTTAAAATATATATATAGTGTTCTTTTTCTATAAGATTGTTTTTTTGCAGAGGTGTTGCTCTAAAAAAATCAAGCCACCTTTTGTCTAGAGATCACTGTGATCCTTACCCTACTCCAGTTAATCTTCAACAGCTAGCAAGTTGATCTTCCATTATGCAAAACCATAATGTTTCAGAGAATAGTTTTCTCCAAGATCAGGTGATAGATACTCAGGACCATAGCACTTCTGCTGGGGATTTGTTAGAAAAATCCTATGCATGCTGTTCATGGCATCTAAACATTAGCAAGATGGTGCAGATCTGTAAACTACATAGCCATTTCTTCTACATAGAGTACATAGAAATGAATAGGAGCACTAGATGAATGTCTGCATACAATTCCCATTCACTTCAGTTTGTTCAGTGATGTGCTGATCTTCTATAGAGGCTAGCATCCTAAAAGTGTTTCATAAGCTTCCCTCTTTTTAATAATGGCTACTTGATATATTACATTAGATCATACTGCAGTATTACCCCAAACCATGGCTCAGCAGTCAGTGGTGGCATTGGAGGCCAGCACTGTTGCTAGGCAAGAGGCAAATCTTTAAATTAGGCTGGTGGGACAATAATAAAAAAGAGGTCATCCGTTTTGGATCAAGAATGGAGGTTCTATTTTATTGCCAAGTTGCAAGGGGAATTGGGCATAGTATGTATGTTTACCAAAATTTCCATGCTCTAAAGACAGAGGTCTCTACATGAGAGCAGAGAATGGTTGCTTCTGAGTAAGAAAGGTAATATCAGAATAAGGTACATATTTAGATAAGGTCTGCAACTGGAGTGGATGAATTAAGAACTTCGCTTGTGCCCTGTCGTAGCCAGGAGCAATTGCCCCTTCATGTTATTTGATATTTTGGTATATTGTTTGGTGTAGGGTGTCGTTTGTCTTCTAACTATATTGCCACTGATACTGCTATCTTTTGTATCTCATTTAATATTTTATGCTCGTAGCACTTTAAATTTTGGTATTTTGTATCTAATTGTCTGGTTATCCAGTGAGGACACCATCACTGAAGTCATTACAGACACACAAGAGAGGTTGCAATGGGGGCTGGACAGAACAGATGAGGGGTTAGAGAAGTATACTGTTAAGCCTCTTCTCAATCCTTCCCTTTGAATGTGTGGACCCTAGATGCCATACCAATTTAATAGTGGATTTTCAGCATCTATAGTGAGCTCATCTTTGGTGTCTCGGGACTTCACGGCTACTATGACAACAATAGAGCTGTCACAATATGTTATGATCCCACCCTGAGGGAGGTAACACACTGGTTCACAACAGGGTATAGGTTTGGTGCTTTAGATGAGGAGATTTTTTAAAATAGCACACTTGTCTTAAGCTCATTTCCTGGTGAAATTTACATTTCTTGCGTTCCTGTTTCTCTGCACAGAGTAGGGGACACATTAAGATGGTCTCCCACCACAGCAGCTGATGGATTCATATGTATTCTTGAGAGTTCTTGGAACATTTCCAGTCAATATGACTGATGCTCCTATTGGTGCTCTGGCCACTTGGTGGAACCTGTTTGACACAATCCCCTAAGTGTACTCTCCCTATCAAACTCATGTTGGTAGCTTCGAGAACACTGTCCAACCATCTCGTCCTCTGTTGTCCCCTTCTCCTTGTGCCCTCCATCTTTCCCAGCATCAGGGTCTTTTCCAGGGCGTCTTCTCTTCTCATGAGGTGGCCAAAGTATTGGAGCCTCAGCTTCAGGATCTGTCCTTCCAGTGAGCGCTCAGGGCTGATTTCCTTCAGAATGGATAGGTTTGATCTTCTTGCAGTCCATGAGACTCTCAAGAGTCTACTCCTGCACCATAATTCAAAAGCATCAAACTTGAGGATTAGGGGCAGTGAAATGGCTGGGCCATGATTAAAATGGGGTGTGTGTGGAATTTTAGCAAAATCTACCCAACACAAATAAGATGGCTATGAAGAAACTATATATCTCTTCCACTATTGTGTCCTCACAGTGTTGTCCTTTTGAGCCTGTATGGTGCATGTCTTCTCCATCAGGGCCAAGAAATAAATACTTTCAATTACTGCTTTCTGCACCATGAAACCTAATTCCTGCTTCTGAAACCTCAGTTTTGCATTACAGGTAGGTAGCCGTGTTGGTCTGCCGTAGTTGAAACAAAATACAGTCATACCTCGGTTTACAACTGCCTCTGTTTACAAACACCGCGGACCCATCTGGAACGGATTAATTCACTTTCCATTACTTTCAATGGGAAAGTTCGCTTCAGGTTAAGTACAGACTTCCAGAACCAATTACACTCATACTTCGAGTTAAGTACGCTTCAGGTAGAGTACTCCATGGACCTGTCTGGAACGGATTAATCCACTTTCCATTACTTTCAATGGGAAAGTTCGCTTCAGGTTAAGTACAGACTTCTGGAACCAATTGTGGTTGTAAACCGAGGTACCACTGAAAAAAAAAATTCCTTCCAGTAGCACCTACTGAAAGGAACTTTTTTATTTTGTTTCGACTATGGCAGCCCAACACAGCTACCTACCTGTAATTAGAACTATGGAAAGCACCACATTGAGCCACATGAAATGGAAGTCCATCAACCTCACCAAGAAACTTGCACAGGTACAGGCTGACATCTTCTTTCTGGCTAAATGCAAGAACCTGGACATTATACCTAAGGGTCTTAGAATTAAGAACCCTCTACAATCCACTTATCCTACTGAATATACAAGGAAACTGTGCCACACTTTCTCCAAGAAGCTGCTCAAACATCTGATCGGCGTTCTGTACTCTAAACAGAAGTTAATAAAGGAGGAACTCTCTGTACTGGAGAACTCTATCAAGAATCACCCAGTTTGGCAAGAGTTCCACAAGGAAAAACAAACCATTTACCACTCTCAACTCAGTTTTGCTGATGAGGACGATAGGGAAAACATAAGTTATAGAAGAAGGACATGGAGGGAATTCTGTTTACTAAAAACCATGTCTGACTCGCTTGCTTTCTGAATCATCAGATGCTGCCAATATGTTTTCAAGTTTACAACTCCAAAGGATAAAAATGTGTATATTCTTTCTGTTCAGATATACAAAAGGTACAAGTTATATTTAGCTGTACATAGAGAGCAGCACGTGTATATTTCTCAACAGTATTCAAAAGTGGCAATTTAATCGTGATGCACTTTAGCTATTGAAGCATCTGTGTGTCTAAATCATTCTTGGTTTTTCTCCAGGTGACAGTACCTATTCCAGGATCACAACTTTCCTTGCCCAACTTTGGATCAGCAGGCCAGCCTTTAATCGCTCTTCCACAGTCCCTTCAGCCTCCTTTACAGCACACACCACCACAGCCTCAGACTCAGAATATGAGTCGGCCAGCGCAAGTAGGCCAGCCTTTCAGAGGACTAATTCCAGCTGGAGCTCAACACAGCATTATAACTGGGAAGGTAAATGTGACTGTGTCTTAAATCTTGCTGAATGGCATCAGAAAAGCATGAACAAATGCACATCATATCCAGGCATGTCATGGTTATTGTATAGCAATCATTCCAAAGGGATAACGTCTTAGTCCTTATAGCACCATAACCAGTTTAGGTAGGAACAAATAGCAAATGGAAGAGATTGAACATTGATGGAATTGGTTTAGAATTAAACTAATTCAACCAAAGTTCCCCAGAACATACCCTGCAGGGAAACACCCTGGTGAAACAGCACCCAGAAGAATTGAACTCCCTCTCCCCATCAGCTGACATCACCCAGTGTTGTCAGCTGGTGGACAAGTGAGTAGTTTGGGGAAAATACAGTGGTACCTCGGGTTACAAACGCTTCAGGTTACAGACTCCGCTAACCCAGAAATAGGACCTCAGGTTAAGAACTTTGCTTCAGGATGAGAACAGAAATCGTGCTCCAGCGGCGCGGCGGCAGCAGGAGGCCTCATTAGCTAAGGTGGTGCTTCAGGTTAAGAACAGTTTCAGGTTAAGAACGGACCTCTGGAACGAATTAAGTTCTTAACCAGAGGTACCACTGTAGCCTCATGGGCCAAATTGGACCCCCTTGGTAAGCTAAGGTTGGCCCAGAGGCTGGAGGTTTGTGGTTCACATTCACAGTCAAATGCTTGACTATTGGCTACTTAGTGAGTGTACCTCCCCCAAGCACCCTTATATTCACAACAGTTGTGTTGTTTCTCCAGCTGTGAGCCAATGGCATCACGGGGTAGCACTAAAAATAGTGGACCCATAAGCAAAAAAAGGGAAGGTCATTTTTTCAAAGAGGGGGGAATGGCGTGTTAGAAGCTCCAGTTCTTTTTATACTACTGAAAATTACCTGGGGGTACTAGACGAAGTCCACTTTGCAAATAGTGGAGGAAAGTGTTTGGTGGGGTCACTATTTTTTATTTTTAAAAAGCCGCTTATTTTCCACTGAATTGTTGGGGCTCCCTTAGACCACCGAAAACCTTGGTGTGCAATGTGCAAGTTGCAGCTTTGCCACCCACACTGTACAGCTGACTGAGGTAGGCTGAGCGGACAGAGTTTGTGCTCATGTTGTGCACGTAGCTTTCTGGAGGACTCAGCCAAATGCTGGAACACCATAGCAATACATTTACTTAGACCATTTGACACTATCCAGTAAGTACTTCTAAGTCCTATAGAGACCAAGCAAATACTCAGTGACTCCTTTATCTGTTATGCATAAGTCTTTTGGTGAGATTTACTGAGTATTGGTAGGGCGTGTTTAAGAGCTTTCAGTTTGCCTAGCTGAGGATTTTAATTATTTGTGTCACATGGAATATGAGAGTATGAACCGTAATATGTCAACAGCTTACCCCCCCCCCCCCCGAAATTTTGGAGTAGGTGTGGAACTTGTTTCCTAGCTCCTATTGCCATTGTAAAGATGATTGAATGAGTATGACAGGGTCCTGCATGAAAATGTTAGTGTTTAATTTTGTGCCCTTTGTAAGTTGGTTGGGTTTCTTTGCTTCAGATGTCAGAAATGGACCTGAAAGCTTTTGGAAGTGGCATTGATGTTAAACCAGGCACACCTCCAGTCACCGGACGAAGCACCACTCCAACGTCTAGTCCCTTCCGGTAAGCAAGTCCTTACAAACAAGTTAGCAGCATAGATTTGTGATGAAGCCCACTTAAAGAAATAGTACTTAATTAGGCATTAGTATAAGGGTGCCACTCTGGTAGCCAGCTGTGAAGTGGCATGGAAATGTTTAATAAATAAATAAGGGCTAATGAAGTTTGGAGAAAGATTTGTGCAGAACATTGACCTGGCCACAGTATTTTATATGGACATGCTTCTAACAACACAGAACATGGACCACGCCTCCCATCTTCAATATTTTATTTTATATTTTATATTTTATTTATTTTAAAATAAGTATGTAATAAATGGGGTTATGTGGGAATGGGTTGACTGGCGTGGAATATTTATGTTTTAATTAAGCCATTAACAGACATTCTGACCTCTCTGCAGTGAGCCATTTCATATTGCTTTTTGGTATTTCCTCTGCTATGTAGTAAGGAGACAGTGTCAGTAATTGTGTGGCTGGAGGGCTCAACTAACTGAGCTGCTCAGGACTGAGATGAAAAAGGAAACATATTTGGAAACAGGGCAATTTATTTTGCAGGAAATATGAAGACAGAATGACTGCATACTTGCCCAATTCCCATTTATTTCAGCAGAGCTTGCACAGGTGTGTTTCCATAGGATTGTGTTTCATATATATATGACAACAATCAATATGACTATGATTTGGATACTGTACTCATGTCAGTGAATACTGCTATTTGATTAAATGTTCTGAATTTTATGAAGAGTGCTCCTTAGAATTTATTTTCATTTCCTTTTACATTTTTCTACATAGCCCCAATATTATCTATGCGATATTAGGGATTCAGCAATAACAGAGCAAGAAGAGATACTTCTTATTCGTGCCATGTAGTATTGGGTCTTAAGTTGGAGAGGGAAGAACTTGCAGATTTGAGCTACAGCCAGCACTTAGGGTTTCAAATTACTCAAAAGTCACTCATATTACTCAAATTGAAAAGTAAGGTGACTTGTAAGACTCTTTCTAGTATTATGTGGAATTCTTACTTGAAGAACACAAATGTGAGAGGAGAGATCAAAACATAGAAGGGTGGGGACCAAATATATGCTTCGGCTCACGCAATAAGCTTGCACTCCTCATCCATTAGAATGTTTTTTTCCTTTGAAATGCTGACCACCAGACCAAAGCACTGAAATTCTCCTCAGCTTTAAAAGCAGGTTCCCATTCAGGTTTTTCCCTCTCAGTTTTGAGGGCTAATACAACTCTCTTCATAGTACATTGGATCCTGATCAGAGCTGGAGATTGACTTTGAAAGCAGTACTGAGCACAAGATCAGTGGAAGTCAAACGAGATGATTTGGAAAGCTAAGTTTTGTGCTTCCCTTAAAATAAAGCCCCCAGCTAAGAGTAATTTGGGAGTTTCCCAAAATCTGAAGGCATTTTTTTAATAGAAGCATTTAGCCATAGTGATTAACCCAGTCAGGTGTGGCAGCAGCTCAGGAGATTAAACTGCCAATATCACATAAGAGTGCTTGCTGGGTGCCAGAAGGAAGCAAAGGTCTCATGGTTCTGTGTGAAAGAACAGAATAGTGTTAAATCCTCTTGCTGTATTTCAGGGTTTCCAGAGGCATTGTGCACTGCCTATTGAATTCAGAATACCACAATTTATAGTTCATCTTAATTTCTCCCTTTGTGTGGGGTGGTGGTAGTAAATTAAGCTTTAATTTTAGCATCTATTTCATATTGCTGTACAATAAGCTCCTGTTTCCTTGTATTCGCTACAAACAGCATTTACTAAATAATGGCTGGTTTTCTTCTGGATTCAAGGTAGCACATGAAAAGTGTAACACAGGGTTTCTCTGGTGCCTATGATATCCAGTATATTAACTTACTTAAATTGTTTTCTCTCTAAGGGTTGCTTCCACAAGTCCGAACAGTCAGGCCAATAAAATGAATACCATCGTCTACCAGAAGCAGTTTCAGTCGGCAGCTGTGAGAATGACGCAGCCATTTCCTCCACAGTTTGCACCCCAGGTGGGCAGCAGCTGCTATACTGCCAATGGTCTGAGATTTTCTATCTTCAGCTTATTTCAAATGGAAGAACCCCTATATGTAGGAATATCTATCAAATATTTCCTTAAATAATTTCTAAATCGAATATATATAAACATTCTGTATCTTGCTTTCAGTAATATCTGTGCTCCTAAAGTTGAGAGATTGGACAGCTCTAATGTAGGCAGGTGACCACAGGCTTCTCCGCACAGCTCTTGCTACATTGGAGTGTTAAACATTTAAAGGGAGAGGGGAAAATAGTGTCTGAGAGAAGGGTCCCAGTGTGCGGCTTAAAGCAGACATCATCAAGGGCACAATACACCAGGAATGTCTCCTGTGCTGGCTCTGCTGAGAATCGCATATGCCTCCACCTCTACTCATTTTATTGGTGCTTGTACAGAAATTCCTGGTGAATTGTGTGCTGTTAGCCACTTACCTGAAATGCAGCTGTAAAGCAGTCTTCCAAATAGTTAGCTACAAATAAAAAACTGAGCATCCTTTAAAAGGGGGAGCACTTTCAGAGTGCTGTTGCTATAAAGTATATGATATGGAGACATGTGGTGTGTACTTTTGATTCTTAAAATGTCTTGTATATTGCACTTCACATTTGAGATTGTCGGATTCTGTTTGAAAACATCAACCTATCTGTTGCCAATCCCTGCATCTTGACATATATTTTGAGGAACCCCTTCCCCCTTTTGGTTTTCAAATGTGCTAAGACAATTTTTAAGCACACTTCCTACCTTAAGTCCCCCCCCCCTTAGAATTCTCCAAACATGGCCAATCTTAATAGAAAAAATGCACCCGCTACAAGGCACTGATTGGTGCAGAGAAGCCACCATGTGATCAGGTTGGCATTCTGCTAACAGCTAAATGTCTCTCTTTTTGTTGTTGTTTTTCCCCCACTTAGATCCTCTCTCAGCCTAACCTGGTCCCTCCATTGGTAAGAGCCCCACATACTAACACCTTCCCAGCGCCTGTTCAGAGGCCGCCAGTGGCACTGGCTAGTCAGATGCCACCTCAGATGACCACAGGCCTTATGAGCCACCCTCGTTTGCCACATATGGCCAGGGGTCCTTGTGGATCACTCTCTGGAGTCAGAGGCAATCAGGCCCAGACTGCGATGAAGGCTGAACAAGACATAAAGGTTAGTATTTTTGGATGGCCATGCTGTGTTAACCACAGTTCAGTCTTAACAGCTTGCAAGGCAAAAGACTACTATTAAGATGCCTCTTGATCCTTCAGATACCCCTTTCTGCAGTGGCCAAAGAGAATATAAACCAATTTTTTTTTCTTATTATTATTTATTCTAAATATTGATTACAGGTAGCACATGTTAGAAAAAAGCACAATCCCAGGAAATATGATTTCAACGCTTAGGAGTTTGCCTGCTTTTATTGCAGTCCGCTGCCTGGTGGATTGCACCCATTCCCTTTGCCTTTCTCTTCTTTTAAGTGTACAAAACTGTTATTAAATAGCTAGAATCTCCCATCAATAGCTGCATTTCACTGCATGACATTATTTGAAGAGCACTTTGAGACCCTTCTGAATGAAACAAGACACTTTCCTTTCGATGTGAGCTGTGTGGGGATACCAAAAGATTAAATTAACTCAAAATCAATGCACCCAATCAATTGTTAAAAAGAACAGACTTTCCTCATTTTTTCAGTTGTGTACAAGGACAAAAGAGTGGTTCCCTGAGACAGTCTACAGCAGCCATCCCCAAACTGCGGCCCTCCAGATGTTTTGGCCTACAACTCCCATGATCCCTAGCTAACAGGGCCAGTGGTCATGGATGATGGGGATTGTAGTCCAAAACATCTGGAGGGCCGAAGTCTCAGGATGCCTGGTCTCTACAGGGTTTTTGTATTTTCAAATGGTTTTGTCAATATAGGTCAATATAATAGGCAATGCTTCTGACAAATGAGTTCTGCTATTTGTCCAAATTATGGTTAGCTAGCTTGAGGGTGGATGGGAGGAGTGCATATGTTGATATTTTTTAATATTAAAATTAAAACTTATCAGGTAACTTAAAAGAAAAATAAATAACCTATTTAGATAGCCTGTGTCCCAAATCATGTAGGGCAAATATGCTGCAGATGGTAAAGTGAACATCCACCTGAATAATTTTGGTCTCATTGCTGTCCTTTTTCTTTCCTAAGACAAGTAGCTGCTTTCTCAGCCAAGGTTATCATTATTACATTTGGAGAAAATGTTTAAAAATATATATTTGACTTGAGGAAGGCTAACAGGCATAGGCAAACTCTCCAGCTGTTTTTGGCCTACAACTCCCATGATCCCTAGCTAACAGGACCAGCGGTCGGGGATGATGGGAATTGTAGTCCCAAAACATCTGGAGGGCCGAGTTTGCCTGTGCCTGGCTAACAATAACAACCAGGTGTGATATCTAGAATAAAGCCTTTGCCTGTTGCCATCTGACCATCATTTTGTTTAAAAGAAGAAGACATTTTTATACCATATGGAAAGTTTGTGCTACAAAAAGATACTTTGAATTGTTACAGGCACGTATGCTTTTTCAATTCCAGTTACTATTTCCGATGATCGTGCTCAGGGATCCCGTATCCCATCTTGAAAAATTGTGGAAATGCACAGTTGAATTATGAAGAGGAAATGACACTTTCAGTTGTTGTCCTCCATACCACCCCTTTTTTCCCTTAAATTCCAGTTCTGTGCCATGAACTGGATGCCTGTTTCATGGGGGCAGAATCCTTTTCTCGAGTAGAATTATTTACAGGGTCTGGTTGTGCAGAATTTTTTATGATGCTTGTGGTTTTTTTTAAAACTACACAACACAAGGTGCCATTTGTCATAAGATTCTACAGCAATAAAATCTGACTCATGTTGTTAGCACAGTTGAGAGGAGTATACAGTTGCAGCAGCTAAGGCTGTAGCATGAAGTAGGCATGTTAGGGTGTGGTTCATGTCGTAATTGCTGCCAGTTCTCAGTGATCTGCAGTAGTGTGTCCCAGCTACAAGAACTTTATTAAGCTCTCAGCTGCTGTTATAAGTTGCTGAATTTCCTCCCTGCAGAGGTAGGTGGCTCTGCCCCCTTCATTATACAGTTTCAGTGAATGCTGGACACAGATCTTTACTGTGGCTTTTGACACCTGAGATGTGTGCTTCCAGGGCATACCCACTTTCTGTGACTAATTCATTTTAACTGTTTTTAATACTGAATTTTAAATTGTTGTAATCTGCCCTGGGACCTGCTGGTGATGGACAGGTAATATACTTGGAAGAATTTGCAGAAGCCAATAGGGCTTTGCCATTGTTAGAGGTAATTTACATCAGCAGTTTGTGCTTGTGGACTAAGTCCCATGGAACTCTGTGGGACTTCCTTTTGAAAAAAACTTTTAACTGCAGCTTAATCACATAACCTTTGGGTGGAAGGGTATGAGAAGAGACTTTCCTCTTGGCAAGCCCTGATGGTGGTATTATTATAATAATAATTCTCAGGTGGTTTCCTTGTAATTCTGACTTCTTCTCTTTAAACTCAAACGGTTTATTTAAATTTTCCACCTTTTAGTAAAGTCAACCTAACAGCTACAGTTCCAAGAAAGTGTTTGCAATATTTATACAAGCATGTGATAAAAATAGATTTTGACCTTTACAAAATCTCGAATATTACAATTTGCGACCCACTAATCAAATGTTACTGCTGTGAAAAAGATGTTGCAATTTTTTGCAGATGGAAGATATCAACAAGTATGATACAGGTAGGTAGCCGTGTTGGTCAGAGTCGAAGCAAAATAAAAAAATTCCTTCAGTAGCACCTTAAAGACCAACTAAGTTTTTATTTTGGTATGAGCTTTCGTGTGCATGCACACTTCGTCAGATACAGTGAGCTTATGCATATACCATTACGTTGCAAAAATTAGGGTGCACATTAGTTTCTGTAGCGCATTACATCCAAGTAAATATGGTAGTTTTGCAGGCCATCGGCCTTCTACAGCTTCACTTCCTCCAGGAGGCTTGTGTTTCCCCCTGGTTCTCCCTGCTGCCAAAAGTCCACCAGCGCCAAAACACTTTCTCCTGTCTTGAGCCCTAGCAGTAGAGGCAGCAGTGGGATGCCGGTGGCAGGCGCCTGATCTCTGGCATTGTGGTTGCTGCTGAGGTGCCCCAAGACCCTCTCACCCCCTGCTGCTGCCCCCACAGCCACCTTCTCCTCCCTCCCTCCCTCCTGTCAGACGAAAAAGAAAGAAAGAAATGAACTACAGGACTCAGTCTGTGTTCTCTTCCTCCAACCTCCTCAAAAGGAGGTGGAACAGTCATCAGTAGTGGGCAGCAGCTGCAAAATGCAACACTGCCCGCTCACTAAAGAATGCGTCTTTTATCTCAAGAAGCCAACTCCCAGAAGAAGAGAGTTGCTAGTCATTCATCCTTACAAACCATGCTTTGGAGAAACAGAACTTTGTGGGAAACAGTCCTTAAACTGCTATAAGTGGTCAGTGTTACTTGCAAAAAATTGTTTGCTGGAAATGAAAAACGAAATAAAGTGCCTTTTGTTAGGGAAACCCCATTTTTTGTCAGTTTTATCGTCAGTGAAGACGGGGGGGAGGTGGTAAGCAGCATCCTCCAAGCCCCGTCCCACTACTCCTAGGGCTGTCCCTATTGGCCATGAGGGCTGGGGAAGAAGGGCTTCCAAGCTCTGGCCTAGAGAGAACTACACCTTCTATGCATGATTTTGGAAATGCCTTTAAGACTGTTTAGTTAAGTGTCCCCGCTTTTGGCTTCCTCACACACAGTCTTTTTCTCTCTCTGCATGTCACTGGAGGCAAGCTGTTCCTTGCCACCAGAGAACATTTGTAGAGGGAGAACATTGAGGGACACTGAAGTCTTAGGTTTGTGTGAACTACACACTCAAGGTGAGTGTCTCTGCCACCAGTTGTGTAGGCCTGTATTGTGTTAGTAGTTGTGCTAGAAAATTAGATGTAATATGAAGGAAAGGGGGTGCAGGGAGAATCCAGAGCTTGTCTGCAGAGTGGAAGGAAAGGAGGACCTTCTTCTGCCTTCCCACTTCCAGCCACTCCCTGAAGACTGGAGAAGGGGCCCCCATAAGAATATTAGGAGGGCCGGCAGGGGAAGAAGCATGGCTTTGCTTTTTCAGTCTTCTGGTGTGGACGAGAACATATGAAAAATGAACATAAGCTTTTAGCTGCTGTTCATTCATTTTCAGCTTTGTATTCTTGTTCTAAAGAGTCCAAATTGTTGTAAAGAGTGCACTTTTTGCCGATGCACATTAAATTCGCGAGCAAATACTTTTTTTTTGCTTTCAAGGTTTTGAACATTGAGGTGCCCATTAAATTCAATAGCACATTAAACTCATAAATACGGTAGAACTTCTGTACAAGAACATATGCCACTGAGGAAATCTGACCAAGCCAAAACACGTTTGGCATTTGAAAGGTCTGTAGAACTTCACTGAAGAATATTGATTATTTTCTTGATTGCACCAAGTTTTTACACATGCTGACATACTACTACTATTTATAGTTTCAGCATCTCAAGTTTTTGACAGCTATGCAAAGCTGTATTTTTATACTTCGGTATCCTTGTTTTTAATCTTTGTACTTGTTAGGTCACATTCCATTCTTACCACATGCTTGTATAGATTGTATAAATTTTGATGACATGTTTTGGGCACTGTAGCCTTTAGGTTGACTTTGTAAAAAGGTGGAAATACAGTGTATTCTTTATTGCTTTTTTTGGCCTTGACTTTTATGGTGGTTATAGCCTTTCTGCTTATCACAAACTGTAGAATGTGTTTGAGAGGAAGAAGCGTGGTCATGGCTTGCGCAGTGGGACTGACCTAAATGTCACTCCGGCTCCCTTTAATTCCTGTAGTACTACTAGTAGGCTCTAGGTTAGGGAGTTGAATGACAACTCCTACGGTAGCAACATCTGGAGAACTGCAAGTTCACTGGATTGCCAGAGAAACTCAAAATGCCAAGCATGACAAGAAGCGATTTTGTCTTGGCATTCAAACTACATTGTGGAAGAAATTTCAAGGTGTGTGAGTTACTGTTGTAGGCAGTACCAGGAGAACTTGGAATCCCTCAGATCCTGAACACACAGAATAAGTAGTTTCTTTCAGGCCTGTGCTCTTATTTAACCCACTTTCTTTCTTATTAAGGCAAAGCAGAGAGCAGAAGTCCTCCAGTCAACACAGAGATTCTTCTCTGAACAGCAGCAGGCCAAGCCACCTGGAAGCAAAATGCAGAAAGCGAGTGACAGTGGGAGCAAAGCCGCTGAGGCAATGGCAGACTCCTCCCCAGGAGTATGTCAGGACAAAGTGGTGGAGAAACCAAGCCCTGCACCCACAACAGCCCCCAAGCCTGTGAGAACTGGACCAATCAAACCTCAGGCTATCAAGACGGAGGAAACAAAATCCTAAGTGTTGTGCCCATTTATTTCAATTTGGGAGCGAAATGACAGTGGCAAAACCTGTAGCCAAAGGGCAAAGCATGTCCCTTCAAGGCTGTGAATGGCATAAATAGACTCTGTTGCTAATTAGCCTTGGCAGACATGAATGGTAACATGCTTTAAAGGTCTGGAGATCTTGGGGCTTGTAGCTTCCATGCCGCCACATGAATTGAGTGTAACCTGCCTGTATAGGGGCACCTGTGTTTCTGAGGATGCAAAATGAAAAATAATGCTGCTGAAGCATGTTATTAGCCAGTGGTAAATGCTCTTCTGTTTGCCGTTTCATTTTGAAAAGAAAGGCAGATTGAAGGAAGGCTATGCTGGACAGAAATGAAATTGGTTTTATGTTGCTCAGGGTCCTAAGAGGATGCTGTTATTTAATAATGAAACGAGAATTGAAGGTGATTGAGAAGTCACGCAGAGCAACTCGCCCTCAGCCTTCCTCCTTTTCCCCACCAACACACACTTCATTCTGTGATGCTCTACATCAGATATCCCTAAAAGGCAGGCTATAGCTGCTGCTATGGTTTGATACGGTGCTGAATTAACTGGGGAAGATGCTAATTGACTCCCATGTTGATACCAAAAGTGCAAAGTTTATATTACTCCCATTTAGGAGTTGTATTGCCAGTCACATTGAGCTGTGGCTCAGTAGTACTTGGAGGAAGGAATCCTTTGGCCTTCAAACTGCTTTCAGCTTATGTCTGTATAGAGCAACAAGCACGCAGCCTGCTGCAAGACGGCATCCTCTGAAACAATGCATTCTTATATCAAAGCTACTTCTTCCTGCTCACTGTGTGCTGGGAAATAGAATCAAGTCAAATAATGCCTTCTTAATTGTATCCTTCTCGTAGTATAGCTGTAGGAGAGTACTGTATGATAACTTCTGTGAATGTAAAAAACTCCATACTTGCTTATATGTAGTTGTGACTGTGCTATAGTAGAGCTGTTTTAATGACGTTACTGAAGACTTTTTCAGGCAATGATTGGAAGTTAATAAGAGAGCACCACATACCATAGCAATTGCAGAATTGACTGTTTTCTCTGAGAATTTCTTCTTCCCCTTCCCAACATTTTTTTGGAACGAAGAGTGAGCTAAAAGTCTAATGTGTATAATTTTGTTCAGATGACAGCAGAAGCTGGAAAAGTCTGTTGCTGCTATTGATGCCTAGTGAAATGCTATTGGTTATCTTTTTATATAAATATTATAATTTGAATTTTTGGAAACTTAGCTGTGATGTCAGCTTTGGGGGAAAGATATCCACTTGTACTGTGAGTTGGCATTGTACAGAAATTAACAGCCATATTGGTCTAGAAATGTTTAAACTTTTTTTCATTTGTACAGGGGTAACACTGTATTAAATATGTAAGGTCTTATTTACATGGGTTTGATTACAGAAACTAATAAAAAATATTCTCTACATAAAGTGTCTGGGAATGTCATGCTTTGCCACCCACCTCACCTTTAATGTTGACATTAAAGAATGGCCTCTATTGAAGAACTTCGAACACCATCAGGTTCATATAGAGACAAGTACCCCTTCGGGTCCCAAGCCAAAAAATGCTTTAAAGATTAAAACTAGGACCCTAGGGCAGCTGACATTCTCTGGTTGCTTCTTCCTCAACTGAGGCAGCTTGAGGAAAATGGCCTGAGGTAAGTCTGCATTGCAGGTGCTAAAGTTGAAAGTGTTGCTTGGCTGCCTAGAATAGGAGTTTGGGTTAAAGGCAGCACCTGGCCCTTGTTTGCACAGAAATTCTTTAATGCATCAGAGCTATAATGTACTAGTTAGATACAAACCGAGCAGTTTAGTACATAAGAGGAAACTGCTGAAGATGGAAGTTGCTCAGCTCAAGTTTGAACTCTTCAGCTAGAGTTGTTAGATGTGTTCTTGGGCTGTTGTTTTAAGTTGGAAAAGCAGCTTGTGGTTGCTGCACAAAGAAACCTCAGGCTGTACAAGGTTCCTTTGGATTTTGGCCACCGGGAACAAATAGCATTCCAGTTTTAATTTAGAAGCCTTTCAGGTTCTTTCCTGCTTGGTGGCAGTAAAGTTATGAAATGTGGTCCATAAAAAAGAAGCCGGAATACCAGTCCTCAACATAGTGATTAAAAATAGTGGTTCTTAACTTACACTAAATTAATTTGCAGTTACTCGAGAGTACTGTAGAATACCTAGATCAGCAAATTTATCCATGATAAATGCTTTAAGAAATTACTTTTGCAAGTCAGCCCACCCACCAATATTGTAAGGGGAGGTATATTCTGCAGCTCCAGAATCCATCTCTGCAGCGATGTTGCTCAGACATACAAAGCAAAAGAGAGGCATGACAAAAGCCAAGGTCACATGAAGAGAGAGGAAGAAAATATGAAAAGACCAAGAAAGAGATCTAATGCAGTGACCATTAATTTATGATGCCCTGTTCAAACTTGGCACACATTCCTATTACCTAGAAAAGGCAAGGTAGCTGTCTGGAATAGCAGGTGTGGGAGTCCGGTCAATTTGGGCTAGCTGTTCCACATGAGGTGGGGAACCTTGTTCCCTTGGATACACAGCAACAAGAACTGGTGGCACATTATTAGAGAATCGGTGGCCACCTTCATTTTGCAAATAGCTCAAGGAAACAGGTGATGAGTAAATGATATAATGCCTTGGAAGAGAAGGAGCACAGCTTCCATGTTGGCATGTGGGGTTCAGACTTCTTGTATCAAGGGAGTAGACAGCCCAGCTTCCAGATGTAGGTTGATGCTCTGCTAGATCAGTTGCTTTGCACACAGGGTCTTTGGAGTGTGGTGGTGTGCCACTCCCATCTCTCCGGCATGTAAGCCACCATGGGGGAGAACAGAGACCTCTTTCAGGATAGGTGATGTTTCGACTTCTTTGTGCACAGACTGGAGAGATTGGGTTAATGAGGCTCTGGTCATTGGTGGGAAATACCCGGTTGTCTGAGAGCCGCTGCATGCAGCCCTGTCTGAGGCAGCTTGGAAGACCTTGGCGAAATGTTGCAGAGTGGCAGTGGCAGTGGCATCTGCAGGGCTGTCCCCCTGGCTCAGGAGGGGACAAGCTGTGGACATTTCTGGGAGGAGCAGGAGAAGCATCTGAAAAGCAAGGACTTAATGAAGCCATGCAAAAACATCTCGCATCCATCCCTCGGTGCAGCTGGGTGATAGTCCATAGATGCCTGACCTGTAGTGGGAAACTCAAGTCATTCAAGCGGCTGGAACTCAGGCTTAGCTGCTTAGCTGTGTTACTTGAGTTTGGCCAGTGCCAAGGCACCCTGCCCAGTTTGGTGTAATTAACAGTTACATGCTAGTTTTTATAGCAATTTCTATAGATTTTGTGTGTACTCTTATAGCAGTGGTCCTCAACCTTGGGCCTCCAGATGTTTTGAGCATAGCTGCCAAGTTTTCCCATTTCTCGCGAGGAAGCCTATTCAGCATAAGGGAAAATCCCTTAAAAAAAGGGATAACTTGGCAGCTATGTGTTTTGAGACTACCATTCCCATCATCCCTGACCACTGGTCCTGCTAGCTAGGGATCATGGGAGTTGTAGGCCAAAAACATCTGGAGGCCCAAGGTTGAGAACCACTGCTCTATAGTAATTATCTTATTGGAATTGGCACTTACAAATACTCTGGTCAATTCACTTTACAGATTGGGTACAAACTAAAATTTGGCCAAGCTAGCCCGGGATTTGAGCCCCTGTTTCATCAGTGCAAGAGCCTGTCCTCTGCTGTGTCACACTCTCTCTCCTAAGTCTACCTAAGTAAACCTGCGCTGTGTGGCCCCTGCCTCTGGAGACCTGCGCAGGAGCCCTTCTGGCAGGCCATGGCTCTGAGACTCAGAAAGGCTGATTTCCACCCCTTCATGGCATCCCAAATCTGCAGCCTCCTCTCACAGTATAGTCATGTCTGCCTGTTAAAGGAAGTTTAAAATCTAAAATGGATGAGTAGGATTACTGTAAATAAAGACATGCTTAACTGCTGTAAGCAGAAAAAACACCTGCTCCAAAAATGGCAAATCAGTGTAGGATACAGTTCTTATGTCCAATTGCCTTTCTGCTGAGTATGTCTCTCAAACCAGGCACAGTACAAACACATCCTTGTATACAGAACCCTCCTTGGATTTGTCCCTTGCCCCTTTCTCGATACCCTCTCATCCAAAACAATTTATCCAGCTCCATCCTGAGACATCTGCAAGGATCTTTTGCCCCTTGTGCCTAGAAGTCCCCTTGTTCTCTTCCTTCAAAACTCATTTCCATGGGGCCTTTGGTCAAACACATTGCACACATACAGAGAAACTAAACAGAAGGCTGTGTGACTGAACCACTTTATTGCAGTCAAAGCTCAACAGCTTTGCAAAAAAACAACAACCCAAAAGTCAACAACTTTTGTGTCTGGATTTTCACTTTTTGAAATATGGCACCCCTAAAACAAATGCACTTGCAAATTGACCCCAAACTTACTGCACAGCGTCAAAATTCTGTCACAGGTGGACTGTTGTTGGATGCCCTTTAAATCCACCATCACATCGCGTCACTGTAGTTTAGATGTTCAATTCCATTAACCTCAGCAGAAATGCTTCAGAGCAGGCTGCAGCCTGGTGTCCATCCTGATCCATTATGTGTGGATTTGTCATCAGTGTTTCATTCTGATTGGATAATAGGAGTCCTCGATGATGTCATGCTTGTGTAATAAGTCCTCTTAGTTTTTCTGAAGGAGTTGCCAGGTTAATTCCATCAGAACAAAAGCATACTAATGCTCTCTTGCTATAGGTATTAAAGAAAGGAGTGTCAAATATCCTGGGGCAGTGAGATGCTGAGATTCAGAAGAGCCTAGGAGCAAATAGGTGGTGCCAGGCATATCAGGGATTGGAGGCAAGTGGTACATGGTGTGGGCAGATGAGTGGAAAGACAAATGGCAAAAGCTCTCATCACTCCTAGTAGAAAGGAGCTGCTTCTTTCAAAATCTGTGATGTGGCACAAAGAAGACAATATTCCTGTCTTCGTAGGGACACTTTTAGTTAAGTGACATGCAGGACAGCAGCACAGTAACTGCCAGAGTATCAAGAGAGTGGCAAGGGCAGTGCCCACTGTTGACATATGGCATGTGCCAAACGTGTACAGCCCTCCAAGCATGTAGGTTCGTGGCAGTGCAGCTTGTGCTGGAAGAAATACAGACTCCAACTTTTCACTCACTTCAGTCCTTTACTGACAGGTCCAAAGCATTAAGGCAGTTTCACTATACACATAAAGTACAGGCTTCCACCAGATCCCTAGTAGGCTTCAAATGCAAAGCAAGTACAACTCACAGCATACATACAGCACAGAGTTCAGAGATTTGTCTGTCCTCTTGCTTGGTCTACTGCACTTCTTAGATTTATAATTCTGAATCTCTATATGTTCAGATGCCTCTTAGGATATGATATCATCACCAAATTTGGCACAATAGTTCCCAAGGTAGAATGTCAGACTACACTATGTCATTTTTTAGATGCTAGGCATGACTTGGAAACCAAAACATCACTTTGGCATGACTTGGCACATTTTTGACATAGGTTCAACTGGCACTCTAGATTTCATTGCCAGACTCAGCATGAGGGTTCCTGAGGCTGGGGTGGGAGTATCTCTGTTGATGTTTGGATGCCAAGAGCCATTTTGAATTAATACGGCAGGCTGAAATGTGAGTTTGGTGTGACTTCACCCAATTTTTGTTGTGATGGGTCTCAAACCACAAATTGCATTATCCATTTAAAAAGAACCTTTTTTGTTGTTTCTAAAAAGTTCCAGGCACTGCCAGGAACACCCCCTTAGGTTGTTGTTGTTGTTGTTGTTGTTGTTTTGAAAAAGAGCTGTATAGCAAAATAGAGTGCCTCAAGAAACACTGCAGAAAAGAAATGACTGGTTGGAGGGTTAATTGTTTATTGACTTCCATACAGGAGTCTGCTGCTGCTGCTGCTGCTGCTGCAACCAGCTCCCTTCACCCCTGGTATCCTAGAACACGCAGAGAAATGAAACGGGCAGAGGAGAGGTGCAGTGGTGCGCAGATACAGCCTGTCATTGTGTGGGAAAGACCCTGGAGATGAGAAGTGGGCACTGGGAAGGCAGGGACCTTCAGTCCTCGCAACTGCTTCCTTGGGGCAAGACCTCCTGAAAAGAGTTGCTGAGACCACTGGGCAAGAGCTGTGGGTTGTTTCCTTCACTGGCCTCGGATGATTTATTGTTTAGTTGCTGACCTATGCTGACCTGTCTCCAGCCCTGACCACCAGAGATGATGGGAGCTGCATGTCCAAAAACATCTAGAGGGTCACAGGTTCCCCAGCCTCAACAGACCTTGCAAAGCCTAAATGGAATTTAGACTGCAAGCCTGCAGGCAGGGACTGTTCTGAATTTTTATTCACTTAATGCACTTCTTAGATTTGTAATTCTGACAAATTATACTCCTCTGAAATATCTCTCAATTGCTTTTACTACACCAGTACACTGTTTATTTCTAACACAGAGAGAAAACTTCAACCTGGAACTTCGAACTGCCAGGAGGAAGCAGTTTAAGACAAACTTCAGGCAAAAAGGGATGCGCGTGGCTGTAGTCTAAACCACTGAGCCACTTGGGCTTGCTGATCAGAAGGTCAGCGGTTCAAATCCCCGCGACAGGGTGAGCTCCCGTTGCTCAGTCCCTGCTCCTGCCAACCTAGCAGTTCAAAAGCACATCAAAGTGCAAGTAGATAAAATAGGTACCACTCCGACGGGAAGGTAAATGGCGTTTCCATGCGCTGCTCTGGTTTCGGCAGGAGCAGCTTAGTCATGCTGACCACATGACCCGGAAAAACTGTCTGCGGACAAACGTCAGCTTCCTTGGCCAGTAAAGCAAGATGAGCGTCACAACCCCAGAGTCGTTTGCGACTGGACTTATCTGTCAGGGGTCCTTTACCTTTACAGTACCTTTTACAGGCAAAAAGAAGTGGGTGAGAAAGGTTTAAGCAGCCCCTTCCCCACCACAAAGTGCCCTCTCTGCTAAGTTCTCTGCAGTGAAGAGGCAGCCACCAGGCTGTTATAGGCAAGCTGGGCTTTACATTAAAGCCAAATATAACAACGGTAACTTTACACTTACGTAATGAATGCACCATTGTCAGGTCAGGTCCACAGAAGAGAGTGAAAGAGATTACTTCAGTCCTGCTTGTCAACCAACAGTGCTGAATCCTATGGCCAGGCTAAGAAGAGAGCTGCAGAGGCAATGACTGTGTCATTTTTAAGGCTGCATGCATTTGTGTTCCAGGTCTAATTAGGAAAGGCTATACTGTGCAGATACCTTTGGAGCAAATGGCAATGGGTGCCCATTAAGGCCAGTGAACTGGGGTACAATCCATGGGAAGTTCTCCTTCCTAAACTCCACTGAAATGAATAGCAGCTGCAAAAGAGCACAGCCACTAAGCACAGGATTGAGCTTGCACACAGCTCCTGTATCTTCAGTAGAGCTTGGTCTGGATAGCTTTGGCATGATTTGTGTGCCCCATATTGTAACTAGTCAAAGTAATGGTGGTCATATGGACTTCCTGCTCCAAGCTTCCCTTGATATAGCATCTCCCCACTCTCTCCAAGCAAATCACATCTTGGAAAGCTTGATATCATAGGCAACCATATTGAAGTTGTCCCAAGCCAAGAGTTTCCTTTCTGTGGGATTGTAATCTACCATGCTGCTGTATCTGTAGCGATTCTCAAAGCGGATGTTCAGTGGTGCGCTCGTCCCTGTGTTAGTGGAGTAGATGAAATTGACAGTGGCCTCAGGGGATGAGTAGCTGCTGATGGTGTACAAGGAGCCACAAATCATGAAGGCATTTGCCACTGACTGCTTGCGGATGTTGGTTTCCCATGTTTGTTCAATCTCTATGGTCTCTGGGTCCAGTTTAGAAAGCACAATGGCCCCCTTTACGTTTTCAGTGCTGTAAATTACCCACAGCCCCATCTCATCAACTGCAAAGTCGAT
Source organism: Zootoca vivipara (assembly GCF_965207765.1). Taxonomy (NCBI): domain Eukaryota; kingdom Metazoa; phylum Chordata; class Lepidosauria; order Squamata; family Lacertidae; genus Zootoca; species Zootoca vivipara. Next base: position 3,187,716 of record NC_142590.1, read on the forward strand.
GTCTGTATAGCCACCCCATGAGTAGGGAAACTGTCCGTGGTAGCCAGCATTGGGTAGCTCCTTTTGGACTGTAATAACTTCAGTCTTCAGGTCATATTTTGCCATTATTCTAGACTTGCGCGTCTGAAAGTAGAGGGAACCCCGATAAACGACAGCTCCAGTGCTCTCCATGGATCGGGGCAGCACATGTACTTTGGAAGGGTGGCCTTTGGTGAACTGATCCGCATTGTTGTACTCAAAGACTTGGCGGACATCCGAACCAACGGTATCAACTCTCCAAGTTGTCTCTCGGCTGTAGGGAGAGATGGGTTCTGGGTCCCTCATCCACACGCCATACTTGCCAGCAATGGTCTCTGCCCTGCGGAAGGTCACTGGCTCACCAACCGATATGAGCACTCCACAGCCTGTTCCAGGAAATAAGTAAGCCAATTACTTCACGCCATTGCAGGATTTGAACTTGAGATTGAGAGGGAGGGGGGGAGGGGGAGGAGCTGCTCTTCAAATGTGCTATTTTACAGTTTGCCCCAAACCAAAGGCATTTTATGCATTTGTTTGCTTGCTACATAAAATTTATACACCACTTGATTGTAAAAAAAATAATCAAGGAAGCTTACAACCCTACTTTAAATCATACAAAAATTACCTCAACTTTCTAAGCATCTGAGTAGTCTTCACTAACAGGAATGTTGTAGGACGGGGTTTCAAACTTTCTAAGGAGACTCAAAATAGATGCTCCCTCTGATATTGGGTTTCCATGTAGTGTTCTACATGTGAAACATATGTGAAATGTTGCTTTATACCAGGGGTCAGCAAACTTTTTCAGCAGGGGGCCAGTCCACTGTCCTTCAGACCATGTGGGGGGCCAGACTATATTTTGGAAAAAAATATGAACGAATTCCTATGCCCCACAAATAACCCAGAGATGCATTTTAAAGATAAGGACACATTCTACTCATGTAAAAACATGCTGATTCCCGGACTGTCTGTGGGCCGGATTTAGAAGGCGACTGGGCCGCATCCTGCACCCAGGCCTTAGTTTGGGGACGCTGCTTTATACTGTTGCTTTGGAATAAACCATTTCGTGATATGGGTGGTGGGGAGTGGAAGGGAGAAAAAACAGGACAGGTTTGTCTATAAAGGAAGGAAACAGGTAATATATGGGAGTCTGGCAGTCAAAATGTGATTTTTCAGGACTAGCTGGCACTTCTGAAAGGGCAAACTGACAAGGGAGAGTTTCATCTTTGGACTGGTGAAAAGCGGGCTTAAAGGGAGGTGTTTGGGGCAGGATTCTTTAACTAGTGTGCTACAAGGAAGGGCAGGAGCCAGCATTGAGCAAAGCAAGGGAAATCGTCACCTGCCCAAGAGAGCTCTGTACCTGATTCTTCCCCCTCTGCGCTGGGGAGGCCAGGTGAGGGGCTTCCTTGATAGAGGCGGGATGCAGGAACCTCCACCAGCTCCGATTTGAGCTCTTGGTAGTCCAGAGTGTCTGTGTTTCCATTTGACTCTGCAGAGGAAAGCAGGGAAGGAGAGAGCAATAAATAAAATGAACACCCTGAAGGCTAAGGGGACAGAAAGAAAGATGAGCACTTTAGTCTGCAGTTAAGGAGCTTTGAAACAAAGGCTTTCCTGATGATAAAATTGCTTGTAAAGAATATAGGAAACGAAATTAGGGAAACAACCAGCTATAGGCCTACAGGGCTGGGGGAGGAGAGGAGAGAGAAGGGAAGTTCTCTGAGCAGTCAAAAGTCCTTGTGGGAGATTAAATTATGTCAGCTATTTGCTTCTGACTTGTGATGTTATGGAGCAATGGCATCGAATTAAACAAGTGGTGTCCTACACTTTCCTTGGTTAGATTCATTTTAAAGCAATCTTTCTTCACTTTTAAGGGACTAGCAGTGGGTTCAAGCAACCAATTTATTTATTACTGCCAAGGTAAGAAAAAGGAGAGGTGAAGCCTTGCTGCTTCTCGAAATGTGGAAGCTCAGATAGGCCTCTTGGTGTTGATGGAAATTTAAGCTTGTGTCCAACATAGCATTAATTTTGTTGTTAGTGCATAAATCCTTGTGCTCATATAGTGAGGGCATTGGATACCAGCCACTCTCCAAATGTGCTCAGATGTACTTCATCTCTCTCTCTCTCTCTCTCTCTCTCTCTCTCTTTGTGCCCCCTTGCAATTTTTTCCTGTTGTTAATAAATCCCTTATTAGAGATTTCATTTTTGACTTCAAGTAAACAAAACCAGCATCGGTTGAAGTCTCAGTGGTTTCATTGTCATTTCAGTTATCCCCCCACCCTGAATAATAATAATAAAAATGTAGAGTGTAGCGTTAGAAGGGATCACAAGGGCCATCTAGTCTAACCCCCTGCAATGCGGGCTTAAACCCACAACCCTGAAATTAAGAGTCTCACTGAGCTATCTGCTTTTCTGGAAACGACCCCCAGAACCAAACAAAGCTGGGCCTCTCTTTTCTTTCTCTAGTCATTGGCATAAGTCTCCTAATCTCAGGTACCCTTCCACAAAGGAGACATAAGCTTTTTGGCCTTACCTTGATGGAAACTGTTGCTCATTAGTAGTATAATTACTTTCCAGCTTGCTGACTGATATGTCCTGAAATGCTAATTATACTCTACTTTTGCTCCTGAGGCATCCCACTCTAAAAATATTCCCTGACAGACACCAGATCCCAGCTTCTATATTAATTCCACCGCCCCCTATTTCTGCCATCCTGTGACAGGGGAAATGATGCAAAGGCTTGTAAAAAGTCCAGCCTTGTGCTAAGCAGGTCTGTGCTAAGCAAACCTGGAAAGAGGCCTGTGAGAAGCATTTAGCCTCATTCAGATACCTTCTTGAGGTCGATTTAGTCTGTGACCGTTTAATAAAATTTGATTTGATTCTTGAGGTCACCCATGGATTACTCTGCCACAGGGGGAACATGACTCAATGGCCTTTCTGCAAATCACAGGGCATTTAGCAGCACCAACAGGGTGACACACTCAGGGTGATAAACCTCAGGTGAAACGGCAGGTCTGGTTACTTCCCCTTCCCTCCAGCTCACAAAATGGCATCCCATTGCAGTGTTTGGAAAGGTCAATTAAAATTACAAAGGGTTTGAGGCTCCCTTCATTCCTATGAAGAAAGGCTAAAAGATATGCATTTTGATTTAGGACAAAAGGATGACTGGGGGGGGGGGGTTCTTTAATTTCTACAGTACCTTGAAGGGAGTCCCTGCTGGCTGCCTCTCCAGCCTGGGGACAGTGTCTCGCTCTCAGCCGCTCCACCTCCTGCATGGTGTCCTCCAACCTCCTTCCCAGCTCCTTCCTCTCTTCCTCCAGCCACTTCTTATCCTCTTGCAAGTCAGACTTGTCTCGGAGCAGGTTGCTGATGGTGTACTCCAACCTGCCGACCTGTGTGTCCCTCTGGGCTTGTTCTCTCTTCAAACGCTCTACCTCTTTTTGAAGCGAACTCACCACAGAGGAGGAGGAGGAACTCCTTGCTGCTTGATTTCCATGCAGCTGGCTGACCAGGTTCTCCAGGAGGCTGAGCCTTGCTTTGGAGGACTCCAGTTCTAGCTGCTGGCTCTTGCTTTCCCTCTGGAGGTCCCCAAGAACAGCCATCACTTCCCCAGGGTCAGTGCAGCTGGCTTCGTTTGCACTGGGGACTGTGAAGGAATAGATGCAGCTGCCATCCTGGCTGTTTGCTTTGTGGAGGCGTGCAGTGCTCCCGAATGCTTCCCAAACCATCCAAGCTGAAAGCAACCAAGTCACCAGCTCCTTCATGGCTTCGCTGCCGCCTCTTTAAGCCCACACTGGCTCCCTGAGAAGCACAGTGTGCAAGCGGCATTCACCAGCTCTCTCTCACTTGTTCTGAAACTGAGCTCCTAGTGACCTCAATTTTATACAGCTGAGAACCAGGGAGATGCAGGAGAGGGTCGCTTTGCCAGAAGATTCGGCAGCGGGAGCGGCAGCGGCACAGACTTAATGGGAATCAACTCTCTTAAAGGGATCATGTTTCATTTACGATTTCATGGGAATATGAACCAGTGCCCATTCTTGGGATCCTTATCCTCAACACATACAAAATGTTACAGGTAGGTAGCCGTGTTGGTCTGAGTCGAGACAAAATAAAAAAATTCCTTCAGTGGCACCTTAAATACCAACTAAGTTTTTATTTTGGTATGAGCTTTCGTGTGCATGCATGCACACGAAAGCTCATACCAAAATAAAAACTTAGTTGTTATTTAAGGTGCTACTGAAGGAACATACAAAACTCTTAGAGGCAGATCTGCCACCCGTGTGGGTCTGCGGAGGGCATGGCTTCATGAGTCTGTCCATCTAGCAGTGGGGCAAGTTCAGGGTCAGAGAAGCAATTGCTCTGGAACAGTGAAGGTTTAAAAGTTTGCCAGCCGAAGATAGTTGGGATTCTACACCATAAAGATGTAACCATTAAACCATTTAGAAATGTGTTATTATGGAAATAAGTACTACAAAATATTGTGCTAAGTGCACGATTTAGTCTGGAATGTGAGGCATGAATGTTTTGTTCACACATTATTGCCTACTCCGCATCCAGTGTGCTCCCTCTTCTAGTTTTTGAAACTGCATACATATGATGTTAGCCACAATCCATATCCATCCTGTAATTTCTTGAGGAAAACCTGCCTTTACAACCCAACTAAGAAATTCAGGCTGCATTCACTTTGTACCTGAGACAGTCAGAGCCCGTGCGCAGAGGACAGCTTCCTGACTAGGGGTGGGTTGCAGGGGAAGGGAAACCCCAAAGGTCTTACGTGTCAGCTGAAGAAGTGTGGTGGAGTCTCCTTCTTTGGAGGTCTTTAAACAGAGGCTTGACAGCCAAATGTCAAGAATGCTTTGATGGTGTTTCCTGCTTGGCAGGGGGTTGGACTAGATGGCCCTTGTGGTCTCTTTGATTCTATTCTATTCTAAGAACCCCTCACACCCCTCTGATGTGGACAGCACTGCAAAGTGCAGCGGGCAGGTTGAGGGGGGGGGCAAAGGCTTTGCTGTATTTCAAGCTGCTGTTTGCATACCCTAAATTTCATTGTTTTCCAGTGTGTTTACACATTTTCCCGTAAGTTAATTGTTCATCCCACATTTTTCAATGTGCTTCAATGCACTTCCCTGCCACTTTGCAAACTGCAAAAAAATTGTGGCTCCCCATCCCGTCATCCCATGGATTTATTGCACTAGGGTGACAGGACACTTAACTCACTTAAAATGTTCAAGTCTAAAGTTCCAACATGCACTTGAATCCCTCCTGCAAAATAGTGACAGTCTGTAAAAGGTAAAGGTAAAGGGGCCCCTGACCATTAGGTCCAGTCGTGACCGACTCTGGGGTTGCGCACTCATCTCACATTATTGGCCGAGGGAGCCGGCGTATAGCTTCCAGGTCATGTGGCCAGCATGACAAAGCTGCTTCTGGCAAACCAGAGCAGCACATGGAAACACCGTTTACCTTCCCGCTGTAGCGGTACCTATTTATCTACTTGCATTTTTACATGCTTTCGAACTGCTAGGTTGGCAGGAGCTGGGACCAAGCAACGGGAGCTCACCCCGTCACAGGGATTCGAATCGCTGACCTTCTGATCAGCAAGCCCTAGGCTCAGCGGTTTAACCACAGCGCCACCTGAAGGCACTCTAAATATTGCTATTCAGTGAAAGGAAGAATGTTCCTAAATTCTGTTCCTAAAACCTGTTGAGATTTATGCTGTTGGCGTATTTTTTCCTCCGCAGAGACAGGGGAACTATTAGGAAGGTCCTCCCTTGGAGGCTGATAGATCCAGTGGGATTACAAATGGCTCTAGGACCTCAGGAACATCTGAATGGCTTGGGCTATTAACACGATCACCCCTGAGCACTCTCACCAACTTTGTGGAGCCCGATTGGTCCCCGGTATACTCCAGAGCTTAGGGCGAGGAGACAAGCTGGGAAATGGCTTGAACAGTGGAGAAAAGATTCAAATGAATGCAACCGAACACTGGTAAGGGGTCATTATTGAGCCTACCTAGTGGCAGTGAAGACAGCAAAAGAGGCCTACTTTGCTGCCTCCATGGCATCCTCATCATGTCGCCTGGCAGAGCTTTTCCAGGTTGTACAGGGCCTTTTACAGGCTGGCCCAAAGGAGGTGGTAGAACCAACAGTGGCTCTCTGTGACTTGTCTGCAAAGCATTTTGAGGATAACATCGCTTGCGTCTACCAATACCTTGACTGCTGTTACAGCAGATGAATCTCAAGGGGTGTCCAGAGCACAGTCTAGTCCTGTTGTGTTGATGGCTCAACGATGTGGACAAGGTGCTTGGATCAGTCACTCTAGACCCTTGCCCCTCGGGGCTGATGAAAGCCAGCAGGGAAGGAACAGCTGGCTGGGCTAGGGAGGTGATCAATGCCTCTTTACAAGAGGGGTGGTCCCTGCCTGTTTGAAGGAGGCAGTGGTAAAACCACTCCTTAAGAAACCTTCCCTGGACTCACAAAATCCAACTAACTACTGGCCAGTTGCAAATCTCCCTTTCCTGGGCAAGGTTCTGGAGCAAGTGGTTGCAGACCAGATCCAGGCGCTTTCGGAAGAAACTGATTTTCTGGATCCATTTAAATCAGGGTTTAGGCCTGGTTTGGGCGCCCTGTTGAGACAGAGACAGGGGAAATGTGTCCCTGCTAATTCTCCTCAACCTCTCAGCGACTTTTGATATCACTGACCAGGGTATCCTTCTGGAGCAGCTGTCTGCATTAAGAGGTGGGTGGCACCGCTTTGCAGTGGTTCAGGGCCTGCTTGGATGGTCATTCCCTGAGGGTCTGCCCTGTGGAACCTTCAATGTGGAGTTCCTCGGGGCTCAATCCTATCCCCTATGCCAGGCATGTCTAACAGGTAGATCGTGATCTACTGGTAGATCACTGGACGTCTGTGGTAGATCACCGGTAGATCAGTGGCTCTCCCCAAAGAAGCTAAAAAAACTTTGGCTTCCCTAAAAAAAGCTCAACATCTTTGCCCTGCACCCCTAAAATGACCTGAACCACCCAAAACAGGGCTTTCCTTCCTAAAAAAAAAAAGAGCTCAATGTCGCTTTCCTCTTCCCTAAAGAAGTTCAACAACTTTTACATGAACCCCCCAAAACAGGGCTTTCCTTCCTAAAAAAAAACTCAACAACTTTGACCTGAATCCCCCAAAAGGGGGTAGATCACTGCCAGTTTTTAACACTGTGAGTAGATCATAGTCTCTTGGAAGTTGGCCACCCCTGTCCTATGCTGTTCAACATCTACATGAAACTGCTGGGTGGGGTTATCCAGAGATTTGGAGTACGTTGTCAGCAGAATGCTGATGACACTCAGCTCTACTTCTCCTTTACATCTGCAGGTGAGGCAGTGGAAATGCCTTGATAATGGACTGGATGAAAGCCAAAAAACTGACGCTCAATCCAGATCCGGAGTGCCTTCCATCAGCTTTGGCTGGTGGCCCAGCTACGCCCCTATCTGGACAGGAATAGCATAACTACTGTTGTCTATGCTCTGGTAACCTCAGGGTTAGACTAATGCAATGTGTTATATGTGGGGCTGCCGCTGCCTCTGAATGTTGTTCAGAAACTTCAGCTAGTGCAGAATTCAGCGACCAAGTTGCTCATCAGAGCAAGATGGTTTGAGCATTTTTCACTGATCCTGGTCCAACTGACAACCAATTAGTTTCCAGGCCCAATTCAAAGTGCTGGCTTTGACCTATAAAGCCTTAAACGGCTCAGGACCGCAATACCTGAAGGACCGCCTCTTTCCATATGAACCTATCCAGACCCTGAGATCATCTTCTGAGGCCCTTATTTGTGTGCCTCCACCTTGAGAAGCCTGGACGATGGCAACACAAGAATGAGCCTTCTCTGCAGTGGCTCCTCATCCGTGGAATGCTCTCCCCAGGGAAGTTCGCCTGGCACCTTCATTATACACCTTTAGGCACCAGGCAAAAACGTTCCTTTTTAACCAGGCATTTGGTTGATCTGATTTACCTCCTATACCCTTTTAAAACATCTCCTTGGGGGGGGGTTATTGGGTTGTTTTGATTTTATCTTTCGTGGTTTTATATTTTCATTTTGTTCTGTGAACCGCTCTGAGACCTCCAGGTATAGGGCAATTTATAAATTCAACTACTACTACTACTATTTCCCAATTTAGTTCCTGCTATCATTTGGGTGCCCAGTGTCACTATTGTAACTGCCAAGCCTCAAAGCTCTGGGGCCTGAATTGCATCCTCAACTGAATGGAAGCTATTCAGGGATGTTGAATGCAAGGCCTGACATGCTTTATTCTGAGCCACTTGGAATTCCAGATATTTCCCTAGAAATCCCATCCATCCCAAAGGCTACAGTCTGCTAGTCTACCACACTAACCTAAGATGCTGGTTTTGCCTTCTCCCATAACCTCCACACAGCTCCCTTACTAGACACTGCTTGCTACATACCATGTAAATAATTATCTACACAACACACTCCATACGTGATGCACCAATGTTTTCAAGAAGATTATCCACAAAAACTTCAAGTTCTTGCCACACTCATGTCACATCAGTATCACAGAAAGTTTATTGTCAATTTATAGCCAAACCAGCAAGTCCCCATTTGCTAAAATCAGTAGCAGAAATCAGACACTTCCAGGAATGACATCCAATAAATGAAAAACTTCTCTCTCTCATACACTCACAAACATAACCTGCCATATATATGATTGTAGCTTTAGCAGCATTTCACTGTTATCTTTTTGCTACTCAGTATTCTGATCACAAGAATACCAAATTATACAAATTACAGCAGTGCACAGAATGATCGTTTATTATTTCTCTCTTTCCCTTTTCACACCAGTCTTTTACTGGGGATATAATCCGCCACACATCACTTGTCCAAGGCAAAGCAAGGGCCATGGCTCAGTGGCCAAGCTCATGCATGGAGCAGGTAGGAAGTTCCAGGCTCAATCCCTGGTTTCTCAGGTAGGAAGGCTAGGAAAGACCTGTGTCTGGAGAGCTTCTGCCAGCCAGAGTGAACAATACTGGATTCAGATTGATATGCTCCCATGGAGGAGGTGTCAACAGGCCACGGATTGGATTGCAATACTAAAGAGGAAAAAGTAAAAAACCAAGGTCTTTTACATTTAGAGGGAACGAACTGTGAGGGGTTTAGAGAAGCAGTGGGGAAACTTCCAGCCCTGGGCCACATTTGGCCAGGCCCACCCTATCTTGGCCCACAAGGCTGTTTTCCCCAAACTACGCCCATCTGCCCGACACCTGACATAACAGGTGGGTGGCATCAAGGTGGGGACAGTGAAGAAGCGGCTGAATGGGCTGTGCAACCAACTTCCCCATGGAGAACTTGACCACAGTGCCAATCCCTGCAGAATGCAGGGCTGAAGTCACCCCACACCAGCTGATAAAATTATATTACCGTGCGGTGTGGAGAGTGTGAACAGCTTCACGTTTTTAAAGCAACTTTGTTACATCAGTTCTTAGTATAACTGAAAGTATAGCCCATGGACAAATTCAGGATATAAAACCAGCTTCAAACATAAATAATTACACAAATGACATTTTGCTTTATTGTTATTCGCATGAGTGTTCATCTCTCCATACTTACTGCCTGCAAAATACAGGCAATTTCTTTTCTAGGATTTAGTGTAGAGAACAAATTTCAGCTATGGAAACCCACAAAGAGGATCTATGTGACTTCGCTTCTTTTTGTAACTTCTGGTTCATCTGCACTGTACTTGGGAAAACAGACTGTTACCTGATTCCCTATGCACAATCATATACACAATATTCGTATGCACAATATGAAGGATTTGAAACACTCCACTACTAATTACTGCTTCCTTTTCACAGTGAAATTATTTGCACATTTGGTTTCGGAATTTTAATTTTAAAAAGCAGAAACGGGACTTAAAGTCCTCCCGTTACAGTTGTGATTGGAAGTTAATTCCACTTAAACCATAATTTTTTCTCAGCAGATAGCTAGAACTGGGTCATGCTATGCTATTGGAGACTGTACTATTAGATACCTACCCAAAAATTGGTGGCTTTATTTCTTCTTCTTTTAAGACTGCAAGTATAAATTACCACTCACCAATAAATAAATAAATAAATAATAAATTTATACCCTGCCCATCTGGCTGGGTTTTCCCAGCCACTCTGGTTAGCTTCCAACAGAAGTATTAAAATACAGTGATCTATTAAACATTAAAAGCTTCCCTAAACAGGGCTGCCTTCAGATGTCTCCTAAAAGTCTGGTAGTTGTTTTTCTCTTTGACATCTGGTGGGAGGGCATTCCACAGGGCGGGTGCCACTACCGAGAACGCCCTCTGCCTGGTTCCCTGTAACTTGGCTTCTCGCAGCGAGGGAACCACCAGAAGACCATCAGCACTGGACCTCAAGGGTCCGGGCAGAACAATGGGAGTGGAGACGCTCCTTCAGATATACTGGACCAAGGCCATTTAGGGCTTTAAAGGTCAGCACCAATACTTTGAATTGTGCTCAGAAACGTACTGGGAGCCAATGTAGGTCTTTCAGGACCAGTGTTATGTGGTCTCGGTGGCTGCTCCCAGTCACCAGTCTAGCTGCCACATTCTGGATTAGTTGTAGTTTCCGGGTCACCTTCAAAGGTAGCACCACAAAGAGTGCATTGCAGTAGTCCAAGCGAGAGATAACTAGAGCATGCACCACTCTGGCAAGTCAGTCCATGGGCAGGTAGGGTCTCAGCCTGCGTACCAGATGGAGCTGATAAAACAGCTGCCCTGGATACAGAATTGACCTGTGCCTCCATGGACAGCTGTGAGTCCAAAATGACTCCCAGGCTGCGCACCTGGTCCTTCAGGGGCACAGTTACCCCATTCAGGACCAGGGACTCCTGCCCACCTCCTGTCCCCCCAAACAGTACTTCTGTCTTGTCAGGATTCAACCTCAATCTGTTAGCCGCCATCCATCCTCCAACCGCCTCCAGACACTCACACAGGACCTTCGCCGCCTTCACTGGTTCTGATTTGAAAGAAGTAGAGCTGGGTATCATCCGCATACTGATGAACACCCAGCCCAAACCCCCCGATGATCTCTCCCAGCGGCTGCATGTAGGTGTTAAAAAGCATGGGGGAGAGGACAACAACAAGTGTTTCAAAGGCCAATGGAAACAATGCATGGGGTTCCACCTTTTGTACAACTGTCCCAGCTTGAGTTGGCAGCTTTCCTGAAGTTCAGCCCCAAGTGCAGGTGCCTTGGTGTGGGTGGGGCCTGTTGAATGGCATCAGAGGGAGGACCAAGTGGCTAATGCTCTTAAGTCGAGCAGAAAATAGGCTGCCACCCAGGTCCTGCGATTTGGACTCCTTCCTCCTCTCTGCCAGAAAAGGCAAGAAGGTGGTCACATGGGAACAGGCCTTTTCAGTGGTGACTCCCTATTTCTAGAATGCTCTTTCCAGGGAAACATGCCTGGCAACACCACTGTTTTTTAATGCTAGGCAAAAGCCAGGCTTTGGGACATATTTTTCTGCTAATTTTTTGTGGAGTAGGTTGAGCTGGATCTGCTTTTTTTATGCTTTCATTCTTGTTTCTACACTTCTTCCTAATGCTTGTTTCTAAAGTTGCTTTAAGTTCACCTTTGTGGAAAAGCAACTCATAAATATAACAACAGCTCTCCCAGAGAATTCTCACAAAACTGCACATCTCAAGGTAGTGTAGAAGAAAGCCCCCGTGACAGTTCATTTTTGCAGAGCAGCCCACAAGATAAAAAAAATCGAAATTCATTAGCCTAATTTCTTTTGGTGAAAAACTGTAAAAAATATATAAATATTTTAACACCGATTGTTTTTAAAACTGAAGTTCCATGCACACTTACTTGGAAAGAGGCGTTACTGAACTTAGTTGTGCTTAGTTCTGTGCTTAGGCTGCATAGGCACGCACAGACTCAACTTGTAGCAAACATTTGTTTAAAAAAGGCTCTTCTTCAGCCAGCTAAAATTGCAAATAATATTGAAAAGAAGTGTCACCATATAAAGAACCAGTCTCAGGTAGTTCCTCAAAGAGAAGGCATGGTTCTTTTCTTCATTCTGCTTTATTTCTATTTATTACAGGTATTCAGTCCCCTGGAATTCAAGCTAGTAATTTAAAATGTTGTAAGTGCACTGCTGCAAAAAGGCTGCAGACTGAACAAAAAGCTCAATCTCCATACCTCACCTGTCTTAAAGCCTGAAGCCCTGCTTAGTCTGACTGATGAGTTAAACCTAAGCTGTACTGTCCTAGGCAATGGTATCCCTCCCTTTTGGCTCCTGCACTAACAGCTGACTCTGACTAACATTGACACTGTTAGTCTGCTGCACTGATCTTCAACTGGTGGGTTGAAGCCTGACCCAAGGGGGGGGGCACAACAGGAGCACCATCACCATGCAAATACATGGCAAGAGATTAAGAAATGGGTCCTCAAATGCATGTTTGGGTTAAAAGTGGGTTCTGGGTCTGGAAACATTCAACATACCAGGTCTACTGCACCTGGAAGCAGCAGGCTAGCCTGTGGTGTGACACACACAGCTCCGTCACCACATCTTACTGCTGCTCCCCATTGCCCTGCACCATTGACAGGGAGGTCCTAATACGGTACTACCAGGTGGGATGGCTGTGGGTGTATAATTAAGTAGTGTGTGTGTGTGTGTATGTATGTGCATCTATATATTTATATCTATTCAAATAAATAAATAAATACCCAGAGGAGTAGATGTGAACAGACACTTATTATGTTATAGTAACATAATTTATAAGCTGTCTTTAAGTGGTCATTTTGGTGCAGGTGTCTTGTGCCTAAAACGAAAAGAAAAACTCGAAGTCTCAAAGCTGCTCCCCACCTTTTGGTAAAAAGTCAGACAAGATGTAGGGTGAATGAAGTTTAAATGTGAACCTCCTCACATATTCTTAACCTGCACCTAACTAGCCAAGTATACTAAGGTATAGCTAGGAGACTTATCTTTTTCTAAAAATGGTTGAAACGTAAACAGTCTGACCCCTTTTTTTTAAAAAAAGGAGGCATGTAAACTTGCTTACTCTTAATTATTTGGCAGCAAAACACCTGCATGGTTTGGGTTGCACTTGCACAGACCAAAAGCGGTCTCCTTTTCTTTTGTGGGTCTTCATTCAAATAAACAGTGTTTCCTTTGCTTCAATAATTTACTAGGAGCTACATAGTTACAGTTAAAAATAGGTTTTTTTTACTGGAATGCTTTTATGTCACATCCATAAGCAACAGCGAGAACGTGGAGCTTCTGGATCCCTTAACAAGTACAGAAAGTCTCCTTGCAAAATCGTGGTTTTTTAAATATGGGAAGTGGCATCTTCACAGTTATTCATCCAAATATGTTGCGGTCTCTAAACAATGATATAGAGTTCATACACTGCATCCCTCCCTTATTCTTCCTCCATTGTCCTCTGTAAGAAGCAGTAAGAAATTCTGTAAATTATAAATAACATCATTACCAGTTAGCAATAAGTATCTGGCTCCAAACTGAGCTTCCATCCAGGGAGCAACAATGGGGGTTTGGATTAGATATTGACACTAGAATGAGTTTTTGGCTGAAAAGGATGATTTGCTGGATCCTCTGAATGCTCTTTCTGCAGCCAGTCTGGTGCCTCCGAGGGAGAAGGGGGGACACACTTCAAAGCTATATACATATTATGTTCCACAGAAGTCACACAGCTGCCTCCTATGCTGTCATCCTGAAGCCACCATAAGATCCATCAGCAAGTCAAGTGTGGTATTTGAGGATGATGGGAACTGTAAAAGGCAGAAAAGAGGCATCTTTAAAAACACACACAAAATGAATTGTCCACCAACCAGCTTGGGCTCTACATATTTAAGATGCCTCCCTTTGAGAGGGTACACGCCCTCTGAAGGAGCAGTATGTAGCTTGGGGGAACTTCTGGATTCCTTGCTGTCACTTGAGGCTCATTTGGCTTCAGAGTGCCTTGCATCAACTTTGGCTGGTGGCCCAGCTGTGCCCCTACCTGGACAGGGATAGCCTAACTTCTGTTGTCTATGCTCTGGTAGCCTCTAGGCTGGATTACTGCAATGCTTTACACATATGGCTGATTCTGAAGATGGCTTGGAAACTTCAGCTGGTGCAGAATTTGGTGATCAGGTTACTCACGGGTGCAAGGCAGTTGTAGAATCGAACACCAATCCTGACCCAACTGCACTGGCTGCCGATTAGTTTCCAGGTGCAATTCAAGGTGCTCGTTTTGACCTCAGTTCAGGACCACAATACCTCAAAGACTGTCTCTACCTGTGTGAACTGCCCTAGACCCCGCCCTTCTTCAAGAGCCTCCATGAGAGGGTCTTTTCTGCAGTGGCTCCCCATTTGTGAAACGCTCTCCCCAAGGCAGCTTACATGGTGCTGCCTTTGTTACAGGCACCAGGAAAAAGCATTCCTCTTACCCCAGCCTTTGGTTTTTTAATTTTTTGTTTGTTTGTTAATATGTTATATATTTTTATGTTTTTTATATTGTAAATCCCCCTGTGATCCTCAGCTGAAGGGTGGTATCAACATGTAATAAATAATGATAAAAATAAAGTGTATTCCTCAGCATTCAAAGCCCCTAAGTTTTGGCAAAACATATGCATTTCCCAAATAGTGATCCAACTGGGACAGGACAACTAAGTGGACAGGACAACTATTTTTGCAGTAATATAAAGTTTCCATGATAGGTTTGATTTTTAAGAAAATTATCTATTCCCTTGAAGGGAAAAATACTTACCATCTCAGCTGGAGTCTGGAAGGGGAAAATTTATTTCCCGTCAAAATTGCTTAACTGAACATCCTGTTTCCATCTCTTTCCAATCCTCAAGTCAAAGCAGATGGGATTTTCCATGAATATCATCTCTCAGTTATCCCACTTTTAAGAAGAGCAGGCATGTCTTCCAACTCACACCCTTCAAGTACATGTGAGCAGGAAGCAAGAATCTCCCTTGACAGTGTGTGGCTGATCTTTTGGGAAACTATCTTTACTGCGTGCACAGACACCAATTGTATCCGGCTTCTGGAATGTCATGAATGGGACAACTCCTTGCCCTTCTCTCGTCATACACCTCAGTAGCAAACCTGGCTCAAAGTCAGGCTGCAGGGTTAAGTTGCAATTCCCTTCATCCTTTCCCTGGATCCCTTCTTCAAAATGGTTATACTGGCCACCTTCCAGTCCTTGGATACAAAGACACATGCATATTGTTAGAAGATTGAGCAATTTCTCAGTTTGATACCAGCCAGTGTTAATTTTTAATTTGCTGATAAAGCTTAACTATGGGCTCATCAGCATGATTTGTCTCGGTTCTTCAGAATGCCTTCCTGCAATATGCTCCTCAAATTAGTTTTTTGCATTGCTTCTTGTTAGGTTGCATTTTCTTTGCAAAGTTTGTGTTTCTTTTTGCTATCATTTGGGCAAGACTTCCATTTTATTGTGGATATTTTCTGGTATCCAAAAGCACCAGCAACTTCCAGAAACATGGTGATTGCTTTTTTCACATTGTGCTGAGATGGAAAATAATGTCCTATCTTCAGGCCTTGAACTTGGCTCTCATTCTTGAGATGATAAAATCAACTCATCCCTAATTGGAAAATGCATAGAGTCCCATGTCGAATTATGTATCAAGTCTTCCAGGTTTTGGATTCATAAACTACAGAAAGCCATCCTACCTAGTCTATCCATTCCTTTATCCTCCCACAGACAGGGACTTAGCTCCCAGTCTCCATCACATCCACAACACTTTCAAGTTTTCCTATAGGTGTGCATAAAATACAACACTCTTGTGACAAAGGAGTTCCTGTTTAAGTATCTCCAATTAAAATCAATCTTAGAAATGCTCAATTTTGGTTAAATTATATTGATTTCTTCTTAAAAGGGACCCATAAACATTAAAGTACACAATTTGTATGTAAAAGCTATTTCAATCCCACAATCCTCTAGTACTAGGGGCGCTCAAAAGTTAATGGCAATACTTTGGGGCAACTCCTAAGCTAGCAACTCAATCGTACATCAACCATTAGCCCAAGCAAGAAGACCTGAAGTAGTGTATGTGTCAGAGACCAGGCTAAGGAGTACTGCTCTGATGAGGAATGGTGAGAGCCTCTCCCACCCCCTGCTCCTGACCAGGATCCTAAAACTGCCCAGAAGAAGCAGTGGGGCAGTATAGATTTGGAACAGTGGTTTGCAGAGGGGCATAGTTCAGAAGACAAAAGTTGGGGCGAACGGGGGGGATGTGAACAGCAAAGTGAAGAAGAACGGGAAGAGGGAGCGCTAACAGACTCTCTCTTGCTGGAGACTGTCCAGCCTATCAATCCAAGGTCACATAGAGCAGAAAAGTTGGCTACACAAAAAGCACAGTAGTTGCGAGATCAGGTTTTAAGATGTGGAAATGTCTAGGGGGGAAGTGGATGGAAACCATAATTGGGAACACCTTCATTCAGAGAATGGCTGCTCTGTTCTTTTGCCGTGGTGATTAAAGACTCTTTAAATGGTACACGACTCTTTTCGCTCTGTGCTGCTTATCCTAGGCTGAAGGGGAGGAGGAAGCCAAGTCCCCGAAGCCTGCCAGTATGGTTTCTCTTAAAGCTGCAATTCAAGGGTGTCTATTTGTTCTACATCTTGCCACTTCACAGAATTATTACAACAAAGAACTTCAGAAAGCACTTACCAATAATCACTAGCAGGACGGCAACAGCAACCAAAGCCACAATTACCTTCATCTGCAGAAGGAAACACAAGCCAAGACAAGACATTACTTCCTTATTGCCTACAGAGACTTACAGTTTAAACCAAGTCATACTGACTCCTTTCTTCACAATAATAATGGTGAAAGCTCGCAGAATCAGTTGAACAACTCAAAATGCCTCCAGTCATGTCTTCCACCCACATTTTCAAAATAAGGGCATAATGTGGACACTGTAGCAGAGTGGGTAAAGAATTTGGAGGTCAGGTCTCCGCATTCAGCCATGAAGCTCATCAAACTTTTTTACTGGCGTAAAAACACCAGTCTTCAATGTGTGCACCCACACCCACACGTGTCTCCATTTATCTAATCTAGGCACGTCCAACTCCCAAGAGACCGATCTACTCCCAGTATAAAAAAACTGGCAGTGATCTACCCACTGTCATTGGAGGGACGAGGATCTTGTGTGGAAGGTGGTGGCTAACTGGGAGGGGGGATTTAAGTGGGGGGGGGGGAGGGAAAGAAGGCAAAAGTTCTCTCTCTCGAGGAGCTAGTCGGCTTCTCTCTCCTCACACAAGCCAGCCCTTCCTCTCCACTCCCTCTCTCTCTCCCCCTAAAGCAGCTTTCTCCCCACCCCAAGCCAGCCCTTTCTCTCCTACTCACAAGCAAAGGGAGCCACACAGTTGGCATGGATCCCAATCACGCCTGCCCACCTTCTTTAGCCTCCACTCCCCCCCCCCATTGTCAAAGCGGGCCGCGCAGCTGACACAGATCCCAATCGCACCTGCCCTCCCTCCTTCCCCCCCTGCTGCCATGAAGACCCAGCAGTGGAGAAACCCAGCGCCAGGGCCACCACTGCAGCAGTGAAGGCTGGGCCAAGCGGCAAGAGCAAGGAACGTCGCCCAGCCTGGCCTTCCTGGCAGGACCCAGTGCCGCCGCTGCAGCAATGAAGGCCGGGCTGGGCAGCAAGTGCAAGAAATGTCACCCGACCCTGCCTCCCTGGCGGCTACAGAGGGATCCAGTGCCGGGGCTGCCATTGCAGCAGTGAAGGCTGGGCCGGGTGACATTCCCTGTGCTTGCCACCTGGCCCAGCCTTCCCTGCAGCAGGGTGTGTGTGTGACATTCCTTGCCCACTTTATTTAATCCTGCGATCAACCAGGATCACCCTGGCGATCTACTGGTCAATCACGGTCGACTGGTTGAACATGTCTGATTAATC
Organism: Zootoca vivipara; assembly: GCF_965207765.1. Taxonomy (NCBI): domain Eukaryota; kingdom Metazoa; phylum Chordata; class Lepidosauria; order Squamata; family Lacertidae; genus Zootoca; species Zootoca vivipara. Next base: position 3,205,643 of record NC_142590.1, read on the forward strand.
TGAGCCATCTGATTATTTTGGGAAAAGGATGGAAGAAAGAATTTGGCCTCTTGTGGCAAACTCAGCCCATTCTTAATTGCAAGTGTGGGGAAAATACTGCAATACTGTGTATACACTTCATGTTCACACATGTTAACTCTGCCCTTGTGACCTTAATAGGTCTGCTTTTTTAAAAAGTTAACAAATTAATTCCTCTCTGGGACCTCACCTTGCAGCCTCGCCACCACATTTGCCGCCGGAGCTGTTTGGATCGGCTGCTAAAAGCTGTTGCATTGTCAGATAAGCTCTCTGTGCCAGAAAGAGAACATTTATTTTTTATTATTCATCACATATATATCCCACCTTTTCCTCCAAGAAGCTCAGTGATTTCCCCCTCCTCAATCCCTTTGACAACCCTGTGAGGCAGGTTAGGCTGAGAGGCAGTGACTGGCGCAGGGTTACCCAGTGAGCTTTACGACCAAGTGGAGATTTGATCCCATCCGTCTCCCAGATCCTAGTCCAGCACTCTAACCACAACACGACACTGGATCCCTCATGAACTGAACCTGCTACAATACAAGTGAGAAAGCTTTCCAACCTAGCATGCATGTCTGTATTTATACATGCAAGCATATGCAAGAGGTAATGATCAGGTACCCTTGCAGAGGTACAGTGAATTCCATGTGATTTGTTTCTAAAAGAAGAACATTAGGAATGCAGCCAACAGGCTTCCTGTTTCTGGCAGTGAGAAATGGCTGACTCCCATACAATCGGACCTCAGCCATGCTGGTAATTCAGGGCTGATATGGGGGTAATTAACTCTGGCAGACTCCCCAGGGTGGGGGAGGACTGTCTTGTAGACCCACAGATTGTCCACTTGCATTGTGCAAGAGGCAGGACACTGGGTCCCAGAGCACGATACGGCTGGCACTCTCCGAAGCCACTCCCATAGCCGGGAATATCTGCTTTGATAAAATAATTTGATTTGGACAATAAGCAGACATAGTCTGGACTGAAGAAGACTGATAAAAAACCTACAGAATTGCACAGTCCCTGGTGTTTAAGGTCAGACTTCAAATAGATTCTCATCATGGTGTTTGGATTACGGAGGTTAATTGGTACGTTCTTTTTTTCTTACGAATTTTTTCTCCCAATGCATTCCTATGGGATTCGACTTACAAATGTGTGTTCAGAACGCATTAAATTCGTAAGTAAAGGTACCACTGTATGTTACAACTAAAAAGGACTATTGCATTAGTAAGTACGGTAAATATATATATATTGGGACTGTGTGTACATACGAAACTGAGTAAATTCAATACTAGGAACACAATTATGAAGACTAAGGAAAAGGGATGTACTTATTTTGTACAATTAATTCTTCTAAGATTGAATAGTTTAGAAATATTTTTGGTAAGGATGGATTCTATATGCAGGTCAGGAAGAATCTTTTAAATCTCTAGTTGCCAGAACATTTTAGGAGTCTGTTTCAGGTTTATATTCTAGGCAAGGGATGCCAACGTGGTGCCCACAGGCACAATGACACCCTTGATATCCTTCCCTGGCACCAACAAAGCACCTGAGTCACACACAAACTGTCATGAAGTGGCTGCTACCTTGAAGAGCAGATAGCAGGTCTCTCCCACTTCTTTTCAAGGGCCAGTTTGATTCTACTGGATCCAACATTTACTCAGATCGCTGGGGAAAGTGCAGCATGTGTGCATACTCTTTCTCTCTTCTCTCAAGAGGAATTGGTACCCACAGCACTCCCTCAAAAATCCAAAATGTTAGGCAACTCCTGGATTTAGGCAACTCCTGGATTCTCAGACTTTGCACAGAGCTCACAACACACTGGATTTAGTAATCTTGAGGACTCTCTTCTGAGGCTGCAAGAGAAAAAGAGACACAACTAACTATTCCTACCTGACTTATCCTGCAAGTCATCTAGTCGTTCTCCCCTTTCTATCACCTTGGTGATGTTTTCTTGCATGACATCAATAACTTCATCAACCTGGTTTTGGACACTGGAAAACAGAGCAGGGTGTGGGGAGGAAGAATCAGATTACCCAATGATCTGTCACGAGTGGTAGCAAATGCAGTTGATTATTGGGTTCAAATGCAAAGTAGCATATGTAAAGATTTTGAATGGGCTTTAAAAATTATGATTTTCTTAAGAATGAAGTGTTCATGTATAGTTTTCCAAATATTTTTTTCAAGAACTGGGTTGTCCAAGGCTACCCAGGAAGTAATGGCTAAGGCAAGACTTGAATTGACAGCAGCAGTCTTATGCATGCAAAACTGAGGATACATCTCATTTAATCAACTGTGAAACTTCTAAGCAAACATGAATAGAGTATACATCAGAACATTGGTCTCAAAACCAAAAGTACAGTACATTGGCTGTCATTTTTATGCCATATTTATATCCTCACAGACTTTATAACATGGCTTTGGGTCATGCTGCATTTTTTTAATTTAAGAGTTCCTGGAAGTTCTACTACACTGAAGAATTCCAGAAAAATTGCAACACAATTTTTAATGAAAACTTGAGAAAGTTGTGGCATCAAAGTCATTGAGTACACACTCTCTCCCCCCCCCCCTGCTTTGCATCCATACCTACCTAGTACAGGCAGCCTTCAAACAAAATGAGACACAGAATTGAGGGAAATGGATGTATTCCTACCAGTCACATTGTGTGTGTGTGTGTGTGTGTGTGTGTGTGTGTGTATGCCCCATTTACTACAGCAAAAGACCTCGTACGGTAGACAGTCTAAAACATTTTTTAAATACCAATAAAAAAGGAAACTAGCAAACAAGTTATTAAGACATTTAAAATTGATAATGAAAGCAGTAATGTTCAAAATGCTTTACTTGCTAAAATTACATGCCTGGGTAGGCTTTGCTGGAACAAAAACATTTTTAGCAGGTGTCAAAAACAAGTCAAGGAGAAAGGAGAGTAACCAGGAGGTAAAGTCTTTTGAAGGAAAGAAACAGGTAAAGGGAGGAAAGTGACCAGGGAGAGAAGGGAAGAGAAGGGGCAGAATGTGTATCTTGCAGTTCCCAATTTCCTTCTTTGTTTCAGATAAGGGAAGGAGGGTCTTTGTTTTGTTTCCCACTCTCTCAGAAAGCTTGGGGCCCTGACTTCGAATCTAAACTTCAATTCATGGCTTGTTCTAATCCTGGATACCCCACACAGTACCAGATTTTTCTCCAAGACAAACAGCTCTTTAATAACAGTAGCCTTTTAAAGAGAAGCCAAAGCAATATCAAGTTTTCAGCAAATTACATACTGAAGGTTTAGCTTGAAAAAGGAAGGGAACGGAAATTTCTATGATTATTTTTTTTGAGTGGGTGTTGTTTTTGTTATTTGCCCTAAGCCAGGGACTGGCTGTGCAATCTAAATAACATGAAGTTAACAGTAATGAGCATATAACTCCCAAAAAGTGTTCTGTCAAACATTCAGCCATACTGAATACTGACCTACTTTACAGGGCTGTTGTAAAGATTATAGGTTTTGAACCTACTTGCATCCTCAAATTCCCATCCGCCCCAGCCAGTGTGGCTAGAGGTCAGAGACAAGGGGGTCCTGCAGACCGACAGCACCTGGAGGGCCACAGGTTCCCAATTCCTGCAATACTGAAATGCTAGTTGTATTCTTCTGTGTCCTATTAAATGATGACCTAGTTTTCCTCATAGAGACGATCATCCAGATTCACTTCAGACTGCAGGTGGAAGCTCACATGATAGAATGTTCCTCCTTAAAAAAAACAACACCCAACAACCTGGGCATGCCTAGCTTAGCCTTAATATGTTAAGTTTTTTATCAGCAGGGGTTTTAAAAAACATTTTTAAGATAGCAGTTTAGCATAGTTTATCACTCTTGTGGTAACTAGGCCAAAATGTGCCACTGTTTAGGGTTGCAGCATTCCAAGTGACTTCATTTCAATGGAAGCCAAATTGCAAAGCCATTTATCCTCTCACCCCCAGCAGCGATTAGACCAAACAAAGGAAATGGATGTACACCCTATTAATTAGGATTACAATTAATCTACAGTGCCCCAATTACACTAAAGTTGTTATGATGGGCTGTCAAGCCTTAAATTAGAAGATTGGGGAAAGAGCCTGAGAGGTTGCAGGGCAGTGGGAGGAGAAATACTGAAGTAGAGAGGACAGGTCTGGGGCAGTCTCAGCTTTGATCCTTGTCCACATGGGAGCACATGTGAAGAAGTCATTTCCTTTGCCTTGTCCGAGGACTTCTGTGGGCATGGGGCAAAGAAGTTATTGTGGTTTTGCAGTCTTGATATGATGGACAATCCTCACTTCCTGTTCTTGTTACACTTGTAGCCACTCTTCCTCTAAAGTCACGTTTCCGAACCTTTTTCTGACCTTGTTTCTTTCCTGTGCCCACCCCATGGATATAGCCAAGGGGGGTGGACAGGGCAGAGGGGCAGCTACCCCCCAGATAAATGAAAATCAATCCAAATCTCAGGCTCTCTCCCCCCCAACAAAAGTCTGCCCCCTAACAAAAATCCTGGCTGTGCCCACCCACCCCCACATCATAACTTTAGAAAGGCACCTATTTAAATGCTTGTTTTAAAAATAGAACATGTTTTATTTATAATTTTTATAATTCATACAAAATGCAATTACATAAAAGGATAGGAACATACAGTAATGGAATATTGTTAAAGCTGAAAAACAGAATCAGAGCTGAAATGGACCCCAAAGGTTCTCTTTCTAGCGCAATTCCCTGCAATGTAGGAAATAACAGCCATGACAAAACAACAGCAAGTGACTGTATGACAGTTAAGAGGAAGAAATAATCACAGAAATGACACAACAACGCAAACTAGTACAGTCAAGGACCACTCACAGAACCGTCCCGCCAAACATACATCACAAGACAGCAAAACAACCTCAACCAAAATCACATAACATAGATTGACAATCCCGCAACAACAACCACAGCTAAATGAAGCATCCGGAAATCACATTGAACCAATGGACTCCCCCCCCCTTTTCCTCTGCCCCCATGCCATTAATATTGCCAGCACCACCACTGTCCTCCCCTGCCTCACCCCTCCATAGAGATCCCCCACTCCCATCCCCACTCGAATACCAACCTAGGCAACACGAAATCACACTCCCCACCCACCCCACCCACCCACACTCTCAGCTCCCCAACTCCAAGGACTCTACCCATAACACAATAATCTTTATTGTGGTCCAGAATAAAATACAGATTCATACAGACAAACCTCCAGGGGAGGGAGACTGAGGCGTTATTTGTTTAGTCATGGGTATGTTGATCTTTGATTCGTATGACTACTGAAAGAAACTTTGCCACGACCACTGTGATATCACTGGACTTTTCATCCAGAAGATACACACAAATAAAATAAGCAGGTAAAGGAAAAGGAAGAAATAAACCCATACCAACTAAAACAATGACAAACTTAGTTGCTCTCTAAGGTGCTACTGGAAGGAATTTTTTTATTTTGTTTTGAGGATAAAATCTGTCACACAACCAGCACAATGGTGGTGCCAGAGCGTGCCAATGCCCATATCCCATCCCCAATAAACCAATAATGTTGTAATAACACTGACAACACTACTTATAAACCTTATACCCAACACAGGCATCACAAAGGTGTTTAACACCATCTCATTGATCACTGCCTATCCGAAATGACATGGAGCACAGCCTGTTCCCAAATAAGGTCCTCCATGCCAGCTGAGACCCAGGACCAACTGGCTGAACGCCAGATGATCCTGGATACCCCAAATAAACACCGACCTATATAACTACATATATGCTACTTTCTGTAATCCACTCCCCACTCTTTAACCCAAATCTAATTCTAAACCCCCTCTTCCCCTACCCATCACACGTTATGTCAGTGCAACTGAATAGGTTTGATAGACAACATAAGGTGAGAGGCTCAGGACAACCCAGACAGGTTGGCAGGGAATGATCCTATAAAGCAGATAAGCAGAATGGCTATCTTAAAAGCATTTACACTAAATGTGAGAGATTGGGAAACCCCATCAAAAGAAAACGCATCACCTCATATGTAAACACCATGAAACCACACATTGCTTTCCTACAAGAAATGCACAATCCACCCAAGAGAGGCAAACTCCTGAGCAAACCCCACTTCAGTCAACAATGGGTTATAGAATCATAGAATCATAGATCTGAGCCAGATCAGGGTTGGATCTGGCTCAGAAAGGCCTGCGGATTTAGTAGAGACCTGAACTTCAAAGCCACAACAGTGCTAAAGAGGCAGATTAATTTCCACTGAAAGGCAAAACTAAACAGACTATTGGCTCCATATATAGCCCAAACTCGAAACAACTAGAGTTCATCAAGAAAACACTAAACTAGTTCCTCTCCTTCTCCGAAGGGGAAGCAATTCTTGGAAGTGACTTCAACCTAAATATGAGAGACATCCACCCTACAACCCTATGGGCATCCTTCCACTGAAGGAAACCCCAAATAATTAAGAATGCTTACAAATTGCTTAAAATGTTTATATATAAAAAGAGGTCCCTATGACATATGGAGCAAAGAAAACCTGAGGGACACCAGCCACACATTCCAGTCTGGGTGCTATGGCACAGTGTCCAGATGTTGTAAATTTACAACACAGACTAGATAGCATTCTGCTCACACAAGGTCTGATACCTTTGGTTGAATCAACAAACATAGGTAGCATTAAAATCGCAGACCACACCCCAGTAGAAGAGAAAAAACATGAACTACCCCCTCATGATCCTTCAGTCCCATCCTAAGCACAAATAAAATAATTAGAGTGTCTCACAAAGACTCTCCAAAACACTGCAAAGAAAATGATGTAGACAATACAGTGGTACCTTGGTTTACAACCATAATCCATTCCAGAGGTCTGTTTGTAAACCAAAACAGGTTGTAACCCAAGGTGCGCTTTTGCCAATGGGGCCTCCAAAAAAAAATTGTAATAAAAAAGGGTTGTAAACCCAAAAAAGTTTGCAAACCGGCACATGCACTTCCAGGTTTGACGTGTTTGTAATCCGAAATGTATGCAAAACAGGCTGTTTGTAAACCAAGGTACCACTGTACAAAAAAAACCCTCCTTTGGGACACAATGAAAGCGGTCACCAGAGGAGCTTGCATAAAAGAGAAAGCATCCCTTAAAAAATAAACCTCCTCAAAAATTAGCAAAATAGAACAAGACATCACGGCACTCTTATCACACTACAAACAAACAGGAGCTGAAAAACTCCTTAAACTTATAGAACAAAAAAGGAAGGAACTAGACTCACTAGAAATCAACAAACAATGGTCAACATTCTATACTCAAAACAACACTTCTACAAGTATGGGGGGGGGGGGAATCACTCAAAACAAGAATAAACTTCTTCACCAAAATAGACGGCAACATAACAATCTTCCCCAAAGAAATAACCTCAGAATTTGTCGAATTTTACACTGACCTATACACCTTCTGCAGCCCATCCGAACAGGAAATCAGAAAATTTCTAGCTGGACTGACCTTTCCAAGCTAAACTGATGAGGAACAGGAATTCCTGGATAGTTCTATTACCCTGGAGGAAATAGATACGGTCCCCAAAAACCTGAAACCACTCAAAGCCCAGACAGCTTTACAGCAGAATTCTATAAGAAATTCAAGGAACCCCTGATGATGCCTATTTATTTTATTTTATTTTTATTTATTTTATTTTATTTTATTTTATTTTATGATGATGCCATCATCATAAAAGGGGGCCCCATGCCCCATTTCTAAAACTTGGACCTCCTCCTAGATAGTATCTACAGTGGTACCTCAGTGTAAGAACAGACCTGTTTAAGAACAATTTAGTTTGCGAACTCCGCAAAACCGGAAAGAGTGTCCCAGTTTGAGAATTTTACCTCGGTCTAAGAACGGAATCCAAATGGTAGAAGGGCACCGGTGGCGGGAAGCCTCATTAGCGCCTCGATTTAAGAATGGTTAAGAATGGTTTTGGTTTAAGAACTTCAAGGACTTAAGGACTTCAAGAATGGATTAAGTCCGTATACTGAGGTACCACTGTATTCCCAAACCACTCAAAGAAAGCAAGTGGCCCTGGCTGCCTACCTAAATAAAACACTATAGTCCCACACACCCTTACCTGGGAGTAAGGCACACTGAACTCAGTCCTGCTTTCTTCTGAGTAAACAGTTATTTACTAGATGCAAGTCAGCAGCACCAGATGGCTCTGCCTGGCCCAGCACTGGTGGCAGCAACAAGCAGCTCCAGCTCACTCAGCCCTACCCATTGCCACCCCACCATCGCACTTACCTGACCTGGGGGTTCCGGGTAGCGGGCTCTACTGATCAAAGCAGGAGCTTTAACAAACCCTCTCCCATTGGAAACAAACCAGGTCTGCTCCAAGAAAACGCCCGTGGCAAAAAGGAGTGATTGGCCAAGCGGATAGCCAGCCATCAGGATTTTTTAAAAATGCTTTTCTTTCTTCACTTCTCACTTCCCTCCAATTTACGCATTTTGGAATATCCTGGGGGGGAGAGGCAAGGGGCCATATGGCCCCTGGTTGGGGAACATTGCTCTAAAGCAGGCATAGGCAAACTCGGCCCTCCAGATGTTTTGGGACTACAACTCCCATCATCCTTGACCACTGGTCCTGTTAGCTAGGGGTGATGGGAGTTGCAGCCCCAAAACACCTGGAGGGCCCAGTTTGCCTATGCCTACTCTAAAGGACACAGATGGGATAATGTTTGGTTCCTGGATGGTCTCCACGACTATATTTATACACACACTTTTGTCAGTACTGTCTAAACACAGTTTTAGATCACATCATTAAAAAAAAACCATTAAAAATTACTTTGCTCTCCTAACAGAAGTGTGTTTAGGGGTAGTCATAACTGGTTTCTGTTCCATTTTACTCATGGCTCTGTTGTCTGCCAGTTTTCTAAGTTAATTTCACACAGGAATGCAAGTAAAACAAAACAAAAGAATCTTATTACTGTTCACCTCGCCCGGACAACCTCCCCTTGACAGCCTTGTCTCCAAAGTGTTGGTTTTAGTAAAAACAAGTCTCAAACAAGCAATACCGACAAGCAAGGTCACTGGCCTCTTAATCAAATGTAATAACCGTTTGTGTACTTGAGGTGCTGCCCTTCTGATAATACAGCAATATTTCCTCCTCTTCACAGGAACACTCAGGAAAAATCTTCCTACCAGGCTGACTACAGTGTTTCCCATGTAAAGGAAAGCTCAAGCCACCCCGATCCATGCAACCTGCACCCCATTTGCTACACTACAGCATAAGTGTGCAGGAGACGTTATTGCTTCATTAATCCATCTCACTCCAACAAGTCTACCCTAGAATACTCAACTCTGGATTGCACTGCTACCTCATTAGATGGCTGTTAGAAACAGAATGGTCAACAAAATGCACTCAGTTTGAAGGACGTAAGAACTACACTTTTCAAGGAACAGTAGTCAGGGTATCAGTTGTGGCAAACTTCACAGCCCAACAGATTTCAAGCCTAGAATTTGCAGACGTAAAAGCTGCTTGCCTCTGTGCCCCAGAGAAAAGGAGCATGATGACATGGTTATCAAGTAGCCGCAAGACCCCAGACCTAAATACAGAGCTAACAGAGCCTCAGGAAGTGAGCAATTTCCTCACTGGCTGCCCTGACTTAGCAGACAATTCCAAGAAAGAATTTAAAGGCATACCAAAAGTCAAGCTGGAAAGAAATGCTGTCCTCAACTTTAAGCTCTCCAAACATTCCAATTACAGACTTTCAAAAACTGTTCTATAGTTTCTTTCCAACTTTCTATCATCTGCCATTTTATATTGGTATTTCAATCCAGGGTGGATCACTTTACTGAGTCTGCAAGGAATAAACTCATACACAGCTTCCCCCAGTAAATAGCCAGCCTCTATTCATCAGTTCTAGAGACTACAATAATAATCTCTATCCTTCCCCATAAATGAGCACTGATTTTGAGTTCTTTTAAATTTAAATGTTGTATTTAATCTTATTCTTAAGCTGTATTTTAATCAGTTGTTTTATATCTAGTGTTAGCCGCCCTGAGCCCGGCCTTGGCTGGGGGAGGGTGGGGTATAAATAAAATTTATTATTATTATTATTAAAGGCTTTTTATAGTCCAAGACCCCTTTCATGGACTTGCAAGAATATCAAACCTATCCATTCTGAAGGAAATCAGCCCTGAGTGCTCACTGGAAGGACAGATCCTGAAGCTGAGGCTCCAATACTTTGACCACCTCATGAGAAGAGAAGACTCCCTGGAAAAGACCCTGATGTTGGGAAAGATGGAGGGCACTAGGAGTAGGGGACGACAGAGGATGAGACACTGTTTTCGAAGCTACGAACATGCTTTTGAACAACAGAAGATGAACTTTAGAGCTTCAGTACATATTCACATACACCAAGACACACACATGGCTTTTCTTTTGGTGATATCTATATATATATATAAATGTAAAAATCATGAAAGTGCGGGCTCCACTTTTCTCCGTAACCGCTTGACCGATCGTCCTGAAATTTCGACACAACGATCCAGGCCACTCCCCGAGTGTTGTTAGAAAAAAAAACCCACACACCTCACACCTCCGCAGGTAAAAACCTGTTTTTCAACAAAGTAAAACAGCGCCCTCAAGTGGATTTCCTCCCACAGTACACCCCCTCCTTTCCTGTGAAATCTACACCACACCCACAAACCAAATAATGACATCATCAACCAAGCAACTGAAACCACCAAGGCGGCCATTACCAGAACCCTAGGCCCTGCCAGGCTGCTAGGCCCCCACTAGGCCCGGGGGGGAGGGCGAGCGCCCGGATCACAGGCCGCAGCACGGCCTTTGTTGTATGTAGGCCCCTGCCAGGCTGCCAGGCCCCCACTAGGCCCGGGGTGGGGGGAGAGAGGGAGCGCCCGGATTGCAGGCCGCAGCACAGCCTTTGTTTTATGTAGGCCCCTGCCAGGCCCCCACAAGGCCCGGGGGGGGGGGGGGGAGAGGGCAAGCGCATGGATCGCAGGCCGCAGCACAGCCTTTGTTTTATGTAGCCCCCTGCCAGGCCCCCACTAGGCCCGGGGGGGAAGGGTGAGCGCCCGGGTCGCAGGCCGCAGCACGGCATTTGTTTTATGTAGGTGCCTGCCAGGCCGCCAGGCCCCCACTAGGCCGGGGGGGGGGGGGAGAGGGCAGGCGCATGGATCGCAGGCCAGTTTAAGTCCTCGGATATTTGCAGTGGCCAATCCCCCCCCTTTACAATCTCCTACCTTCCCTTTGCCACTTCCTGGGTTTTTTATGGAACCGAACAGCTCGGGTGCTTCGGACCTCGCCTTCTGTTTCTACGGGGCTGTGGGTCTTCGCTATTTGATTCCTCCCCCCCGGTCGGGATTGTTAAAGTAGTTCTCTAGGTTCTCTGGGTCACCTACTCCAAAATTAGAAAATCCAAACAAAACACACACACACAAAACCAAAACACACAACAACGCCCAAATCATACAATACCCACCAAAATAAATGACAACCCCAAAAATAAAATTAAACAATAATAACTTCTGCTTCTCATGTTCTTATTTCAAAAAATTAAAATCTAAATATATAAAAAATGTTCACGATGCGTGCGCAGAGGCCAATGTATGGCGATACAGGGGGGAGGGGACAACACTCCCTGGGGAGAACAGAGGGAAGGGTGTCCTACCGAAACACAGGGATGAGCCAGGGGGTTGGAGGGAGGAGGGGTGGGATACGTCATGGATCGGGACAGGGTGGGGGGAAATCACAGGGATGACCCACAGCAACGCGTGGTCGGGCCAGCTAGTATGTAATAAATGATGAAATAAAAGAAAGAATTGCACATGGTGCAGTGAAATTTCAGAGAGATGGACACAAAACAGACAAGTGCACAGGCTTGCCCATCCTAATAAAATCATAGGATACAAGTTTCCAACCCACAGTCAATTGCTATGATGTGCTGCCTCCAAAGTTCTTGTCCTGAAAGCCAACACTAATAAACTGAGGTGATTCATTTCTTTAGGATTAATGCTTCTGTACTGGAATGTGGGGTATATGCAGGATCACCATGGGTTTTAAGCAAGTAAATTGAACTGAACTGGTATCTGAGTGAAGAAGGGGGTTGCCTCCTCCTCCTCCAGGGAACAATTGGATAAGGATGTCAAAGCTAGAGCTTAAGCCTCTTAGCACAAATTGCTCCTGGAAGGTGTCCAGGTTTTGTCTTCTTTCCTATTGTTTTGGTACATTTGGTGATTGCTAGCCAAGTTTTAATTGCTTCCAATTTGCTCAGTGGCTTTGAACCTATTTCTGCTCTCCAGGAGGTCTTGCAAATCTCTAGGCAGTCAACATGGTGGAAGATGGATTATTTAGCCCAAGGTACAGAAAAATAAAAACATAGCAATGATGTTTACTGGGCTATGGCAAAAGGTCTTAGTGCCTTGGAAACTACTACTAGATTCAACACAAATGCTGCAATAACCTTATCTAAGACTGTGGCAATTTTATATGAAAAAGAAACACAAGCCAAGACCCATTTTCAAATGCCACAACATACTTACTGCCTGATCTTGTCATTCTTGGGTCCAAACCTTGGACCTGATGGCCCTCTCCTGGAAAGACATAACACAAGCTTATTAACAGATCAAACCTGAGGACACAGTTGCTATTCATCTACTTGAGTGAATGAGCGGTGTCACATGGCTGATTAACAGGAAGATATTTGAAGGCTGAAAGTATTACACCAGGCATAGGCAAACTCGGCCCTCCAGATGTTTTGGGACTACAACTCCCATCATTCCTAGCTAACAGGACCAGTGGTCAGGGATGATAGGAGTTGTAGTCCCAAAACATCTGGAGGGCCAAGTTTGCTTATGCCTGTTACACAATACATTGATGGCAAAAGTACTTCAAGACTAGTACAGCCTCCAACGCTGAAGGAAGGGGCTGGCAAGGCAAGTCCTCAATCTTACACTGCAAAGTTCACAGCAGGTGCTGTTGGCAAGGGTTCCAGTGAATCTTGCAATACTTCACCTTGCTTTGAAGATGAACACCTGATGCTGTATCACGTTACATTGGCAAGGGCAGTGCTATACACAACAGAGCTGGGGCCCCATACTGGAGAAGGGAAGAGCAAGCATTAAGAGATCCTCCCCCAAAGGTTGTTCAGGTATCCCTGCTTCAATCTTAGAGATACTTACAAGAAAAAGTCCTCCTCTTCATCTGAATCTTCCTCTAGGAGGTTCCTCTGCAAACGTAAAAGATAGATAAGCTCAACAAGAAATACATGTCTTTCTTGTCCACTTTCAAAGCTAGAAGGCGGCCAGGTCTTTCTTGAGATGCATCTTCTTAGCTGCAATCAGCACATCAGTTCTGCTTTAAGTTCTCTGGAGTCCAAATTAAAAGAAAATTTAACTACAAATCCATGATTCATAAAGGAAACGAGCCCTTCTGAAAAATGGAAGATTGCTCAGCATTCATACACCTCAATGAAGTACCTCAGAGAAACCCACGTTCCCCTATTCAGTGCAAGGAGGGATCAGCATTCTTATGTCCTCACCCCCTAAAAAGACAAAATTGTGCTCAATATAGCAACGAAGTCAACCTCCTAAAACTGAGCCTTCTTTGCAGTGTTCTATCTCACACTTGGGAATATAGTCCTGGAACATCCATTACCTAATTATGTATAGGAATATTTATAGGCTTGGGAACATCAGTTTCATCTTAATATGACCTTGACTCAAAAACACGGGAAAGGAGGACACAAACAGGCACCGAGACCCTTCTCAGGGCTAGTTCAAGTATTTCCTTATCCACTTCTCAGTATCATTCTAAATACAGAGCCATGTGTAAAATGCTTGCCTTAAACTTTCCAGAGGTTGGCAGCAGAAACCTACCTTGGGAATCATGAAGACAAGAGAGAATCAATTTGATCTGGAAAACCAAGGGAGTATATCTAAAAGGGGCACTGCCACAAAAAGTCCTATCACACATACAACTTTCCATAGGCTTGAAACCACAGAGAAGTGAGACTCAGGGCTGAATCCTATCCCCTATGCTGTTGAACATCTACATGAAACCACTGGGTGGAGTTATTCGGAGAATTGGAGTACGTTGTCAGCAAAATGCTGATGACACTCAGCTCTACTTCTCCTTTACATCTGCAGGTGAGGCAGTGGAAATGCTGGACCGCTGTCTTGCCTTGATAATGGACTGGATGAGAGCCAACAAACTTAAACTCAATCAGATGAGACTGAGGCACTGTTAGTGGGTGGTTCCCTAGACCGGATGGGCTGGAAGGCTGCCTGTTCTTGATGGAGTTACACTTCCTCTGAAGGAGCAGGTTTGTAGCTTGGGGGCAGGGGCGTCGCAATGGGGGGGGGGGCGATGGGGGCAATCTGCCCTGGGTTCCACTCTGGGAGGGGGTGCCACTTGGCACCCCTACCTCGACTCCCAAGCCGAGCCTCCAGCCTCCCGGTAAAAAGTCCGTTCAGCGCACCGCCAAGCAAACTTTTTACCGGGAGGCTGGAGGCTCGGCTTGAGAGTCACGAGGGTGGGGGTGCCAAGTGGAACACCCCGCCGAGCGGGCTTTCTACTTGGAGCTGGGGCGCGTGGCTTTGGAGTCGCCGGGGAGGTGGCGATACCCCGCTACGTAACGCACATACACAGCGCGATGCTGCGCATGCGTCGGTACGTGGCGGGGTATCACTGCCCCCTGCGCCTCCAAAGCCGCGCACCTCCAGCTCCAAACTCCAGGTAAAAGGCCCGCTCAGATGCTGCGTATGCGTGTTACATAGCGGGCTATCGCCGTCCCCCGGCGCCTCCAAACTCCAGGTAAAAAGCCTCCAGCTGCAAACTCCAGGTAAAAAGCCTCAGAGGCTCAGGTGGTCTCAGTGGCCCGGAGTTCCTTCCAACAGCTTTGGCTGGTCATCCAGCTATGCCCTTATCTGGGTACTGTTGTCTATGCTCTGGTAACCTTTACGTTAGATTACTGCAATGTGTTATATGTGGTTGCTTACAGCAAATGTAAAATATAAAACAATTTAAAACCGGAGAAATGCAAAATGTAAGTAACTTATCAGCATTAAGAAAAAAACATTCAGTTCAGTAAGCATGCATTGGTCTCATACATCATCTACAGCAGTGGTCCTCAACCATGGGCCTCCAGATGTTTTTGGCCTACAACTCCCATGATCCCTAGCTAGCAGGACTGGAGGCCCAAGGTTGAGGACAACTGATCTACAGGAATAGGAGCCACTGGTAGGTTACACCCCCTGCTCCTTGGAAGACACATCACACCAAAAGAAAAGTCAGACCAGACCAAACAGGCCAGAGAAGTACAGTATTAGCAGCAAGGAGCTACTCCAAGTAAAAGTTAGCTGAAGAAAACCGCTGTAATATGGAGAGAAAACTCCATATTGTAAAGATACTGGCAAATAATGTACATTAATCAATGATATATTCTGGAATGTTTATTCCAATGAAACCATCACCATAATCGAAACAAAATTTTTTTTTTCTTCCAGTAGCACCTTAGAGACCAACTAAGTTTGCTACTGGAAGGGAAAAAAAAATATTTTCTTTCGACTACGCCAGACCAACACGGCTACCTACCTGTAACCATCAACATAATGTTGGTGACTTGCAAGAAAAAAAGTTGTCAAGTCCATCAGGCATGTTTACCACCTTATCTTTTTATACTATAGCCTGTTCTTCTCTAGGAAAACTAAGAGTAATTTACATGGGACTATCGTGCAGCTTCCCATCCATGTATTTACAAGAGCTAGGCCATGACATAATAGCACCATATAACTTCATCCTCAGTGACTTAAAAGCAATTATTCTACAGATGGATTTGACTTGCGGGGCCATTCTAACCCGCACATTTAAAACATGCAAAGAAAGCAATTGCCCTCAAGCACTTACCCTCTCACTTTTCACTGACCCAGTAACATCATCATCATTGAGGTGGCGCTTGAATTTTGGAGGCATATTTTCATATATGTGTTGCTTTTACTTGCCCAATACAAGGAGATGAGGGGAACCCCACTTCCTAGGAAGAGAGATGGGGTGGGAAAAAATCAGTTTCGTTGGGGTTTCATTCTCAGTCACAAAGACTGGCCACAGTGATGCCTGTATGGAAAATAATACAAATCATTAGAATTGTCCAATGCCTTTCATAACACTATGTTATCATCTCTACTCTGTATGCATTATTTTGTATTTGAGCCCACTGCACAAAAATCCTCAAGACAGGTAGCATCTCTTAAAATCAGGCTTTTAAAATGTATCCTACTTTCAACTATATTATCAGAAGAGGTGAGCTTCGGCTTTTGAAACTCTCCCAGTTCCTTAAAGCAAACCTTAAAAGCCAAGCTTTTTTAAGGTGACAAAGAGGGTTTAGGACAGGCATCCCCAAAGTGCGGCCCTCCAGGTGTTTTGGCCTACAACTAACTAACAGCTAACTAAATAACTAAATAACTAGCTAACAGGACCAGTGGTCAGGGATGATGGGAATTGTAGTCCAAAACATCTGGAGGTCCAAAGTTTGGGGATGCCTGGTTTAGGATTTTTACTATTATCGGAATTGGTCATAAGACTGGCAAAGGAACAGGTAAAGATTATCCCATAAAGGTATTGAGCAGCAATTCCTTTTTAATCAGTGACATTTTTGGAAAGGTGGCTAAAAAGAATGGCTACAATCCCACAATTTCAAAAACCTAAAACAGCAAGATCTATTTCAGTAGAACCCTTGGGGTTGTATCCAATGGTGAAACTAAACTAATGGGTCCCCCAACCCTCCAGAGCATATCTGAGGATGGGGAGAGCAGGTGGGAAGAATTGATAGATTCCTTCCTATCAGCTGGGCAACAGTGTTGGATAGAACCCACTGTTACTTCTGTACCCACAAAAATTTGAAGCTTCCAAGAACAAGAGCAGTGCTTTTTGACCATGGATTCCTCTGACCCAGCACTCCATTTCCAACAGTGACCAGCCAGATCCTTCCAGGAAGACCCCAAGCAAGACATGAAAGTCACAACCCCCCTGCCCAATTACTGATGTGCCCTCAGCAATCAATATTCAGAAGATTATTCCTTTGAACCTAGTACAGTCAAACCTCGGTTTTCGAACATCTCGGCTGCCAAAGGTTTTGTAAGTTGAACGCCAGAAACCCGGAAGTGAATGCTTCTGTTTTCGAACGTGCCTTGGAAGTCGAATGGCTTCTCCATTTTTTTTCAGTGGATTTTGCTGCCAGCCCTTTGATCCTTGGTTTTCAAACATTTTGGAAATTGAACAGACTTCCGGAATGGATTACATTCGAAAACAGAGTTCCACTGTAATGAAACTCCCAGGTCCTCCTTTCAGGCTTCCTAGTGGCATCTGGTTGGTCACTGTAAGAACAGGATGCTGAACTTCAGCCTGATTCAGCAGGCTCTTCTTACATTCTTAAATGTAATTAGGTTGGGGCGGAGAACATTTGCTTCGCCTTCTGGATAACCTTCTGGGAGCTGCATGCCAATTATGGGCATGGCCAGAGAAAAAAAGGGATAGAACAATGGATGTGACTCTTAGTAGTTTAAGTAGCTGGACCACATTGACTAATAGCCTGGACTCAGAGGTTTCTGTCACCTCTTTATTCCTTATCTCATACCACAACCTTCCTCCTCAACCTACACTCTTCAGAGGACTTCTAAACCATTCCTCTTCTACACATCTTTCTTGTCCTATATCACCCACTTAATCTCCCTTTTATGCAATCTCAAAGAATCCCATTTCCCTATTTTCACCTCTCCTTTTCCTCAAAGGGTCCCTGTAGATTCAATCCCTGCTCCTCCTCTTCACTCCATTCTCTTCAGCCCTTCTTTTTCATTTCTTCCCCAATCCACACCCCTCCTGACTGCCCTCCTTTGACTGATTCAAGGGCCTCACAACACCCACTTTCAACAGCTTAATTATTTACTGCATATCTATTCCACCTGTCCTTCAAGGAACTCAAGGTAGCTCTAGCCCAGGCACCCCCAAACTTCGGGCCTCCAGATGTTTTGGACTACAATTCCCATCATCCCTGACCACTGGTCCTCTTAGGTAGGGATCATGGGAGTTGCAGGTCAAAACATCTGGAGGGCCGCAGTTTGGGGATGCCTGCTCTAGCCTCACAACAGCCCTGGGAGGTAAGTTAGGCTAAGAGGCAGTGAATGGCCCAAGGTCATCCAGTGAGCTGCATGGGGGGCCAAGTGGGGAGATTTGAAGCCCAGTCTCTTCCAGGTCCTAGTACAACACTAACCACTGCACCAAACCCACCTCCCATTCCCAAGTCACCTACAGCCTTGCTTTTAACCCTTTCCCCATTTCCTACTCTTTGACTTTTTTTTAAGGGTCCCTGTTGTAAAACTTCAAAAAGGCCAGCTGCAGCAGAATTGGCAGGTGCCCCTTCCACATTTGTAAGAACTTGATCTCATTTAGTGTGGCACTGCCTGCACTCTGGAACTCCCTGCCAATTGAAAAAAAAAACATTCCTGTTAAGACAAGAACTACCCAGATGCTTAGAAAGTCGAAGTAATTCTAATTTGTTTCAGCATTTTAAACTTTTGTACGCCTTTAAGTAGGGTTGCGGATTTTTCTCGATTTTACTGTAAACCGATTTTTTTGTGAAGCGCTGAGGCTCCCCCCCCCCTTTCTTCCTTTACAGTCAAGTGGTGTATATATTTTGCAAAACAAACAAAGACATGTGGGGTTTTGTTGTTGTCGTTTTAAGGTGCGACTTTCGGGTGACCGACGGCGCACAAATATAATAAATAATAAAACAGCATTTCTCCCTTCCCTCGCTATGGGTGGCGGGGGCAAAGGACCCCCCTTTCCTTTCCACTGGCGCCCCTTCTTCTCCCGTCCTCCGGCAGGCCATTGATCCCGCCCTTCTTCGCCAAAGGGCCCTCGTCCTCACCGCCGCCGCCGCCGCTTCCTCTCCGGAGGGTTTACCTCAGCGCCCGTTCCCACCGTTTCTTCCTTCCTTCCCTACACTCGGCCTACTCCCAGGGCCTCCTCCCTCAGAGGCCACGGAGGCCCCAGGCCCCGTCCCCGCAGGCCTCACAAGCCCCGGCCCCCGACGCCCCTTCCCGCTTCTCACCTGCTTCCTTTTCAAGGCCGGCGCGGAAATGACCGCGAGGAGGAGGAGGAGGAATCGCCGTCAGCTGCTGTCCCATCGAGCAACTCGGCGCTCCTGACAGGGGTGGGGAGCCGAGCGCCTAGCACGTCGTTGGAAAAAAACTGCCGCAGCGGGACGTTTGGACCCTGCCGGCTGCCGTACCCACCAATCCCCGCCCCCGGTATCTCGGGTTACCAGAGCAGGGGCGGGACCAATGGTCCAGAGGGCGGGGCCCTTGCAAAATGCTAATACTGTACTGTACTTGGTTTGTTCGTTGTTACTTCATCATGTATTATTCTGATTTTTTATATTGTAATCATTCTGTGTCTAAATAAAATACAGTGGTACCTCTAGTGTAGATCAGTAGAGAAGCAAATGCTGGGCTTCCCCATTTTTTTACTCTTTTGCAAATGGCAAAAGGCTCTCAGGCCTAAGGGGAGCAAATTGCCTCTCGGTATCCTCTTTCTCCCCTTTCTGGCTCCTCCCTCTGAAACCATCGTCTCCCGAAGAGCAAGGTTGGTTTCTGATTCCTAGCTCCCTTCTGGAAAAGCCAGGCATCCCTCTAACCATTGGAGATGCTGGCCAAACACCTGCAAACTTTTCTGCCTTCCCTTGAGAGGAATGGTGCCCTGGATTGGTACCATCTGTGAGTTTCAGAGTGAGTTCTTTTCTTTTGGCTAAGATGGATTTAAAGAGAGGTTTAGATCACATTCTAGTCCATGGGGTGAAGCTAATCTCATAGCCTATGTTGTCCTCCCATATATCTTTTTATTGCGTCAAGGGGTTTTATGGGGTTTTGGAATAGTATTTTGTATATTGATGTGAATATCTTGTAGTCTTGGTTTATCAATGAGATTGGGCAGTATAATTCTTCTTTGAGATGGAGACTACAGTATTTTGGAAGAGCAGGGCAAGGAGGGAAGGCCTCTCCACCACCCTTTCCAAGTTAAAAAAAAAGAGAGGCTTGTTCGGGACACAGCCACACAGGGCTCAGATGCTGCTCCCCGGCCCACTCACGGGAGGCACTCACCCGGTTGCTCACTGGTGCCAGAGCAGCCCTACCATGGTGCGCTCCTAGCCAGCTGGGCTTCACTAGGATGCTGCTCCACTCTCGTGGGTCCTGGCCTCTGGCACATACCTATCCGGTTCCTGCGGCCTCTGTGGTCCCTCCTGGCTTTCTCCTAGCAGCAGCAGTGGCAGTAGTGTGAACGGCCCCACTGGTCAGCAGGAACTTGCCGCCTTCATGGCGGTCACCGCATTGCCACACAGGAAATTCCAGAATTCTCCTTTTATCATACCACATTTGTTTTTCCTTTTACCAAGGAAAAGGTTGCACATGCCCCAAACATGGGCATTACACGCTATTGCTCCTCAGCTTTGTGACAGTGCTGCTTCTGCCTGGGCTGGTGAAATAATTCTGGAAGAGTTGGCAGACTGAGTAACAGACACATGGAATAGTTGTATACAAGTTGTTAAGTTTTCTTTTGTTTACTTGATAACAGTAGGAAGGTGATTACTCCCTCACTGCTTTCATGCTTAATGCTTAATACAGTAGGTGGGATTCGTGCATGCACACGAAAGCTCATACCAAAATAAAAACTTAGTTGGTCTTCAAGGTGCTACTGAAGGAATTTTTTTATTTTAATCAACCAAAGTTAGTCAAGACCATTAATTTCAATGGGTCTACTCTGAGTAAAACCTAGTTGAATCCAACCCAGTATCTGAAAAGGGGAGCCTACACTCCTTTAATATGTTGCACTGAGAATGCAGGTATTAGGTGCAGAGTGCTTGATCTCAGGATAGGGGTTAGCTTGGGTGTTTAGCCTACACGTCTGTGACATTGTGACCAGGACTAGCATGTTTTCTGAATGGACAATCAGTGCTCTGCCAATGTGTGTGCATGTGTTGTAGAAAAGAAAGCTATTGGCAGTTTGACTGTAGGGAGGAGGGTGACAGAATTGGAAGTAAGTTGGGCATTAAGCAGGGGCTAGCTAAAGTAGAAGCAACCGTGTAGGGTTCCGAGAGGTGTGTGCTGCTCTTTATGGTTCAACTTTCCCTGCTTGCAGGCCAATCACATAGAAAAAGGGATACTCTTGAGTAAGATTACCTCTACTGTCAGACCAAAGGTGATTGTGATTCCGTCCCCACTATGCACTCTGGAGGTATCTACCTACTTGCTGTGTACTTTGTTATTAATTTTCTTTGCATTAATTATATTTTTGCATTAGTTAATTTATTATTATTACTTTACCACAGATTTATGATTATTAACAACTTCAGGAAGCTGAGTCTACTTCTGTTCATTATAAAGGGACCCCTGACCATTGGGTCCAGTCACGGACGATTCTGGGATTGCGGCGCTCATCTCACTTTACTGGCCGAGGGAGCCAGCGTTTGTCCGCCGACAGCTTCCGGGTCATGTGGCCAGCATGACTAAGCCGCTTCTGGCGAACCACAGCAGCGCACGGAAACGTTGTTTACCTTCCTATAGGAGTGGTACCTATCAATCTACTTGCACTTCGTGCTTTCGAACTGCTAGGTTGAGAGGAGCAGGGACTGAGCAACGGGAGCTCACCCCGTTGCGGGGATTCAAACCGCCAACCTTCTGATTGGCAAGCCCTAGGCTCTGTGGTTTAACCCACAGCGCCAGGCTATTCATTCATTGCATTCACTCTCCAGAGGTGGAGAGTGCAGGGAATATCCTCTCTTTATGTGTGCATTTATACACAAGATAGAACAAGCTGTGATATTTATCTTTTGGAGATCTGGGCAGAAGGCTGAAGCATAGGGAATTATAATGTACGTGTGTCTAGTGCATTTTAAACCTCTCCCCTGAGGGAGGCAGGGTAGAAGGTCTTCCTCAAAGGCAAAACAATAGACAGGAGCCAGAAGATAAGTACAGAAGCCGTGACAGTTGAAGCATATAAAAGTTTCTCTGTTTACCTACTTGTGATGAAGCAGACATTAGAAAACCTCTATGAACCTCTTACTTTCATTGCACGAAAACAGATTCTAGAGAGCAGCTAACTTTGGAATTTTCTAAATTGGGGGAAATTTGCTGAGTATATTTTTGTACAGTAATGGCATTATAGAAAATGATATCAACTGATTAAATTATTGCTTTTAACATATGGTTGGTAATTGAGTTCTCCACAGGATTGCCTGCTTCATAATCTTCCCATTTTGTTTTCTTATAACATTGGCAAAATAATTCTGTTCTTGGGAAGAAAACATAGCTATGGAGGGAAGGATTAATGTAGGATTAGGAACTCTGTGAATCTCTTAAGTGAGCTATGCGAAAATCCAAGTGGAGATTTGCAGCCTGGGTAGGATTTGGTGTTCTCTGTTCCCGACAAAACAACCTGGAACAGCAGGAGTTCATTACTACCCATTAGCTGCTGACATTTTTGGCACTTTCCCCTACCCTACCAGTGATTAGGTTGCAACATTGTTTTTGTCTTGGGTCACTAGCAGCTTTCTACATGGATGTATGAAAATATATTGAATTTCCCCTCTTCTAGTTTTCTCTAAAAGTAAACACCATAGTCTGTGCTTCATGAAGTTAGGAAGAGTTTTGTAGAGTGTCTGGGGAAATCTCATGTTGGATCTAGGAGTCTGGTTTGAAGACCGTAGACTCAAAGGTTCCCCAACCCTCTCTCTTGTAGCAGATTTATTGTGTGTCTGTGGGCAAGTTACTACAGGTCATTAAGAGCTTTTCTTGCTCTTAATGGGAATAATTTAGTGCCCCTCCTCAGAGTGGTTATGAGAGCAAATGTAATCATGCTTAAACTATTGGTAGCTGGGTTGCTTCAGCAGAGCAAAAAGGGAGAGAAAAGTGGATTAATATGTACTTTTAATTAGAAGTGCTCGGGTACAGAACAAGGGCTTCAACAAACGAACACTGACAACAGTGACTTCTGGTTCAGTGATGGGGAACCTGTGAACCTTCCGAATGTTGAAGTAGAACGTCCCATCTATCCCTGACCAGTCACTGGGCCATGTATCCCAGCAGGCCTAAATGCTCCTGCTTCCAATCCACCCCCCCCACCTGACAGCCTCACACACTTGGGCAGCAGCATCCTGTTGGTAGGCAAGGAAAAATATAGGTACAGTATAAAAGGAAAATTCCCTGGGTGCCTAGATCTAGGTTTGGGACAAGTACTCTTTGGTGAGAACCCCAGCAGAGCTTTAAAATATGCAGCAAAACATGACAATATAGGCTGTTAGACTTTTAAAATATGAATTTCTAAATGAGTTCCAAAATGAATTCCCCCTTACCCCAGCATAGGAAAAGACCACATATTTGGTAAGTTAAAAATGGTTTATTTACACCCCTATTTTTACATTATTACTTTCCACGTCTAATTATTCTCTGCACACACACACACACATGCCCCTTTTCTTCTTCTCTTTTCTCCATCTCCATCTTCTTTCTCTCTCTCCATTCCTTCGTTTGTGTGTATGTATGTGGTTAGAAACTGAGATATGAACGCTAGGAGCTAAATGGCACCTTAAACCTAGGTTATGGGTGCAACAGCAGAATATCTAGGCGCGCTTTTTTATAACAAGAATACAAACTCAGAGTTAAAATAATAGAAATATTACTAAGAACAATTCCAGATCATAATCCAGTAGCACTGCAACTACGAGAGGGAAATGACTCCACTCGTAGATGGAGATTGAATAAGGAGTTGTTAGATGATCAGAAACTTTTAGAAAAAGCAGAGAAAATATTAGATTATTTTGAATTAAATTTAAATAGAGAAACAACATTACAGGTGGTTTGGGATGCCAGTAAGGTGGTCAGGAGAGATCTGTTTATACAACAAAACACATATAAAAAGAAATTGAGAGAACAGAAGAAAAAGAAAATTTTAGAGGCCTTGACAAAAAAGGAAAAAGTATTCAGAAACCCAACAAAGAAACTATAAAGCAAGTGATTAAGTTATTACAAATACAATGAACAATGAACAATAGTAAAGAAAAAGAATGAAACATAAGTACTTCGAACATGCTAAAAAATCAAGCAAGTTGCTGGTGTGACAACTGAAGAAAAAAGAAACTCAAAATATTATATCTAAAATCAAAGATAAAGGAAAATTGATAGACAACCCAAAGGAGGTCAGGAAAGCACCCAATAGCAGACTACTTGATGGTGGTCGCAAGGCTCCCAGGTGCGGTGGAAGAGCCAACCGATGTTGCCTTCTTGCCTCCAGCAGAAACACATGGTGTGGGGGTACGCTTCCTCCCCTAAGAGAGCGCCCTCTTCTTAGTTTTTTTAGCCACCTCCACGGCAGGAGCGCCCCTTGCTGTGCCCTTACGTGTGCGAGGTGGAGAAATGACCCCTTGTTGTTTGGTTGTGCTAGCAGGCAGCATGATGGCGCTAATGTTCTTGTTACTATTACCCTTATCAATGTTATTGTTATCTTAATAAGGGAAAGGACTGATTAGGAAGTGATACAGCAAAGAATTAGAAGAGAGAGCCACAGAACCACAGAATCTAAGCCTGCGCTTAGGGAAAGCTGTGCTTATAAAACAGGAACTGTGACCATCTGAGTGTGTACGCATTCTTAGAACCAAGCCAACGGAAGCCTCCCAAGTGGGAGGGAAATTATCTGAATTCAAAATGACATGAACAAATTGGAGAACTGGGCGCAAGTGAACAAAATGAATTTCAATAGGGAGTCATGTCAGGTTCTGCACTTAGACAGGAAGAACCAGATTCACTAAGATAGGATGGGGGGCAGCTGGCTTTCTAGCAGTATCCGTGGGAAAGATCTAAGGGTCTTGCTGGACCGAAAGCTTAACATGAGTCAACAGCTTGATGCCGCAGCAAAAGAAACCTAACACTATTCTAGGCTGTCCAGATCAAGGGAAGTAATAGTACCACTCAATTCTGCCTTGGTCAGACCACACTTGGAATACTGTGTCCAATTCTAGGCACCACAATTTAAGAAGGATGCTGACAAGCTAGAACATGTGCAGAGGAGGGTGACCAAGATGATCAAGGGTCTGGAAATGAAGCCTTGCAAAAAATGCTTGAAGGAGCTGGGTATGTTTAGCCTGGAAAAGAGGAGACTGAGAGGAGATCTTCAGATATCTTATGGGCTTTCACATGGAAGAGGGAGGGTGCTTGTTTTATCCTGCTCCAGACAGTAGGACTCAAACAGATGGCTTCAAATTAAAAGAAAGGAAATTCCAACTAAACATTCGTAAAAACCTTTCTGACAGTAAAAGCTGTTTGGCAGTTGAGCAGACTCCCTTGCAAGGTGGTGGACTCTCCTTCCTTGGAGGTTTTTAAACAGAGGCTGGATGGCCATCTGTCTTGGATGCTGTTGCTGAAATTCCTGCATTGCAGGGGGTTAGACTAGATGACCCTTGGCTCCCTTCCAACTCTAAGATTCTAGGATTCTATGAAATGGATCTGAACGAATGACAGTCATCCACCAGTTTCATATTCAAAACTGCTTCCCACCCCAACCCCTTCTGGATTACTATATAAAAATAAAACATTAAAGTAGACAAATAACAACTTACAAAAAGGATCAATAAATGTCTCATCCATTGTCTATAAACATTTATCAGAATCACATGTCAGATTTTCTTTTGTGAATGAAATAAAATGGTTTTGAATAGCCAATAATCAAATGTAGAGCTTGGGGTACATTTAAACATAATACTGGACAGATTACTACAGGGTGTTGAGAGGGGTTATTTTGAACTATTACCGGTAAGTGAGAAACAGCAGCCATAGTTTAGGCCAGAAGTGCTTTCCCTTGGTGACCCCGCCATGTTGAAAAGGGTGTGTGTTTGCAAGGTGTTTCCTGTCCTGTCCAGGAGTGCACCGCTTAACCCACTGCTTAACCCACTGAAAGATATATTTGAGAAGTGAATGTTAAGGGGAACAATGCCAGTTGCTAAGCAAGATAGCTAAAGTAACGGGGTCATGTCCTTCATTGTGACACGTCCCCCTGCTGAGTGACTTGGCTGAGAACTTTGGGAAGAGCAACCATTTGAGGATAGCAAGTGAGGGAGAGGATAACAAGTGACAAACGCGAGATGTTCCGTGAGAGAATGGAGAGACTCTCTTCGTCTCAAGTGTAAGTAGGATTTCTCCTTCTTTCTGCATTCTGCTTCTTTCACGTTCCCTCAAGATTTAGAAATGTAGCGCAGAGATACGTATCTAGAACCCATTTCCTAATCCCCCCCCCTTCTTTCCTAGGTTCCGAAGTCTGAGAAGGCTCCGCGGGTTGCTGGTCTCCTGCTGCCGTTTGCCCAAGATACATCCCCTGGTCGGTGAGGAGGTGGAAGATGGATGGAAAGAAGAAGTAAGAGTAATGAAAGATGGAAAGGAGGAGGTGTTAAAGATCAGAGAAATTTTTGTAAGACCATTCAACCAGGGGATGGAGTCCACTGATACCAACGTGGAGGGTGAGTGTTGATCTTTCTTCATCAGGAACAGGGAGGCCAGAGACAGGGCCGTGGTGCAAAAATCCCTCCGGCGCCCCACCCCCACCCCATTTCCCTCACGGTGGCCAGGCTGGAGGGTGGCTCCTCCGGCTGGGAGGAGGCTTCGGGCGCGGCGCGGCATGGCGGAGGGCAGAGAGCTGTTGCTGGGAGGCGCCGTGTTGAGCCTCGCCTCTTCCTTGGCGCCCTCCAGAACTTGGCGCTGTGGTGCCCAGCGCCACTAGCTCCTATGGGCAAGATGCCCCTGGCCATAGAAAATCTGGTTGCGGGGCGGGGGGGGGAGCAGAAAGATGGGTTATGAATATAATAATAAATTAAATATTAAGAATCTTTTCTCTTCTTTTTTGTTCCAGGCAGCCGCAGCAGTGAGACCAGCAGCTAGAGTGGAGCTCTTATGCCCCCCCTCCCACGCCCAGTTCCCCCTTCCCCACAATTCCAAGTAGCTACATAAACAAATTCTTTTGATTCAAATACAGTTTGTAATACAAATATGCTAGTCTTTGATCATGTTTTTCCTCCTCGGTGGTTCTTTTTTCCAACAGTTTTGAGGATGGATGCATCTACAGCGGCAAGAAAGTTACTTGCCCACGCAAGAGTTACAGAGCTGGAATCGGTGAAATTACAGGACCTTGAAAGGCAACAGGAATTGGCACAAACTGCAATTGCCTTTCTACAGATGAGAGAGGAGTCGCACTTACGTTTAAGAGGACTGCCCGAAATTGAACAAGGATTTCTTAGTCCAGGAATTTGTGTCATATTGGGAGTTGGCCAAGGAAGAATTGGATGCATCAATTGTGAAGGCCTACAGGTTTGGAGCAAGAGGTAAAAAAAGATTCAAGAATTGTAAACAATTGCCTGGTGCTTTTCCACACCAAAGAACAAAGAAATAAAATCCTGGGATTGCATTATAAGAAGAATTTAAGAACGCCAGGTCGTGCTTTTTAAAGAAATTCCTAAATTCTTTCTGGAACTGAGAAATAATTATTCAGATTTGGCAAGTGCTCTAAGGAAGAAAGGGATCTTCTTTCACTGGGATTTTCCCCAAGGCCTTTTCTTCAAATACCAAGAAAGGAAAGTATGAATTAGAACAGTGGAAGAGAAGAGGAGATTCTTGGAGAAGAACACCAAAGATTTTGAATCAGAATTAGGCCAAGGACCTGGATTGCCATCAGGAGGACCACAGTTTTTCAGATTGGATTTAGGAGCAGGAGCAGTACAGTAGATCAATATGGCTTTGAGAATATTATCATGGAAGGTGAACGGTTTGAATTTATGGGCCAAAAGAAATCAAATTCATCATGTGCTGATAAAACAAAATTTAGATTTAATATGTTTGCAAGAAACCCATGTGATGAGAACATACAGAAAGATTATACAAAATAAAAGACTGGGCCAAGAATTTATTTCATCAGATAAAGTGAAAAAAGTAGAGTAATTTATGCTAAAGAAATTTATGCTAAAGAAAAACTTAATCCAAAAATGATCTTTAAAGATGAAGAGAGAAGATATGTTGCAGTTGAAATAACAGCACGGGGGGGGGGGGGAATTATTGCTGGCAATTTATGCACCAAATGATGGCAAGGCTGAATTCTTCAAGAAACTTCACAATACATTAATGGACTATCTGGATTATAAAATTGTCCTGATGGGAGACCTAAACGGGATAGTCTCCACCTTGATGGACAGAAAGTTTACTAATGAGGGGAGACTACCAAAGACTTTCTTTGAAATGCTGGACAATTTTGATATGATTGCTACATGGAGATTGAAAAATTCAGTGGAAAAAGACTTCACGTTCTATTCTGATGCAAATCAGTCGTGCAGCCGTTTGGACTATATATGGACAATTAGAGAGTTAGCCCCAAGAATATGCAAATCTGAGATTTGCCCAAAGACTTGTTCTGATCATAATGCTGTGCTGGTAGAATTAAGACTGTCTCTTCAAGGTTCTTTCAGATGGAGGATGAATGATGCGCTATTGAGAAATGAGCAGATTGTGAAGAAGGCCCAAAAGACCCTAAAGGACTATTTTGAGATAAATTTGAACACGGACACAGAAAAAAGGGTTATTTGGGCCACAAGTGGTAATGAGAGGGTTCCTGATCCAGCAAAATGCAATAAGGAAGAAAGCCCAAAATGAGAAGAAGGATAATATCCTGACACAATTGAAGGATAAAGAAAAAAAGTTGAGAAGTAATCCAAAAAATCAACAGATTCAAAAGGAAATAAAGGCTTTACAATCACAGTTTTCGCAATTAATTAATCAGGAAACTGAATGGAAAATCAAAGGACTTTTGAATCGGCTAATAAATGTGCGAAATTACTAGCTTGGCAATTGAAAAAGAGGCAGAAACAAAGTACTGTACAATTACCAGCATCATGCTGGACAGGAAAAATATAGAGAACCCTACAGAGATAAGGAAAAGCTTTCAGAAGTATTATAAACAACTGTACAAGAGACAGAAAGAAAAGGACAGATTTTTGTCTTAATCTGTCCTAATGCACATATCTTTGTATGCAACACTGTCCAGTATGCACAGCGCTCTCTCCTCATATAATGGGAATATGTCATTCTCATTAATAGATGCATTTCTTATGCACACTTAACCTGGTAATATACATCTGAACAGATTACATGACTGCAGAACTGCATTGCAAAATTAAGAGAATGTTGATTACTTACGGATGACTGTGTTCTTGCACTGTTTAGGAAACTGTGGCTTAAAAGCAGGTTTGCCTTTAAATGTGAACTGAATCAAATTTCTTCCCCCTCCTTATTAATGCATATGCCTGGCCAACAACACGTCGATAAAACATTTAAAAGGAAAAGGAAAAATAACACTTCAGCAACCAGCTCTCACCACAGTGGGCTCCACCATGTCCATGTCAGTCCAGGTGTATATGTGGGGCTATTTGATCAGTAGCAGTCACCAGGAGGAGGGCAGCACTTTCCTACCAACATGTCAAGTACGGGAGTTCCCCTCTGCCTTCTGGTAGCTCACCAATAAGAATTAACAAGGATTTTGTAGATTTACTACAGTATGATGTTGCGAGCAGACAGGCAACTCTCTGCAAGGATAGCAGTTGCTCACTCTAACGCCTCCCCACTTCTGCAAGATGCCCCTCCTCTGCGTCTCCTTTGTTCTCTGGCATGCTTGGACCTCCGAGTTCAAGGGGAGCGAGGGGTTTCCCCCTACTCTTGATTGATGTATCGCACAGCTGCTCCCTCCCTTCTGGTTGCCTAGCCACGGTACTATCTCAAAGCTGGGTAGTTCCTCTCTCAACTGTGCAGCTTCTGTCTCTGCCTGTCTCTGCTTCTGGAAACGCTGGGAATGGGGTGGGTGGGGATATTTTCCCTCCTCTTCTGTTAGGAGCTGATCTCCCTGTGATTGCATTTTCCAATCTTCCGATCCAGACCAGCCCCTGACACAACAGTAACCACCAATGCAGCTTACCAGCGGGAGAAACAATGAGGTCAGCATGGTGAATATGCACTGGAAGAGCCCATCTAGCGCCCCTGCTAAACTCTCTGCTGTCTCCCCCTGCCCTGAGAAGTCACAGTGACACTGGTGATTGGAGGTTAGGCAAGCCCCCATCATTTCCTGCTTTTTGGGTGGTCATTTTGGGGGGCCCTGGGTTTTGCGGCCCAACCTCATCTGCACCACTGGCTTTAGTCATTTTCGCTTTTGCTTGGAAGAAGATGCTTTAAGACATTTCTTGACTCTTTTCAAAATCTGCTCCTGCTCCATTGTTGATTTGACGTGGAAATTCAAGGGCCCGTCTTGATAACAAAGCACATCAATCCAGTGTTTATTTTCCTGGTACTTAAACAGTTAATGTTTATTCTTGCATCTTCATTCCTGCATGCTAGTGTATTTTGAATTCTTCTGGTGCTTCTAGTGAAAATCTAAATCCTTCAACACATATTTGACATGCTGCCTTTTGGAAATAATTATTTCACAAGAAAGCGAGAAACACAGGTCTTTAAAGAAAATAAAATTATTGGACATGATCTGTGCAGGGAAGTAAACGTTGATCTCCAATTTCAAATACAATTTTCTGTACAAAAGCCATGGGATCTCATAGACCCAGGCAGGCTAACTGAGACAAGATGTGGCCTCTGTCAAGTTGTGCTCTTGAGAGAAGTAGGTAGACAGTTCTTTCAGGGCTTTGTAACGATGAGAGATTGAGTTCTTCACTGATTTGGGCAATTCTGCATAGCTAAGGACAGAAAATGCAACATTATCAAGAGAAACTGTAATAGTCCACCAATCATGTAGCAGTTTTTTATTATTACTTTGCACACCTCCCAGCCTAAAACACACACTCTGGAATTAGGAAGAATGTTAGGCATGCAGCACTTCCCTTACCCAAGGCAGCCAGATCACATGAGCACTAACCAGAATAACCAATGTTTAAGAGATTATGGGAACTGCAGTTCATGCCATCTGGAGGACACTATGTTGGCTCTCATTGGAGAACTTGGAATTTCACTGCTGTTGAACTACTGTAATTTCCACCGGACTCCCCCTGAGAGTAATTATACAGTAAGCCTATAACTTTAAAGGTAAAGGTAAAGGGACCCCTGACCATTAGGTCCAGTCGTGACCGACTCTGGGGTTGCGCGCTCATCTCGCATTATTGGCCGAGGGAGCCAGAATACAGCTTCCAGGTCATGTGGCCAGCATGACAAAGCTGCTTCTGGCAAACCAGAGCAGCACATGGAAACACCGTTTACCTTCCCGCTGTAGCGGTTCCTATTTATCTACTTGCATTTTGACGTGCTTTCGAACTGCTAGGTTGGCAGGAGCTGGGACCGAGCAACGGGAGCTCACCCCGTCACAGGGATTCGAACCGCCGACCTTCTGATCAGCAAACCCTAGGCTCAGTGGTTTAACCACAGCGCCACCTGGGTCCCAGCCTATAACTTACACACATTTAATTTGGGCACATTCAGTTTTATTTGTTAGGCAAAATAAAAAATAAAAAAGGGTGGGAATCTGGGGGGAAAGACTTTGGCAACCCCATCTGTCATTGCACCCAATGGGTTTTGACTATACATGATTTTCGTTTTAAGACACAATCCTCACGCCACCCCCACATAAGTTACAGGCTTACTGCGTCCACAAATATTTCAGGGCAGAATTATGATTTCCTTGAGAAATAAACTGCATCTTCTGTAGAAATGTAATGTACAAACTGGCTAGAGTATTACTGTATTAAAATGTGTATACCTCCCTTCATCTGAAGATCGCAGGACAGTTTACAACAGAAAAGTACAAAAGTACGGGATGACATGGGGCGGGGGGGGGGGGCAACTTCCATCTTTCACTGGGGCTCAATTAGTGTCAGCCCCTTCTGTCAAGAGCTTGGGTGTAACCTTGGATGCCTCCCTTTCCATGGAGGCACAGGTTTCAACCACAGCCAAGGTGGCATTTTTCCATCTCCGCTGCATTAAGCAGTTGGTCCCCTACCTTTCTCAACCTGATCTGGCCACAGTGATCCATGTGATGGTCACCTCTAGGCTTGATTATTGTAACTCGCTCTACGCGGGGCTGCCCTTGAAACTGACCCAGAAACTCCAGCGGGTGCAGAATGCCGCGGCGAGACTCCTTACGGGGTCCCAGCCGTGGGATCACATTCATCCAGTGCTTTACCAGCTGCACTGGCTCCCGGTGGAGTACAGGATCACGTTTAAGGTGCTGGTTTTGACCTTTAAAGCCTTATGCGGCTTAGGACCCTCGTACCTATGGGACCGCCTCTCCCGGTATGCCCCGCAGAGGACATTAAGGTCCACAAATAATAACATACTGGAGATCCCGAGTCACAAGGTGGTTAGGCTGGCCTCGACCAGGACCAGGGCCTTCTCAGTACTGGTGGAACGCTCTGTCTCAGGAGACTAGGGCCCTGCGGGATTTGTCATCTTTTCGTAGGGCCTGCAAGACAGAGCTGTTCCACTTGGCCTTTGGACTGACGCAGTCTGTTACCCTCCCCTAAGGTTTTATCTTATAATGGTTTTATCTTACTTGTAGATTTTTAATTTTAAAATTGAATTTTAACATTGTATTAATCTGCATTTTAATTGAATTGTTTCTTTTATACTTTTATACTTGTTGTTAGCCACCCTGGGAAGGGTGGGGTATAAATAAAATTATTATTATTATTATTTATTATTATTATTAATATTAATAAAGAAAAACAAACAAACAATTCCCTTCGCACAAATACGTTTAAAAAGTTATAGAGCTCTATGAACCCATTTTGGATATTTTACATAACAAAGAGACAAGTAGCCACTTACGTCTTATCATAACCTTCTGGCTGGAAGCATGGATCCCATCCGAAGTCTCTAGGTCCCCTTGGGTCAACTATATGTCCCTATAAGTAAGAGGGTTTTTAAAGTACAGTACTCGATTCAGTGCCCGGCATAAAAATTAGTGATGTGTAAGCCAGGCTCCAACTGTTGAGAATTCTGAAGGTGCTTCAGAAACATGGAAGAGCTGGAAGGCATCAAAGGAAAGGTACTTTTTCTTTCTTTTAGTAGCTAGTTTCCCCTGTTCATGGATTTATACAAACATTTTACAACTGGTGGCTTTATTTTTGATCCCTTTCTGAATAACTCCCAACATGAAATTTGTCTTTTTCACAGGTTCCATACACTGGGTCAATGTTTTCATCTAGTTATCTACTATGATCCCAATATCCCTTTCCTATTCCATCACTGCCAGCTCATATTTCATCAATGCAAAGTTTGCTGAGGACCATTTGGGTGAAGGAATTTGTTAAAGGCTCTTTGAAAGTCTAAGTAAATAATGTTTTATCTAATCATCCCATCCACATGCTTGTCAATACTCTCAAAAAATTCTAAAGCAGAAGCCATTTTGATTCTACTTCAGCAAGACCTGTCCTTCTACTAGCCAGCATATTTACTCGAGTCTAATGCGCCATCAAATCTAACGCGCACTTCAATTTTCAGAACCTTGAATCCAAAAAAGTATTTGCTGGCGAATGTTAATGCGCTAAAAGTGCACTCTTTATAACAATGAGTTTCAGCCAGCCAAGCAAGGGAGAGAGAGGCTCCACCCGGACTACACACCTCTCTCCTTCCCTACCGCCTGCTGCCTGTGCCATCTTTGGCTTCTCCTGTTCCTCCTCCTCCCCCCGCCCCTCTCGGAGCTTGTGCAAGCACAGGGAGCTGGGTTTTTTAAAAACACGCCACACAAGCACACACACATTTTCCTCTGTTCCCTGTTGGTCCACCCTCTGTATCAACATTCCAAAATGGAACCGGGCCAGAGCTGTCTTGGGCCCTAATTTGTCAGCTTGGCATTGCCAGTTGCAAACTGGGAGGAGGCACCGTCGTTGTGATCCAGGTCACCACCACTACCTCTTTTTAGGGGGGCAGGAGGGAGCAGCTGGTTCTGTTCTAATTGCTAACCCATTAACTGCAATGCACAACACAATGCCGAGAGATGCCTTTCCATTGCCTCCCTTGGATGAGGATGCAAGTTTAGAGAGAGGGAGATAAAGGGAAGCAAGCACACCTTCTCTGCCTTATGGGGGGGGGAATAGAAGAGAATTTTCTATATAAAGGGGGGGGGCACAGAGAGAAGAGATCCACAACAGCCTCTTACCCAGGGGATGGGACCCAAGAATGGGAAAGTAGCCAAGGAGTGGAAAAATTCTAAGTGTGTGAGAGTGAAAAGAGGAATAAAAGAGTGCGAGAGGAAGAGAGGTGCCTTGGCATCGAGCCTCCCCGCTCACTTCTTCCCCAACACATGATGGGTAATTGTGTGGAGAAAGTAGAGGTGGAGGCAGGAGTGACTATGGAAAAGGGCATTTCACAGCCCCACACTGCCACCCCCACCCTGTGTGTGCTTTCCCCTCCTTGCTTCCTTGGGCAGCTTTGCAGGTGGTTTGAGGGCACCGGGGAGGGTGTGAGCCGGCCCCTAAACATTTATGCAAATCCTAAAAATCACACACACACACACACACAGATTATACCCCTGAAAATCCAGACATATGGCAAGCCTAACTAAACAGTCTTCCAGCCCTCGCTAGAACAGAGCTTGGACGCCCTCCTCCCTCAGTGCTGATGGGAGACGGTGCTTGGATAATCTTGCTTGGCAGGCATGCGCTGAGCTGTCACCACCCTCCTTCCACCCTCCTCTCCCCAGCCCTTGAGGGCTTGGAGGATGCTCTTTACTGCCTTCCAGCCCTTGCTGGGCCAGAGCTTGGATGCCCCCCCCCGCCCTCTGATAGGGGACGGGGATAGAGCTGGGTAGGCCCATACTGAACAGTACTGCCACCCAGGGATGGGGCTTGGAGGAGAGTGCTCTTGTGCACTGAGCCTGTTTACTCAAATGTAATGCACCATCAAATTAGGGTGCCTAATTTGGCCAAAAAAGTGTGCATTAGATTCGAGCAAATATGGTACTTTACCAAATCTATGAAATAATTATATGTGATGCACTTGAACATGCCATGGAAAGTATTACTGCTGTTATACTGGCAAAACCTAGTTTGCTCAGAGCTTGGGTCTGCCCTGCTCCATCATTAATCCAAAACCATCACTGTAGGAAAACCTCTCATACACACCTGAGTCTGGCCTTTGAACAGCTTCACTGGGTCATCCGGATTTCCAGTGCTATAGGCAAAGGTGCAGAGAGCATAAGCAGATTTATCTTCAAATCCTGCTAACAGTTTGTACAGCCCTAGGGCACAGAAAAAGGAATGTCAGATAATTTCTTTGGGGAAAACAAGCAGATACTTTTGTAGAAACCAAGAAAACATACACATTTGGAGCATGAGCAAGTTTCCCATGAGTCATATCATTACTATGAGAACTGTGCACTTTCCTACTGTTGGAAGGCAGGCTGTTCTTTGGGATTCAATCAGTTCTGCCCCCATCTCAGCACATACTGCTGCCTTGGTGGCCAAAGGTATTGTTTTCAGTGTTATTATTCTGTAAGACTGACATGGTCTTTTACACACTATACCAATGCTAAGGTTGCTGGAAGCTGTAGCCCTGTGAGGTCTAAACAACAGTTCCCAAGATTCTTTCTTTCTTTCTCTTTCTTTCTTTTTGTGGGGTGGTGGTGGTGGTGAAGCCCTGTGCTTTAAATGTACGGTGTGTATGCAGCCAGAAAGAACAGATAAAGAAAGGGTTAAACACCCTTTTGCCACTTCTCTGATCCTTGCTGCCCCCTCTATAAGCAGCTTTTCCTGTTTTTTAGAAAGGGGGTACCTTCATCAGCATTTAAGGTCCATGTTAACCATGGTCAATAAGTCTGGTCACTACAGAGCATCACTACACACTGCAGAAAAAACAGAAAATTTCAGGAGAGGTGCCTAATCAGAGAAGGAAGTAGGATGAAATACCAAATTACCTTCTGGTTTCAGCTTCTCTAGGAACCATTTTCTGAAATGAAAATTCAGGTTCAATTAATCTTCACTACTTCAAATAAATAAAAGAAACAGTGAAATAGCATGGAAACCTAAATACTTTATTTTCAATAAATATTTCAATTATTTATTTAAACCAAAGTGGCTAACTATTGGCCCTCCAGACTAAAAGTCCCATTGTCCTCAACTACTTTGCTGTCTGGGGCTGATGGGAGTTGAAGTCCAATGACACCTGGATGCCACAAATTCCTTACCCCTAATGTGATACTGAGAAGCAAAGACAAAAAAGGCAATAGGTGGCCTCCAGGAAAAGGGTGAGTGGTTTAAGTTGTCCCACAGGTTAGCCAACTCTGATTTGATCACTGTATAGGCTCAGTACAAGATTCTCAGAGTGACATATAACTCAAAATAATGTATTTTGTAACAACTGAAATTTCTAGAAGTCTTCAACATCAGTCCTATATACAACACATTGCAGCAGCCCATTAAAGAGGTTACCAGGGCATAGATTACTGTAATTTCCATTGCTACTATTCATTTCAATTCTTTGTGAATTGTGCTAAATGGATTTGTGATTTACAGTGTAAGTAAAGACTAGTACAGCCAAAGAGGTTAAAGGCACTGCTTACCCCTCCTATTATCAGTTTGTTCTTGTTTGGGGTGCTTTTTGGCCCCACCAACCAGGAAGAAAAAGAAAACCAATCAGGCTATAAGTTTGCCATCCAAGTTCTTACTGAAATATAAGGGACGCTCCGGATTAATGGACTTTGAAGCAGCACAAACTCAGGATGAAAGGGAGAAAAGAGCTAAGAGGAAGGCACGTTTGGCAAGCCCTCATCATGATCAACTCCTGCCCGGAAACCTATGTCCCCACTGTGGAAGGATGTGCGGATCCAGAACTGGGCTCCACAGTCACTTACAAACACACTGTTAAGACCATATTCATGGAAGACAATCTTACTCGTCTACGAGTGATCGCCAAAGAGGAAGAAACTCAGAGACTGAAATCTATAGCTCTCCACCACTTGGCGATAAAAAAGAGCTGTATTTAAATTGTCCTGATGAACTTCACAAAACCAGTAACAATGGTATGTTTAGTTTTGCTTTAGCTGTTTGTTGTCTTAAAAGAATTTCAGGGAAGCCAAAGAGAAATTATTGAGAAATTATTGAGATGGAAGCCTGCCTAACAGAACAATGTTTTACTTATTATTCTCTCTTCATTTACTTTAACAATTAAAAATAAACAGAATCCAAAGCTAATTCTTGACAGAGGTTGAAGGCATCTTTCCTGAGTAAAAGTTGATACAGTCATACCACGTGTTACGTTTGCTTCACGTTGTGGCTTTTCAGGTTACAAATGTGGCAAACCTGTAAGTGTTTAATTCCGGGTTCACCACACATGCACAGTAGCGGCACTGCTTACGGACTTTTCGGGGTGTGAACAGCACCCCGAAATGGATCGTGTTTGTAAGTAGAGGTACCACTGTTTTTGCTATGCCAGATCAAGTCAATGAAGACTGTTACAACAGGAGGAGCCAACATGGTGCTTTCCAGATGTTGTTTGATTACAACTCCCATCACCCCTAACCATTGCCCATGCTTCCTGGGGCTGATAGGAGTTATTTGGGTGACAAATCTAATCCATGTGTCAATGGATTCAAAGAATATTGTTAAACACTTTTGATATTTTCCATTTATCAACTATACTCTGAATAAAAGCCTTAACTCTTACTTAACTCTTACTTACATGTACGGCCCTGGGAGTCCTCCAAGGGCTTTGAAACACAAACAAGTATCTTCGACAATAACTGGTCCCTGGATCTGTTGATGAGAATACAGTGACAATTTAATTAATTAGATAGCAGAGTTCTCCCCTGATATTGTAAAGGGGCTTTGTATCAAAAGTAAACTTCCCAAAGAACTTATATTTAATAATAATAATATGCAAATTTATTGCAAAAGACACAGCTATGCAGCTGCTACATGGAAATAAGCAATATCCCCACTGTGTTAGGGACTCGAGATTCACCTTCTTCAGGGGATAAGGCTGAGGACTCTGAAGTAGAAAAGAAGGGCAGATGAGGGCAGATGCAGAAGTGTTTCCACCAAGCAAGCCGGGGGGGGGGGCAGTGCCTTCCTGGCCTGACAATGTGGCACTGCCATCCTTGGACTCTGAGGGCTCCATTGCAGAAGCCCTTGTGAGACCACATGCTCCCCTGTTCTATTGCAGTAAGAGACTCTAACGTGCTGGACCCCATTAATTGAAAATTACCCTTCCAGAGCAGTTGTGGCTAATAGCCAAGATGCAGTTGCTTCTACAATATAGAGCTCGGTATCAGTTTGTTGCTGAAGCAACACCAGACCTCTGCTTTCCTTGTCTCCTTTTAGAGTAGGTAAAAGGTAAACGTAAAGGGACCCCTGACCATTAGGTCCAGTCGTGACTGACTCTGGGATTCGAACCGCCAACCTTCTGATCGGCAAGCCCTAGGCTCTGTGGTCTAACCCACAGCGCCACCCGCGTCCCTGCTTTTAGAGTAGGACATGTATGCAATTCAGAAATCCTTGGGAAAAGGCTTCAATACAAATGTGATCGAAGAACAAGTAAGTTGGCTTTCATAATTAATAATTCCTGCATTGTGGGGGATCCCAACCTTTCCAACTCTACAATTCTATGATTACTAAGAAGTAATCTGAACTGGAAATTTTGTTCATCCTGGGACTTGCCTACAGTATTTTTTGTGTGTGAATACAATCTTTGCATTCTCTTCCGCTGCCTCCATCGAGTATGAAGAACTCCAAGAGAATCTCTCCAAAATGACTAACTGAAACTTGCCCAAATTAAATAAGGTTCAAATGATGTGTTCTGTAAATCTTACTATGTATGCATACTGTCAAGAAAGGAAGGACATACTGGGGCCACAAGAGAAAGTTCTCTGAATATATCAGTTTAATGAGCCCAATCCAGAGAGCCAAGTCTTCAGCGCATGCAACAAGAGCTTTTTGACTGACTTTCTAAATCTGCAGTGGAAGAGTGTAACAGGTGTCTTTCAGTTTTGTGTGGAAGAGCTACAGATATGGAAATTCAGTCAAAATCACTTATTTCAGTCCAGATGTGTGCACAAAATTTGAGACCAGGTTGCATGCTACAACCAACAAAACACTAATTGTGAGGGGCACTAATAATATTTTTAGAAAAAGAATAGAAAACAGGAAGCATATGATAAGGGTATTTTTAAATTTAAAAATGTAGAATTCATTAACACAGGATGTTGCAATGTTAGCCAGCACAAACTGGTTTTAGATCCCAACTGAGAACAGGTCTGTTGGTGACTACTAACCACAACAGCCAAAATGAAAGCCTCCATATTCCAAGACATTACATATTCTTTTATTTCTGTATGCTGAAGCACCAAGGGACTGAGGAAGCACCAAGGGACTGTCTCAGTTTCAGCAGACAGACCTTAGAACTAGACATTGATTTGATAACAGAATAATTATTATATCCCTATCCATACATTGTTTTGTGTACACATTATTCAGTTAGTGAATTATATAATACAACTGATATACATTGCATTTTATAAACTCTTAAGAGATTAGGTCTTTCCTCTCTGAGGAGCATACAATCAGAATTCAGCACAAGGAACAGAGGAAGGGTAGGGGGATAGTACGGGTAAGATGAGCATAATATGCATTTATTTCAGAAAGAATTGTGTGTGGCAAATTAGAGATGGCACATTTTGAACACACACTTAAAAATGTCTGGCTACTGAAAGTGGTCAACTAGATGCACTGGATGCAAACAAGCATTCTCTTTAACGACTCATAATGGCTTACAGAACTCCATTGAATATACTTCTCATGGCAAACCCAGGTTGATCAGTGAAATGGCACTGAATAATGTTAGTGGGAACAGAATATTCTCTGAAAGGCAGGAAGCTTGTAATAATTTTAAGTTTTTTTCTGCCCATAGATTTGTGCAATATTGCTCAAAAAGCTTTCAGAAGCAGAGATCTAGAAGGGGGAAAAGGACCTGCTTAGCTGCTTCCTGGCACTTCTGGATAGAAATGTCATCAGGTTCCCCTTGGTACTCAGGCACTGTAAAATGAAAATGTTGCAGTTAGCATATTGCAGGAACACTCAAAAAAGTGCACAAAGATGTAGAGAGGTATGAACTTACAGTCTATTTTCTTTGCAATCAGCCTGTATGGAAAGGAGTCACCTAGGATCTGGATCACCTGCAAAGATGAAGAGCACAGCAATCAGACTCCACAATACTGATGTAAGGCTGCTTCCACAATGGACATTTGCTGTTAAACAGCTATGCTTTGTTCAATCACTTTTTACATGGCAGCTGCTCAACTCCATAAATAATACACCCACTCTTATTCCCTACCCCCATTCAGCTTCGCCCCCCCCCATTCCAAAAACCCATTTCACGCAATGTCACGGTTACAGTTATGATTTTTTGTTTTCCTTCGATTTATTTGTGGCATCTTGTTGATTTTTTTGAAACTAATTTTTTTAAAAATAAATTGATAAACATTTTTTTAATAAAACCCCCCAACTTTTTTTTAACTCGATGGAATAGTTGTACTGTACAGTACTATTTCCCCAGATATAGGCAGCCTATCACACTGCTAGTCTGGCCAGTAATAGCGTTCATAAACAGCTGAAGTCCATTCTTTTATTTTCTGTGGTCTGTACCTCCTCTTTGGGGATTTATTTATTTTATTTATTTGTTTCATAATATGTAAAAAAACCCTCAAAGTGGTTTAAAACAGTAAAAACAAGGGGGAAATGCAACTGTACTTTAAAACATACAAAAGTTTAAATACAATGGTACGGTACCTCGGTTTAAGTACACAATTGGTTCTGGAAGTCTGTACTTAACCTGAAGCGTATTTAACCTGAAGCGAACTTTCCCATTGAAAGTAATGGAAAGTGGATTAATCCGTTCCAGACAGGTCCGCGGAGTACTTAAACTGAAAGTACTCAAACCGAAGCATACAGTACTTAAACCGAGGTATGACTGTAATAAAACTGATTAAAATCACCTTAACTTTCCAAGCATCTTGGCAGGCTTGTCTAAACAGGAATGTTTTCAGCAAGCACTGAAAAGAGTACAGTGAAAGCACCTATTTCAGGGGTGCCCAATTTTTTTTCCAAAAGCAGCCAGTGAACTTGTGTAAGGGTCGACCAAATTTTACCTCAAAGTTTTTTTAGAATTTTACCCCAGGACATATACTGCCATGGGGGGGGGCAGATTAAATCAACTGGCAGGCCGGATTAGGCCGCTGAAACGGACTTTGGACATGCCTGACCTACTTGATCTCAACAGGCAGGGAACTCCAAAGGGTAGGCACTGCCACATTGAACAACTGAGTTCTTATCAATGCAGAACAGGTATTATGTGGCAATTCCGCCTTTTGATGTGGTTGAGTGGGCACAGGTGAGGTAAGGCGATCTCATAGGTAAACTCAGGTAAATTGGTCCCAATTTGTTAAGGGCTTTATATGCTTGAATGTCAGAGATACCGTAAGCAACCAGTGCAGAACTCTGACCAGGGTGTTCCATGCTGACAAGGCCTCACTCCAGATAGCAATTGTGTTGCAGGAAATTTAGCTTTTGTCATCTTATATTTCCAAATAGTGTTGCATTTATATCGAATTCCCCCTCCTCCCCTATCCCCCAAATGGAGAGGGCTCAGGACTGGGTATACACTGGGAGTGCAGTAAGGAAAAGCGGTCTCCCCCCAACACACAAGGTCCTAATGAATATATTCATCTCACACACCACAATGTGTGTATCAATATCTCTGCCTTTCTCCTCCCCTTCTCTCTCAAATACACACGAGTTAATCTCAGGGTCGTGAGTTCAAGCCCCACATTGGATGAGATTCCCGCATTTCAGGGGCTGGCCTAGATTAGAGGTTTTCAACCTTTTAGAGCCCATGATTCCCTTATAAAGTGTTCCCTCAGCCTCCTCTCCCCTCTGCTTCGGAGTCGTCCGGGCCGCAGCTGCCACAGGCCTGGTCTCTGAGCCGCAGCCCCCACCCCCCCGGCTCCAAAGAGAGGTGTTTCCTCACACCGCTCCCTGGGGCTGGAAAGAGGAGGCCCCTAGCTGTGGTGTAGCAACCCCCTCCGATGCCTGGGGCGGAACTCTTCTTTAGAATTGCCCAAAGTCGTTGGGAACATCGTCCAAACTTGCCAAGCTGGCTTTCTGAGGGCTGCCTCATCTCCTGGCCCCCAGCCCCACCCCCGGCCAGCACCCGTGGAGCTCGTAGCCAGGGCTGCTGCTGCTGCTGCGGTGGGAGGCAGAGACGTGAGGGAGGGAGGGAGGGACAGAGGCCAGGGTTGCCCGCAGCACCCCCGACCATCCTTCAAGGCACCCCGGGGGGACACGGTACCCTGGCTGAAGCCCCCTGGCCCTAGAGAACCCTCGTGGCTCTGCCAGGGCGCATCTCTCTCTCTCTCTCTCTCTCTCTCTCTCTCTCTCTCTCTCACACACACACACACACACACACGCCGCCTTTCAACAGCTTAAAGCAGGGGAGCAATGGCGGGCGGCGGCTAAACCACCTGCGCCTTGGAAGCGTTTCCAGAATCCCCTTCCGCCCCCTTCTTCCTACCTCCTCCAGTTTCTTGGCGTTGCCGGTGACAAACACCACGCTCCTTGCAGCAGCAGCAGCTGCCGGCGTCGTCGCCATCGCGGCGCCTCCTCAGTTCACTCAGCCGATCCCACAGCTAGAGCTCATTCCCCGCCCTGGCCATTCCCCGAGTCAACTGCCTCCTCCGCCCAATTGCCTCATTTGGCCAATGAGAGAGAGCGTTATAACGGATGGTGACTGACGGCAGTTTTTTCGGTTGGTTGGTAGGGGAGCACGTGGGGAGCAGTGACAGGCAACTCTGCAAGCCATTGACGGGAGACGCCAGCATCCAATGAGCTTAGAGAACGGAGGGGGAGGAGCCGTGTGAGGAAGGCGCTTCCGGTGTCTTGTCCCACCGCGCAGGCGCAGTTTGTCGCCGTCCCCTTTCTCTCCTCGCCGCTGAGCTCCTCGCTCGGCCGTGTCGCCATG
Organism: Zootoca vivipara; assembly: GCF_965207765.1. NCBI lineage: Eukaryota > Metazoa > Chordata > Lepidosauria > Squamata > Lacertidae > Zootoca > Zootoca vivipara. The sequence continues at coordinate 3,248,737 of NC_142590.1, forward strand.
GAGGCGCTGCGGCTGCTGCCTGGGCGCGCGCGAGATTTCGCCTCAGCCGGCTACTGGGAGCGCTTCTTTCGGGAACGAGGCGGGCGCGCTTTCGAGTGGTACGGCGAGTGGCAGGACCTACGGGCCTCCCTGGGACGGTACCTGCGGCCGCGGGACTCGGTGAGGCGAGGAGCCGTGAGGGAGGAGGGCGAGGAGCGGGAACTCGGGGCCGAAACGCGGCCGGAGGAGCCCCACGATTGTAAAGAACCCGAACCGTTCAGGGTGGCAGCGCTTCCCGCACTTTGGAACTTATTGCCTCTTGATAAGCACTAGCAGGCGCCTTCGCCGCTCTCTTTTCGTCCCCTGCTGAAAACATCGATACTATTATGGGTCAGCAACCTTTTTCAGCCGTGGGCCGGTCCACCGTTCCTCAGACTATAACCCAGATATGCATTTTAAATAAAAGGACACATTCTACTCATGTAAAAACACGCTGATTCCCGGACTGTCCGCGGTCCGGATTGAGAAGGCGATTGGGCCGCATCCGGCCCACGGGTCTTAGGTTGCCTACCCCTGATTACATCTTCATCCGAAGATCTCAGGGTGGTTTTAATGAATTGCAATTCCCCTCCCCCTAATTTTATGGTTTTTACCTTTCTGTAACCCACTTTGAAATTTTATTGTTATAATCAAGTAATGTATTAATAAGTAAGTAAAGGTGTGGAGGGACGGTTAAAATAAGTGTTTTAGAGGATATTGTAGAGTTGTGAAAGGTTCAGAGAAGGGCCAACACAATAATGTTGCATGTTGCAGTGTTTATAGCATGAAAGCAGCACTTTTGTGAACAGCCCCTTGCAGCTCTCTCCCCCCACACCCCCATTTCCTCCAGTTATTGTGTGTAAGGAACATCCTGTATATGCTGCTGAATGAGAATAGTTGTCATGTTTTAATGCTTTCACAGGGTACTTTAAACTCATTGCCAGAAGAAAATGAGCAAATTGGCAGGAAAACTCAACCCTCTGCCTCCTGTGTTTTTCTTTTCAGTGGCCTTTGTGTAGTGGAACTTGTTGGTGATTATCTTTTTTATTTTTTTTATCTTCTTCTGATTTCTACGCATCCAATGGTTTTATTTGGGGGTATTTTGTGGTACATAGCAACTGTAGTTCTGGTTGATAATCTTTCACATGTTCTTGTCTCTGAATTCATGAGACGAGACTTCTTGGAATGTCTGTTTAAGAAACCATTTTGGTTTGCTCACAAGGCATGTGACATTCTTTATGTGCTTTCCCACTAGATTCTTGTGGCTGGCTGTGGGAACTCAGAACTGAGTGAGCAGCTCTACGATGAAGGGTATCAAGATATCACCAATGTGGACATCAGTGAAGTGGTTATCAAGCAGATGCAGAAGCGCAGTGCTCACCTGAGGCCTAAGATGACTTACATGGTCATGGATGTGTTGCAAATGGATTTTCCTGATGAGCACTTCCAGGTGGTACTGGACAAAGGCACACTTGATGCCCTCCTGCCTGATGAGGAAGAGACCACTTTGAGTAGGGCAGAAATGATGTTTGCTGAAATTAGCCGTGTTCTGCAGTTTGGGGGGCGCTACCTCTGTGTAACCTTGGCCCAAGCACATGTATCAAAGATGGCCGTAGAATATTTCTCCCGGGAAGGCTGGATGGTGCGAATACACCAAGTCTCTGGCGACAAAGCAGGAACTTCGGAGGGAGAATTTGCCCTGCCCATCTTTGTCTATGTAATGACAAAGATTAGGCATGTCCCAGGCTCAGCTTTATGCATCCTGGAGCTGTGTGCTGAAGCACAGGACAAGCCTATCCGGTTCAAGAGCACTGAGCATCTGATTGAGGCAGTGAAAGAGAGGCAACACTACGCTCTGCTACGGAGCCAGATCAATAAGAACCCCAGTTCTAGCACAGTCTCACTGGATCTTTGCAGCAAGGACACTGGCCGAGCCCGTTACACTTTGCATGTCGTGCACAACATGACTGTGAAAGTGTCTTTTGACAATAAATTTGCTATCTTCATTGGTAAGTTTTTATCTCCTTGACTGGCCCAGGTTGGAAAGTTCAAGTTAAATCTAAACAATCGAAGAGTCTCAACTGAGTCTCCCTCCCACACTGCCAGTAATGTTTAAGAAGTGGATAAGTTTTTTTTTAATTAAAGCAGCAGCACTAAATATACTGAAAAGCAATGTCTTAAGAACAGCAAATGATCTGCATTATTTTTGCTCTTAGTGAATTTACAAACATTGACTAAAAATCCAGTGTTTTTTTTTTGTCCCCATAGTGTAGTTTCTCATCTTCTTACGTCCAAAGGAAAGCAGCAGCAAGCCTGAATAGATTTTAAAGGGGGGGGGGCTGGTTTTACAACTGATTCTAGACATGTCTGCTTTTCCTATTAAAGTGAGGTAAACAGCATCTACTGCCAAATCATAGTACAAATCTAGCCCATAAAAGAATAGTCTTGGGGATATAGTCATGATGTCTGTCCTATTAACATTCCATATTGGAGGTGGAGTAGCAGTGTTTGACTTGCTTCAGCAAAGCCCACATAAGATGTTGGAATGCTCTGACTGTTCACGTACTTGGACAATTGTTTCTTCATTGTCTATATTTTCCATTTTTCCTCTCCCCAGTACCACAGGGCAGAGAAACTGAGTGGCTCTTTGGGACGGATGAGGGACGGAAGCAGTTGGCTACACATGCAGGATTCTGGCGTCTAGTAACTGTGGCTTTGCACAGAGATCAACACTATGAAGGTATGGAAGCCATTCAGGCAGAACTGTCAGAAAATGTGATGGAGCTGGCCCCACCTGGACTCCCAGCCCAGCAGCAGGTAAACTCTGAGGAACTTCTAGAATTAGAAATGATTTTTTTCAAGGGCTGTAGAGAATGAAACTATGTTACACTAGCTGACCCAGCCACGCGTTGCTGTGGTTCTTTCCTGTGATTCCTCCAACTCTGTCCGGACACATGACTTATCCTGCTGCCTCCTCCCCCCACCCCCGGCTCATCCCTGTGACTGCCCCCATCCTCTCCCGACCCATGAGCTGTCGAGCCCCCTTTCCCCCCCACCCCCGCGGCACATCCATGTGACTTGCCCTACTCTGTCCTGACCCATGAGGTATCAAGTCCCCTTGTGTTGTTTGTAACTTTTTTTCTTTTTATGGTTTTTATTGTGGATATAATCGAGGCGTATTTGGTGTTGAGGAAGGTTGGGGTGAGGTCCGTTTGGGCAAAGCACAAAGCCAGGGGAAAGAGGTCCGTTTGGGCAAAGAGAAGGATCAGGGGTGATGATGTGTCCTGGGACCCAAAGAACTACTTTAAAAAAACCCGACCGGGGGGGACGGGACAAATAGCAAAGCCCCCAAGCCCCGTAGCAGCAGAAGGCATATTCCAAAGCACCCAAGCTGTTTGATTCCATAAAAAACCCAGGAAGTGGCAAGGGGAAGGTAGGGGATTGTAAATCGGGGAGGGGTGGAATTGAAGCCTAGGTTAAAAGCTGCACGACTGCCCTTACTTAAAATGGCCGCCGGAGCCTCGCATGTGACACAACACCCACTAAATTAAAAAGCAGAAACGCCTCGGCATGCCCCCAAGTGCGTGTTAGGGGAAATGATGAACGACTGACCCATTACTTATCCCTGCCCCCTATTTGCCCCCCCATTCCCCCCCCCAGGCAGGCCCCTACCTCCACTTGGCCTGGTGTAGAAAGCTGTCTAGTCTGCTGTGGCCTATTCATTCTGCTGGGAAATGTTGGGCCTTGAACCCCCCCCCCCTCCAGGCAGGATCCTATCTCCACTTGGCCTAGTCTGGAAAGCCACCTAGTCTGTTGCGGCCTAGTTGGCCCTTGTTGGTGCAAAAGGCCTGAAACCCCCCCAGGCAGGTCCGTACCTCCACTTGGTGTAGTCTGGAAAGCTGCCTAGTCTGCTGTGGGCTAGTTGGGCCTTGTTGGTGCAAAAAGCCTGTTTTCAGTTGGTTGCTGTGGAATTGGATGCATTAGGATGATTGAGGGAGTTTGAGAGGGAAAGGTATAGTTATAGAATGCATAGCTGCCAAGTTTTCGCTTTTCTCGCGAGGAAGCCTATTCAGCATAAGGGAAAATTCCTGTAAAAAAGGGATAACTTGGCAGCTATGAGAATATTTTTGAGGGCTGGTAGGAGGTAAAGATGCTGGTGTCGTTTGTCTCCATTGAGGTCTTCGACACCTCTGCCGGATGGATATATGTGAGTGGTGGATCTCGTGGTGGAGGCGGGGTTTGTGGGTGTGGTGTAGATTTCAGAGGAAGGGAGGGGTGTACTGTGGGAGGAATTCCACTTGAGGGCACTGTTTTACTTTGTGAAAAAAACAAGTTTTTACCCGCGGGGGTGTGAGATGTGAGGCATCCGAGCTTCTGCAAACACTCGGGGAGTGGCCTGGATCATTGTATCGAAATTTCAGAACGATCGGTCAAGCGGTTACAGAGAAAAGTGGAGCCCACACTTTCACGATTTTTACATTTTTATATATATAGATTGGCTGATTGCACAAGGCTTTTGCTTAATGTTCTCTTGATGCAGGAGATGATGGTATAGGAACTCCATTGGCCACTCCTGTAGGGAGGTGCTAGATGCCTTTGAACAGCAGCAGTCAAAGACTGCACACTCCAGCCATCCTTTGTTTTTTTGCTGGAAATGAGTGTGTGGACCTTTCCTAGCTACTGCTGCCAGATGTAGGAGCATTAGAAACATATCAACAACAATTTTGTCTTGTATGTATGGGCCTATTCAATCAAGATAAACTAAATATGTTTTGCAAGATGAGGTGATCTAGAATTCTTAGAATAAAATTAACATTTTGCCTAAGACAAAACTGAGGCAGACAGGCCAATGGTCCAACCCACTTTAAGGTAATTTCACATGTGATATATTTGTCTGTTTCCATGCTTTTTGATAATGCCTTCTGTAAGGTGGTGGCAACATCTGACTGACTTCTCCTGCAGGTGCCTTTTCTGTCAGTGGGAGGTGACATTGGGATCCGCACCATCCAGCATCGTGGAAGTAGCCCCCTTAGTGGGGAATATGTTATTGAGGATGTGAAAGGTGATGGTGCCCACTACTTCCGCCGCCTTATCTTCCTCAGCAACAGGAATGTGGTGCAGTCGGAGGCGAGACTTTCATTCAGAGGTTCCCACAAAGGTGAAATGAGGTGTGATGAAGATGAAATGGGGATGACCTTACTACAAGGAAATAAGGCTTTGCCAAGTAAATGCCAACAATTGACTTGTTAAATGAGGTTGCTGGGAGGTGTGGGAAGCAGAATCATAGGGATTGGGCAAGTGTGGAAATAGCAAGTTGTGGCAAAAACATGCACAATCTGGAGTAAGTATGTTTCAGTTGCAACAGAGGAGGCTTCCATTCTTTTGATTTTTGGAGAGAACTAAACTATGAGTTGTGTGTATGCATGAAAGCTTGTAAAACAAGAGGGGGTTCCTCTCTGTATTGAGTATGTGCAGGCACCCACAGTTCCACTCACCTGTTCACTAGTTATGAGTGCCGCTTGAAAGGGATTCTGAGGAGTTTTCCCATATCTGAGCTTTTGGCATGTGAGGACTGCTTTTCCCTCCAAACTGTCCATCTGTTCTTGTTAAATGGCTTGAGGAAATTGCAGTAAGAATTAAATATTATAAACCTCTGTGAATAAATGCCGCTGCTGTCCTGTGCCCCATTGTGGGTCAAGATTGCATGAATTCAATTTTGGTGCATGAAGTCATTTTATCTGACCCCTTAGCAGTATTAAGGGAGCCTCCTTTATGTATGTACTGAGGGCATAAATAACAGTGGGGAGAATTAATCTTCTGGGTTAATGATTCTAAATAAGCACAACTCTTATTTAGAGAACAGGAGCTAGACTGCATGGGTGTGTTTCCTGTCTGCAATCTACCTTTAGAAACCAAGTTACTCAACTCTAAAAGATTCTTATGTATTAGGCCAAAAGGAGCTCTCTTGCTTGTACAAGGAAAAATGCTTTCCACGTTCTTTGAAGGTAGAGAAGAGAATTGTAGAATTAACAAAGCCATCAGAAGAGGCTGTACTAAAAAAGAAGAAGAGACGGCTGTACTATATGAAAGGAAAAAAATTATTGAGAGGGCTTAGTTCTAGCAGAGCATTAATTCTTGCTTCATTCTCAGCTTGAATCTTGGGGGTGGGGGTATTTCTGCATGGCAGGAATAGGTTTGTCCATTTAAGTTGTTGTTTTGTTTTCAGGGAATAAGAAGCACAAAAAGAAGAAAAAAACAGCCTCCATTAACTCTGCTGAGCCTACTGCTGTACCAGCCGGTCAGTCCATTGACAAAACCTATCTGTGTTGTGCTCACCATAGAGCCATGATTGCAGGATTGTGCCTGCTGAAAAATCCTGAGCACCTCCCAGGTAATTAGCAAGATCAACCTGATTTCCATTTTCACTTGTCATTTGAGAAGTTGTGTTTGTTAGAGAAATCTACCAGCTGTATCCTGTTGCACAGCTAAAATGTAGCCTGCGCAAAAAGCTTGAGGGAATCCTGCTGCTTCTCTACAGCATTTTCAGATTGCTAGCAGTAATTTCACTGATCCATCCTCAATGTAGATTGTGAATATGAAAACAAGAGTCTGTATGTTCCATAGATTTTCATTGGCTAGAGCCCACTTTGTTAGACTGGAATGAAAAGGAGAGTGGGGACTGTTAGCAGGTATACATACTGTATATGAATAAAGGGGGCTAGAATTAAATTGATGGCGCCAAAAGGCCATGAAATGCAGTGGGTAATGGCGCCACATTTCTCTGGGTACGTAGCCTTGTTTGCACCACCACTTCTGTTCAGAGACTCTTCAAAATGACTCCATGCAAGTGCTGGGTTTATGCTTTAGTTTCCCATGAGATAAGATTGTTATTGCCAGTGTCTAAAACGTCCTCAAGGCCACAGTTCAAATCTGTTAAAGTCCATAATATGCCCTTCATAATGTGCCAGTAGGAGCACAACTTCCATTAAGCTCGCAGTTGTAATAGAGCCATAGGGGTTTACATATGTATTGGAGTTTGGTTAGCACTGAGTAGGGTGATATGGAAGCCTCATATCTCACACCTCGTAACTGGCACATGCGCCCTGTTAGTTATGCCTGTTGATTCATGCCTGCTTTGTGTGCTGATTGCAGAGGCCCTGATCCGTGTGCTGGTTATTGGCCTGGGTGGCGGCAGCCTGCCCCTCTTCATCCATGACTACTTCCTGCAGTGCTCTATTGATGTAGTGGAAATTGACCCAGCTATGTTGGAAGTGGCTACACGCTGGTTTGGCTTTTCACCTGAAGACAGGCTCAAAGTTCACATTGCAGATGGCTTAGTTTATGTTGACAGCCTTGCAGCAAAAGGTAACCATTTCCCATATAAGCCTGTGTAATCTGTTCTGCCTTCCAGAGGCCAAGCGTTCCATGATTCTCCAATGAATCTCTGTTGTACTCCTGCTTTTTTGTGTTGCTCACAACAATGAAAGGAGGGAACAATAGAGGGCAGAGCAGGGGTGGGGGACCTACATGTCAGAGTTGATCCAAGGGGTTGGGGAAAGGGGTCTGCTTCAGTGAAACAGCGGCAAGCAGGTTTGAACTCTGCTTACTAGCTGATGAAATGAGGGATCAATCCTGCTCTTCATGGGTCTGCTTCACCAGTGCTTTCCCTGGGAGCTTGCTGTTGAAGCAGTACCCAGCAGGATTGAACCCTGTCTACCGGTGATGTTGGCTGATTGACAAGTGTGTGTGTTGAGGATAAATGTCCATGTGAGCCAAATTGGACCCTCTGGCTGGCCAGGATTGGCCCACAGGCCAGATGATTCCCACCCCTGAGCTTGAAAACAGCATAGTGGAATTAGGGTTAAGAAGGTTTTCTCCCTTCATACATCTTCATCAGCTACATTGTTATGAAGCAAACATCTGTAACAAGAATTACAGAAGTATGTTACATGTAATTCTGCTCTCTTGTGCCATGAAATTTATGCAAATATGGAACATTTTACTTTTATTATTATAAAAGTAATAATAATATTTTATTTATTATTATTTTATTACTATATTTTGAAATCACCTCTTTCTGTTTTCATACTATAGATACCAAAGGCCTTTTTTGTAAGCAGGGCCTTGAGAACCACACTTTTTTAAAAAATAAAAGATTTTTTATTGTAAATTTGTTAAGAAAAAGAAAACATTCTTAATCCTAGATAGGATCTAGTACTACATAATGTACCTTTGCAGCTGGACTGTGCAGGGCACTTACATATCCAAACACTTGTTCTGCTTCACCCTATTTCTGTTGATCTCACAGAAACACACTTCTTTTTCCCCCCAGCTTCATCCTTTTATGATGCCATCATGTTTGATGTGGACAGCAAGGACTCTGCCTTGGGAATGAGCTGCCCACCGCCAGCCTTTGTAGAGAAGTCCTTTCTTCAGAAAGTGAGGACGCTTCTGAAGAAGGAAGGTGAGGGTCAATTGGCCTTAGGTGCCTGGGTGTCCTGGGGCAGATACCTGCCGTTTTCATTGTTTCTGACTAATAGCCATTACAAATTCATTCACAGATCCAGCAAGTCAATTAAAACCTGTTAAAAGAAATCCAGAGATATACATCCTTTTACAATAAGTCAAATTAATGAATCGCCTGCACAGTCTACAGCAGGCATCCCCAAACTTTGGCCCTCCAGATGTTTTGGACTACAATTCCCATCATCCCTGACCACTGGTCTTGTTAGATAGGGATCATGGGAGTTGTAGGCCAAAACATCTGGAGGGCCGCAGTTTGGGGATGCCTGATCTACAGCATTGTCTTTTATATAGCTAGCATGAATTTTTTAATGTAGTGTTCATAAAATTAATATAAAGAGATCATGATCTGATATGATCAGTTGTGTCGGTTTGAGGAGGACATTTTTTGGACATAAGTCCAGCGTAATGGACTCCTCCTGGCTGGATTATATTAGCATATGATTTCTGATATGAATATTACAGATGCTGCATTGGCTGTAGTTTAACTTTCAATCTCCATTAAGTCTCACATTCTCAGCCTGCCAGTTTCTACAGGCAGGCACAGAACAAAATTGCTGCAAGCAGGCAAACACTCAGACCATGTTTTCCCTGGCCAGGCATCCTGCCTTTGAAGTAGGTTTCTGGAGGTGATAAAAACCTGCTTTCCTGCCTGCTCTCCTTTAATCCTACCAGGAACTTCTAAAGTGTGTTCCTGCTCTTCTTCCCTGTTTATTTTAGCCTCAATGTTTATTACATGCTTTGTAGTGTAGATAGATCTGTAGCCTGGGAAAGGCCTTCCAGTTTTTCCTCACATATTATCTGCTACCTGATCCTCTCCCACGTGAAACCTTTTTGGGATCTGCTGATGTATTTGATTGGTTGTTTTTAAATTCTGTGACGCAATTCCTTTGTGTGAATAAAGTAGCCTGGGCAAAGGGTGGAGGAGAACTCCCTTTTCTCTCTCTCTCTCTCTCTCTCTCTCTCTCTCTCTCTCTCTCTCTCTCTCTCTCTCTCTCTCTCCCACTTCGGACCAGAGCTTTGCAGGTCAAAGTGTCTGTCTGTCTGTCTTTTTCCCTTTCCCTATTCTTCCCTACACTCATGCGTAACTCTACACTTTAAGCGGCTTTAGCAAATAGGACTGTTTTGTACGTGACAAGCAGATCACAGTCAGATAATAGCCAACATATTTTGACTTCAGGGTTCTGTCCCTGTAGTGGTGCCAGTTTATCTTGGTAGCTCAAATGCAATATGGTATTAAGATTTGCGCCTAGAACAATGGGAATTTTGAACACTGTACCACACACACACACACACACACACACACACACACACACCTACCTTGCTACCCCTGTCTTGGCCCCTTTTCTTACACCCAGAAGATAAAAACTTTTAAAAACAATCCTCCTTGTCCGCCAGCATTCAAACACCACCCTAGGCTATGGATCAACTACTCAAAGGGGTGGGGTACATCTAGGGATGGGGGGGTGGATGTTCTGTGGGCGGGGCCCTCCTAATCCGCTCTGGGGTGCCCCCAGATGGAAAAAAAAACGCACAAAATACATATTAAAAACAGTAACAAAAAACCCAACAAATCAATTACCCCCCTCCTCCCACCCCCTCCTACAAACACATCTAAATGGGTGTTACTGTATGTAATCTCTGACATCTGCTTTGTAATAAGCAAAATGTCTTATTCCTCTCTGCAGGCCTCTTCATTCTAAATTTGGTGTGTCGAGACACCCAGCTTCGAGATGCTGTTCTGGCTACCCTAAGAGAGACTTTCCCTTTGCTCTATGTCCGGAGGATTGAGGGGGAGGTAAATGAAATTCTATTCTGCCAGCAGCAGGCTAAACACAAGCTACCTCCTGCAGAGCTCCGAGACACAGCTCAGATTCTGGAGAAGGCCCTGCGACAACCTGGTCAAGCATGGGACGCTACTTATGTCCTGGCAGATGTACTGGAAGCAGTAAAACTGGTGTGAAGAAGAATAATTCAGTCCCATATAGTACTTTCTGGAGAGAAGCAGCAGCCTACTGAGGTTAGAGAAGAATGCTGCCCATCAGTTGCACTCCCACACTTGTACTGTGGAACGACTGTCCATCTGTTCAAAGCATTGTAGGGATAAGATGTTCCTAGACTGCCCTTGAAAGCTGCACAAGTAGCCCGTCTTCATGGAAACAGAGATGTGGAGGATACTTTCTATAAATGGTGCCATGAGCACTTCTCAGGAGTAACTGCTTATCCTGGACGCTCCTGAAAATTGGGGTAATGAAAATTGCCTTTCTCATTCTGTATAGTTGATGGGAATTATATATATATAACATTGGGTGCAGATCAGATAAATCAGTCCCCTTTGCTTAAAATAAAATATCTTCTTATTGTGCAATAGCTGTTGTAGTGTGAAGCAATAATTAATGATTTCTTCCAACATTTAAAAATAGGCAAGGTATGTACTTTAAAAATGGAATCATTGATGGGTGGGATAGAAACAGTAGCCTTCCTTATAGAAAAGTGTGGTGCATGAGGGAGTCCCTTCAACACTGTGCAAGGGTTTTGTGCCTATAGAGAGGCAAACAGCCTCTTTAGCAACATTGTGAACACATTACTGACACTCTTAGCCTTTCTGTGAAAGTGGGAAAAATTCAAGTCTGCATCTTTTAGTTCTCAGTGTGAGTCACCACCAAGTAGACAGAAGCTTCCCGGTCTGCTGTGGCATGACCTTTTTGTAATGTCTAAAGCTAGGCTTGATGAGTTGTGAAATACCCAAGAGGAGGAAAAGAAACTCCCCAAGATTGCCGAAAAATATAACAGAAAGCTCAATGTGGGGCAGGCTGCCAGTGGTCTTCACAATGGAGAGGAAAAACAACACTGAAAGAACTTGGCAAGTTTTAAAAATATAAAATAAAAATGTGTACCATTTGAATTATAAAGCTAGTGTTCTTCCTGGGTGTTAGGTGAGGCAGGAGTTTAATCAGGAATAGTTCTTCCTCTTGGCCATGGGTATGGACAGAGTGCTAGGATGTTGGGGTGCATGTAGCTTCCCCCCCAAAGCCAAGAGGCAAGGGGGTGTCCTCCTTCTCTCCCCTCCCCCGATTGCCTTGCACGGAATGAGCAAGTCACAGAGTGAGTGACTGACTTTTCCTCCCCTGTCCTGAACAGGAAACAACCTTTCTGAGAGGGTATTTAGGCCTTCCTTCCATTTCTCTTCAGCAGCCACAGAATGGTATCCAACAGCAATATTTAGCAAACTTGTCATCCTTCATAGAGAAAACATCCAAATATGCAGTCTAATCTCTGACTTCAAAATGAGAACTTCCAACATTACCAAAGTAATTTACATTACCAAAAGTTACATTTCCAAAGTAATTTCAGCCAACACCAGCTCCATTTGATGCATTGATCTATGGGCAGTCTTGTTACATTTCTAAGAATGAGGATCACTAAACATTGATCTGATACCTGCTGGACATAGCATGCATGTCCCAGTGGCACTCAGTGATCAATGAAGTGGGACCCCCAAAATGGTGACATACAAGACATAAATCTTGTGACTGAGGTACAGCATGAGAAATCATTGGCTGTAAAAATTTTGATTCTGCAGGACAGTAGCAGAAGAAATCTGAATCTCTGTGGCATATATAGATCTTTCAGTAACTCGTTGCCATTTCTTTTGAGCCTAGGTTTGATGTCACACATTCACCTTAAATAAGCAACTTGCTTTACCAAGACAAAATATCATTTAGGTTTTATATACTTAAAGGGAAGGGGATTCGGATACATCTTGCTAGCCTTGATATCACTACTTCATTTTGAACCTGGTTAAGAGTTCACTTCTCCCCTGCAGACATTTGAGATACTGAACTGACAGACCTGTATTAATGACAACATTCAAGATTAGGACTCTAAGCAAAACATTGTGCAGAGATGGTGCTTATGGTGCCCTGAGAATCATTTGGTGTTATGGTTTTGTAACAAGTCTTGATTGGCCTGGATTGTATATGTCTGTCTTCAGAGGCTCTTTCTGCCTTCCAGCTTGTACTGCAAAGCAAACATGCCTGCAGAGTGAGGTCATGGGGAAATATCTGGATATCACTACATTGGTGTCTGTCGCCAACTATCCTTGGCAAAGAAATATCAATAAAAAAGCTAAAAGAGACCTTATGCCAACCTTTTAAGCTAAGAAACCCATCTTCAGGCATGAGTTACTTAGCGGGCATGATATTCAAAGAGTCAATAAAAGCACTAAAGGGAACCAAATTGATGTTCTGGCCTTCCAGAAACATATCAAGGGACTAACAGTCCACAGTTCATTTATTTGGACAGCATGTCTGCAAAGCTTTATGTCAAATCAGATTTTCATTCTTCAACAGGAGGGCCAACAAGGCCATAGTCAAGATAGAGGTCTATCCAACCACATTTTCAAATAATTTTCATAGTATAAATTATATTACCTCAGCAGATACCCCATGTATTCAAACAGGCAGCATTAAACTTAGTAAAAAAAAATTAATTTTTTTGCCATTTTCAAAGTAATCTGATTGAACTGCTCATATTCAAGAATAAATAAAAAGTGGTGTAAATGATGCGTTTTGCATAATGTATATAGTTTGGCCTTGAAGGAAGACCACTGTGTAGTAGCTCCTCTTCAAAAGCATGGACGGAAGCAGCAGCTGAAAAAAAGGAATGAGAATTAATGGAAGTATAAATACTCAAAAGGGCTTATTCATGTATGTTCTCTATTCCTAATCCTTTTGGCATATTTGATATTGGTATATATTTGAAATGTAACTGAATACAACAAAGTATTTCATAACTGGACAAATTCTGGAAATATAAATACGGACACAAAGAAATTAGACATTTCTGTGCTGAAAACTCCCTTGGCCAGCATCCTTCCTATTTCATTATTGGTAAACTCCCAAGTTCTCTCTCCAGGGAATGGGCGTTGTGCTGCCCCACCAAGGCTGTAATGATCACTCATTTAGGTCATTCTGAGACAACTATTACTGTGTCTCACCCAAACACATGACGGGACATTAAATGAGGCTTGCTGTGTTGTTTTCAATGTTGCAGTGTTAGTGATGGGTGGGAGCATAAAGTTCAGACAGGCACTAAAGTTTAAAGACTGCTGCCTGATGCAAAGATGTCATTTAGATCCAAAATGCCTTCTGGTATCTCATTAGAAAGCTACATTTTGGGGGTCCATTGATGTGTACAGCAGTGAAGGTACATTCCAGACCAAAGAATGCCAAGCACTGGAGAGTGTTCAGGACTGCTGTTAGCCAGCCTGACTGGAACTGATAGCAGAGGATCAATAATAATAATAATAATTTATTATTTATACCCTGCCCATCTGGCCGGGACTCCCCAGCCACTCTGGGCGGCTTCCAACAGAAATATTAAAATACAATAATTTATTAAACATTAAAAGCTTCCCTAAACAGGGCTGCCTTCAGATGTCCTCTAAAAGTCTGGTAGTTGTTTTCCTCTTTGACATCTGTTGGGAGGGCGTTCTACAGGGCAGGCGCCACCACCGAGAAGGCCCTCTGCCTGGTTCCCTGTAACTTGGCTTCTCGCAGCGTGGGAACTGCCAGAAGGCCCTCGGCCCTGGACCTCAGTGTCCGAGCAGAACGATGAAGGTGGAGACGCTCCTTCAGGTATACTGGACAGAGGCTGCTTAGGGCTTTAAAGGTCAGCACCAACACTTTGAATTGTGCTCGGAAACGTACTGGGAGCCAATGTAGGTCTTTCAAGACCGGCGGCTGCTCCCAGTCACCAGTCTAGCTGCCGCATTCTGGATTAATTGCAGTTTCCAGGTCACCTTCAAAGGTAGCCCCACAAAGAGCGCATTGCAGTAGTCCAAGCGAGAGATAACTAGAGCATGCACCACTCTGGCAAGACAGTCAGCGGGCAGGTAGGGTCTCAGCCTGCGTACCAGATGGAGCTGATAAAACAGCTGCCCTGGATACAGAATTAACCTGTGCCTCCATGGACAGCTGTGAGTCCAAAATGACTTCCAGGCTGCGCACCTGGTCCTTCAGGGGCACAGTTACCCCATGCAGGACCAGGGAATCCTCTATACCTGCCCACCTTCTGTCCCCCACAAACAGTACTTCTGTCTTGTCAGGATTCAACCTCAATCTGTTAGCCGCCATCCATCCTCCAGGCACTCACACAGGACCTTCACCACCTTCACTGGCTCTGATTTAAAAGAGAGGTAGAGCTGGGTATCATCAGCATACTGATGGATACCCAGCCCAAACCCCCTGATGATCTCTCCCAGCAGCTGCATGTAGATGTTAAAAAGCATGGGGGAGAGGACAGAACCCTGAGGCACCCCACAAGTGAGAGCCCAGGGGTCTGAACACTCACCCCCACCACTTTTTGAACACGGCCCAGGAGGAAGAAGCGGAACCACTGTATGACAGCTCCTAACCCCTCTAGATGGTCCAGAAAGATGTTATGGTCGATGGTGTCAAAAGCCGCTGAGAGATCCAGCAGAACTAGGAAACCACTCTCACCTTTGTCCCTAGCCCGCCGGAGATCATCAACCAGTGCAACCAAGGCAGTTTCAGTCCCATGATGAGGCCTGAATCCCGACTGGAAGGGATCCAAATGGTCCGCTTTTTCCAGGCGTGCCTGGAGTTGTTCAGCATCCACTTGCTCAATCACCTTGCCCAAGAATGGAAGATTTGAGACTGGGCGATAGTTGGCCATATTGGCCGCTTCTAAAGATGGTTTTTTAAGAAGCGGTTTAATAACCGCCTCTTTCAGCGGGTCTGGGAAGGCTCCCTCACAGAGAGAAGCATTCACCAACCCGCGAAGCCCACCGCCAGCCTTTGTAGAGGCTCTCTAGGTTTCTCTAGTCTAAGCAGCCTGTCCACATCCTTGGAGGTAACAGATTGGAATTGATCCCACACAACTTGACTAGTCAGGACTCTAGCACTCCCCCGCCCGGGCCCTACTCCCATGGTGGAGTCTACGTCTTCCCGAATCTGAGCGACTTTATCTGCAAAAAACTTTGCAAAATCATTGCAGGAGATCATGTGGCCCATGCTGCGCCCCAGTGGAGCCGGTGGTTCCGCTAAATTGCGAACCACCTGAAAGAGTCTCCTGCTGCTGTCGAGCTATTCCTCGGCGGAGCAGATTTAGTGTCAGCCATTTGTAAATTGATGATAGGCAGATGAAAGCCTCCACTCTCATCATCCCCGTTTCTAGTCTAACCCATGCGTTTGAGACACATCTGGGGACATGTAGGCGAGCTCTAAGAAATTTAGATTGCATGCGCTCCAGGGAAGAGAAGGAAGAGGAAGGCGGACCCAGAAAGGCTCCATAAAGGAGCTGTGCCAGCGTTTTGGCCTTGAATAGTTAGGGGATGTGGGGACAAAAAAGCCCCCTTGGGCTCTAAAAATTTTGAGGATGCAATTTGCAGTTTTTTTCCGCAGCGCTCCCGGTAGAATTTATGTGAAGTTTGTTGGATCCTGAAGCCTGTACTACCATTCCAAGATATTTATAATTTGTGCCCTTGTTCTAATTTGTGTTTTATCTGATGTTTTAATGTGGGTTGTAAACTGTTTTGAGATTTTAATCTTAAAAACATAAAGCAGTTTCGAAATGAAGTGACTAATAATAATGAAGAAGTTTTTAAGAGAGATGAGGACTCAGCAGACCAGCTGAGGAAGGAAATACTGGCCTTAGGGACCACTCCCTAAATGATACTTATTTGGGTGTCATACATTTTATTTGCATATATGCGTGTTGTAACCCTATGACTGACGGAAGAAGAGAGGAACCTGGCCTCTCTCATTTCGGGACCATGACGTGAAAGGGGCCCGTTGCCACAGCAACGACTGGCCGCGCCGCGCAAGGCGCCGTTTCCCTTGCGAGCGTGGCTGCCCCGCCCACCCTGGAGTCCAGCCAGGGCCGTCGCGCGGCTGCTCCGGGACCTGGCATGACGTGGCAGAGGCGCCTTCCCGCCCCGCGGCGCTTGCGGGCGCCGCCTCGCGTGTCGCCATTGGTCGACGTGTGCTGAAGAGGGGCGGGACTTGAGAAGAGTGGCTCTAGATGGGCTGGTGGTGGGAAGGAAGCGGAGACGGCGTTGCGAGTCGCCGCAGAAGGTGAGCGGAGGCAGCGCGGGGTGGGGATCTTGCCACAAATCCGGGGAGAGAAGAAGCACTCCCCTCACTTCTTGGGGTTGAAGACTTGCATGTGGGCTGGGAGAGAGAGTTAAATTGCATTTAGTACAGCTTCTTATTAAAGCTGAGCCAGAGTAATAAGTTGCTTTTTCGTTTTTTATAAAGAAAATAATGATTGTGCTCAATTTTAGCAATCCTAGCAGTGCCTTTCAGAGTGGGTTTTATTTGGCTTCTGTCACGGTTAATGCAGTTTTACGGTGCTTTGCAGAGTAGCATAACAAGCAATTGTCGATCCTGAGGAGCGCATACTGTACGTGTGTGTGTATACGGTATATAGAGAGAAAGAGAATGTTATTTTTATACAGTAGACACATAATAATAATAATGTTTTCTGTGTCACATTTGGCATGCCCATGTTATAAGGAAGTTACCATAGGCAGTGGCAGAAGTATGATGTGGCTAGGTGACGTGAGTGAGGCGTTTGTGTGCATGTGTACAAGTCTAGCAAGCTGGTCTGATTGTTGTAGTAACTCTGGGGTGCTTCAAAAGGGCGCATATATATATGCAGAGAATATATATGTTCTATAGAGGACGTGGGGATAAAAAAAGAAATGGGTGTTTGTTGTTATTGGTGTTTATAGTAATATTGGGGGTATGCATTTGTTTCTGTTTGTAAAGGGTGTGTGTGAGAGAGAGAGAGAAAGAAAGATTTCTTTTAACTGTTGTGTGATTTCATGCCACCTTGAATTCCTTTTTTGGAAAATAAGATGGAATGTAAGCACTAAAATAAACACAATTTTTAAAACCCTGTTTCAGTACCTGCCTTTGCAGATGTGAATTAGGCTATCTTTGCCTCCTTGTGCCAGGAGTCTTTCCCCCTGCAGAACTGTTCACTTCGGTATCACTGGGAATTGGTGCTTTCCCCTTCTTAATGGTGGCCTTCTTGGATCACGATTTAGGCCAGCATCCTGTACATCCTTTTCAAAAGGTCTATGTTTAGACTATATTCCAGTTTTGTAAATCATTCCACAAAAAATAGGTAAAGGTAAAGGGACCCCTGACCATTAGGTCCAGTCGTGACTGAAGTTAGTAAGAGGCAAGTGGCCTGTAATTTCATGCTAGCCATAGACAAAGATTAGTCACCTCCACTGCAGCCAGTGTGAAAATGCAAGCTAGTAAGGAAAAGGGAAAGTGCCTTCTAACTATGCCTTTTCTTTTTTATTATGTATTTTGTGTTTTTTATCTTGTGTTTTTATGTTCTGAACTGCCCTGAGATCTATGGATAAAGAGCAGTATCAAAATTTAGTACTGTAAATAAACAAGGAAGAGGCTAGTTTGGTAAATGTGGGGAGGAGTGACTCACCCATCTCCCAGTCTACTCAATTACTTTCCTGAATCTCACCTATGTGACTACCTGCTTGGCTATATGCCTACCTGGTGAGTTGTTAAATTCAAGGCTGCTGTAGCTGGGGGAAGTGCAAAGTGTTTTCGGGCGAAGAGTTTCTCATTGAGCCTTACTGTTCTCTTCTCCTCCATAGGCCATGGACAGAGGCAATGAGATCCAGGTGCTCCAGCGCTGCTTGGCTGAGGCAGGACAGAGCCATCTGCTTCGGTTCTGGGAGGAACTGGATGTGTCGGAGCAGCAAGAGCTGTATAGAGACTTGAAGGACATGAATCTGGGAGAGCTGGGCCAAGCTTTCCAGAAAGCCATGAAGGAAAGCAGGCATTTGCCAGGACAGGAGAAAGTGGATGCCAAAATGGAACCTGTGCCGCATGAAGTGCTAGGGAGCGCAACTCGGGACCAAGCCCAGCTGTCAGCCTGGGAGCAGGAAGGTAACAAGAGGAAACCCACTTGCCACATAGTCAGTTCTAGGAAGCAGACCTGGTCCCTGAAGTGATACAGACTATGTAAAGAACAACACAGATCATAGGCTTGCTTCTCTACACTTCTTATATAATATCCACAGTTTGTGAAATATGAAAGCACTCTCCGTTAGAAGGTGTAGGCTGAGCTGATGTTATGGCAAGCTCAGTTGTAGCAAGGTTTTAGCATGTGCTTTGAAGGAAGTGGGAAGTATGAAGTCTCACAACTTCATAAAATTTTCTTACAGATCATTGTGTAACCACAATAATACACTGGCAAATCTATGTATTTTGAGACTAAGATTGTAAAAAAAATGGTTGTGTATGTCTCTAGGCTCTTATGGATGGTGCTTGTTGAATGCCAAATTATGAATAATTTTAGAGCGGGGAGAACATACCAGTTCCTTGGTTTTAATTCTATTAGGAACAATGCTGAATAGCACTCTTTAGATTAATTTTCTCTGTCTTCTTGTGTTTCTCCGCTTGGTTGTCTTGACTGTATGGAGCCTTGGTGGCCTACATGGGAGTCTGCCATTCCTTTTACTATGTAGCCAAAGGGATTTAGGCCTGAGTGCCATTTCTTAATATATCTTCCACTAGAAACTGCAGGAAAAAGTAGAAACAGTGGACCCTTGACCAAGCTGTTTGTGTCAGTTCTCTGGACCACTGAAGTGCATGTTCGTCCATAAGGACTCTCCTTGTTATCCCAAAGAGCTACAGTATTACCTTTCCCAGTGCTTTCACCTGAGAGTCAGCTGGAGACTGACTCTGTCATACCATAGTCGTAAGATGATGAGATCTGTGGGCTTGGAGTATGTTCTGGATTGAAGCAGTGACAGAGAGAGAGAAGAAAGAATTAAAGAAAAAGTAATATCCAGGCTCAAGTCTGATTGCTCTGGACTAGAAAAATATTTAAACTTGCAAAAGCAGCAGCAGCTGCTGTTAAGAAGAAGATAAGCAAGATTTTGCTTTTACTGTCTCAATAACTGTTTAAAATGTCATAAAGCAGGCTTTTGAGTAATACAGCATTCTTCTCCAGGCCAAGAAAACTCGGTATTGCATATAGATACTACTGAATATTTTTTGAAGTTAGCTTTGTTCTGCCTTGCTGCTTAGGTTGCTGTTTGCCTGTCTTCCTCATTCCCCTATACTGTGTGCTCTTTTTAAATTAAACAAATGCTTAAATAGTTTCAGGCATGTTTCCAAGCAGGAAGTAATCCAGGAAGTAATCCAGGAAGCATTTTAACATGGGGAGGCCAAATAAGCATTTAACACATAATGTATCTTTAGAAACACCCATATTTGAACTCCTGTGATAATAAAATTATTGATGAGAACCCCAGATTTGCATGCAACATTCTTTCTTGCCATTCCCCCAACCTCATGTCTAGCCAACTTGCCTGGTTTGAAGCAAACCATCGATTTGCCATTTCGTCCAAACCAGCAGGCCCTACTTTTTCTCAAACTTGGAAATTAGGCAGGGAATTAGCAAGTGAGCCTGAGATTCAGTCCAACATTGTGCATGTAATGTCAAACACAGGTTGCCATAATAACCACTGATTCCCCATCTTCCAACATCTATTCTGAAAAATGAATGATGTAACTTTTAATGTGCTTGTTCACACATTTTGGATTTTTTGATGTTGAGAAGCAAACAAACCTGAGAGTAGTATCGTAGGACGGGAAAGGCAGTCATACAGAGTACAGATGCTCTACCCCCTTTCCCCCTTAAAAACAGCAACAAAAATATACTTTTAAACAATGCATATATATCTCCGGAACTGTAATCTTGTTCTTTCTTGTTCTTAAGTGAAGGTTTTGGTTCAAGATGCAAATTCTAGTGGTGTAGAAGGATGTTAGGGAATTTCTCATTATTCTTGGTTCCAAGTAGAGCATAAAACAGCCTTAGATTAGTAGTAGAGAGGACTGGAGTCTCCAAGGGCACTTTGAGCAGGATACAGAGATTCTAGCTTCATTATGTGAAGCACGTTTATTTGGATCAGTTAGATCAGTGGTCCTCAACCCCTGGGCCACGGACCGGTACCGGTCCGTGGATCAATGGTACCGGGCCGCTCAAGGAACATTAAATACAATTAAATTAAAATTATTAAATCAAAACAATCTAAATAAAATATAAACAATCAACGTCCCCCCCTCAGCGGGCCGCAGTAAAATGATCAAACGTTGACTGGTCCGCGGTGATAAAAAGGTTGGGGAGCACTGAGTTAGATCCTTTGAGTAATGCCTTGCATGCCTGAAAAGGAGTTGTGTGCAAATCAAATGCTTGCCGTCAATCACTGGAGTAACATTTATTTTTCTTGCTCTTTAGGTCTCCGACAGATTTCCCAAAGCAAAGTTGCTGTTCTTCTTCTAGCTGGGGGGCAAGGAACAAGGCTGGGGGTCTCATACCCCAAGGGAATGTATGATGTAGGCCTGCCATCCCACAAAACTCTCTTCCAGATCCAAGCAGAGCGCATCCTGAAACTGCAGCAGCTGGCTGAAAGACAACATGGCCTGATGTGTGTTATTCCATGGTAAGCACCTTGGACACTCCAGTCATTTTATCAGTGTTCTTCAGTAGCAAGTGGAAGCAGATGGTCCCTGCTAGTGGTCTTTGTTTTGTTGGTTCAGAAGCTTTTGCTGCCTTGCATTCAGGGCCGTATGACTACTCAGGGTTGTATCCAGCAGTGGTGTGAGCAGAAGATAGCTTGCCTGCAGAAGACATTCTTCTCCCTTCCCCTACACACACTCCACCCCCACAGAGTCTATCAAGAGTACGTTGGGGACTTTCAACAGTGAGGGGTGTATCTTATAAAGTTGCAGTGCAAGGGTAAAATAGCTATAAGTTGGCACAAGATCTCTTGCCCCAGTTTTGAATTATTTCCTCTGAAGTTTTCTGGCACGTATAGTTTCAGAGCCCACAAAAAAGCTGTGAAATAACCCTGGTTTCTTCAGCTTCTTAGGGCCCTTTGGGGAGGAAGGTTCCTACATGTGTCTAGTAGCAAGGAAAGGCCACAAGCTTTGTATCCCATAATAGGTGAACACTTTCCTTTTCCAACAGGCTTTGGGGAAGTCACTGCTTTTAGTTAAAGGGCTGATGCCATATTGATTTCATTATAATTATGTGTATGCTTTAAACAGATTTTATAGATGTATATAGTTTTAATTCTATTGTTTTTCAATGATAGATTTTTCTATACAAAATAAAAATACGTATCTAAAGAAGTGTGCATGCACACGAAAGCTCATACCAAAATAAAAACTTAGTTGGTCTTTAAGGTGCTGCTGGAAGGATTTTTTAAATTTTGTTTCAACTACGTCAGACCAACACGGCTACCTACCTGTAACTAGATTTTTCTAGGTTCGTAGCAGTTCTTGTTTTATTTGTAAGCCACTTTGAGTCCTGATGTGGGGAATGCAGGATATAAATATATAATATATAATATATAATGATGTTGATGATATGATGTGCTCCCTGTCTTAATTATCTATAATTCTCTTATTTGTGCCATTCAGGTACATCATGACAAGTGGTAGGACAATGGAGTTGACGAAAGAATTTTTCCTGAAGCACAAATACTTTGGCTTAAAGAAAGAGAATGTCATCTTCTTCCAGCAAGGAATGCTGCCTGCTATGGACTTTGATGGGAAAATTCTCCTAGAAGAGAAAGGCAAAGTTTCTATGGCACCAGGTACAACATCTGTAGAAACCCTTTCCAAATCCATATTGGCAATTGCCCCTCTTTGCTCTAGCATTCATCAGCTTCTGCTATGTCCATTTTACTGTGACTTGACGGGAAAAGGTGCTGAGGAAAGTCGTGTCCCTGAGCAGTCTATGCAAATCCACAGTTTGACATGATGGCGTCAATTAAAAATGTCCTTTTTTCCTCATTCTTCTCCGCCCCCCATTATGTCTATCAAAAGCAACTCCTCCCTTTTTTATCGTTCAAAAAATAGAACAGAGTGTGATTATAAGCAAAACAATGTAGAAAATAGGAATATCATACAAAAACAAACAAGATGTAGACTCCCAAACTTCATACAGAATCACGACAACCAGCAGCTAAGTTTGAATAACAGCAGTAACTATAATACGTGAGACACTAAAAAAAATTGTATTTTTGTGGCATTGCATAACAGGTCTCCAAATTTGATTGTTTCAGTAGTGACTAACAAGTATTGTTCTTTTCCAAACTTTTGAGCATTCGTTCTTTTCTTTTTTAAATGATGGTTCCAAATAAGATCCTCCAGTATCTTCCAAATTCAAAAATTTAACACATAGAATTTGCTCATGCTTATTCATCTGGTTATTTTTATTAGCTCAATAAAAATGCTTTCAGGTCATTATGTAAGGCAATATGTGAAAATTATTGAACTATATAACCAGGCCCCAACATCACTTTGCCCTTACACAGTGCCATCTAGGTCATTTTCTCAAAGCCAACATTTTCAGCTTCCAGGTACTTCAAGCATAGAAATGCTGAATCTTGGAGACATTTTCTTTCTGATTTAACGCTTGTGTTTAGTGTGAACTTTTATTAAAAAGGAAGTTCCATACTTCATGAAAGATTAGCTGTGGGGGCATAGGCTGTCATTTCTCCAGCAGCCATCATGACTCCTCCAGGATCTGATATGTTGCCCAACAAATCTTTTAGTGATTAATGTTTGTGTTGTTTTCTGGATTCCCCAGCTAGCCGTTAGCTCATCCATAGAGCTGAAATGCTTTTCTATGTGGAGCTCAGTTAATGGTTTTGCGTCTTACCTTTAAAAGCCCTAAAGAGAATGCTACCTCCTTTGTGGACCTCACTGAAGGCAGCCCTGTTTAGGGAAGTTTTTAATGTTTAATAGATTATTGTATTTTAATGTCTGTTGGAAGCTGCCCAGAGTGGCTGGGGAAACCCAGCCAGATGGGCGGGGTATAAATAAATTATTATTATTATTATTATTATTATTATTATTATTATTATTGGTCCCTCAGAGTTTTGGACAAGGTCCTGCTGCACCCAAGGTAACATTGGAGACCATGAAGGAGACAGACGGCCTCAGCTGAAGCACCATCACTTATAGAGCTTTCTCGAGAAAGGAGGATGGTTTTCTCTGTGGTTTGTGTGTGGGCAGGACTTTTACAAAAACTGAAAGGCATTTGGAATAGACTAAGGTTTTCAGTAATGCTGCTCATATTTTCTGTGTTACCAATAATGCGGGATTTTTAGGAGTTTTCCTGACAAACCTTAAATACGATGACTTGTCTTTGTGGTGGGCCATGTCCAAAAAAAGGTGGACAAAAACCGATGTGAAGAAATAACTTTTCTGACACACTGAACTGCTTCCTTCTCTTCTCCCTTCCTAAAGATGGCAACGGTGGCCTGTACCGAGCTCTGGGAGCCCATCATATTGTGGAGGACATGGAAAAGCGAGGCATTGGCAGCATCCATGTCTATTGTGTGGACAATATTTTAGTCAAAGTGGCTGACCCTCGCTTCATTGGGTTCTGTGTACAGAAGGGAGCCGACTGTGGAGCAAAGGTAACCAATATTTATGCAGGCTGTAGAGAGTGAGTGAGTAGCCCCCTCGCCTCCCGTTGTTAAGTTTGGGAAGGTGACTCCATAAGACCTTGTGGGGGTGGGGTAGTGTTAGGTGTAACTAGGTGCAACTGCACTCTTATCTTATGAATGGCTGCTTAATTGAACTGTCAGACTTTAGTTTTTATTGCCTTTTGATTCCACTATTTACATTGTTGTCCTCCTCTCCACCCATGCATGGATACCAGTAGTTGAAAGCCCCCCCCCGGGGGGGGGGGAGTTGCTCTTGTGCTCAGATCCTGCTTGCTGCTTTCCTGCCAGCACCTGCTTGGCCACTGTGAGAACAGGATGCTGGACTCAGTGGGCCTGATCCAGCTGACTCTTCTTATGTTCATATCATACTATGTACCCTAAGAATAGCATCCATGTATGTTCATGCATATGATGAAGTCCACCAAGGTGTATGCGGTAATAAGTTTGTTAGCCTTCTAAGTATAACAAAACTCTTGTTGTTACTCTATATTAGGTTGTTGAAAAGACCAATCCCACAGAGCCGGTTGGTGTGGTGTGCCGAGTGGATGGTGTTTACCAGGTGGTGGAGTACAGTGAGATCTCTCTGGCCACAGCGCAGAAAAGGAGTCCTGATGGCCGGCTGCTATTTAATGCTGGGAACATAGCCAACCACTACTTCACCATTGAGTTTCTGAAAGACATTGTCAAGTATGGGCATCCTTTAGTAATGAGATGCACTCCTACAGGAGTGGTAGAGCTCTTATATATTATTTCTTTCTATCTGCCCTCAAATGGGGGACACGGGTGGCGGCTTAGTCATGCTGGCCACATGACCCGGAAGCTGTCTGTGAACAAACGCCAGCTCCCTCGGCCTATAGAGCGAGAAGAGCGCCGCAACCCCAGAGTCGTCCGTGACTGGACCTAACGCTCAGGGGTACCTTTACCTTTATCCTCATATATCTGCCATTGCTTTCTTCCTTTTGTGTCACAGATTTTTAGCAAACAATGCCAGTTTATACATGTAGCGGAATCAAGGGGTAAATATTTTCCTGAACTATGCTACCATATTTTTCCGTGTATATGACTAGGGTTTTTTTTTAACAAAAGAAAAAAAGGTTAAAAATTGGGGCTTGTCTTATACAAGGGGTGTTTTCTTAATTTGGAGTCCCCCCAAATAGTCACTGTATAGTCTTATACATGGGGACATCTTATACACAGAAAAATACGGTACTTCAGGGAGCTGCATGTTTGAAGGCACCCCTAGGGAGGAGTAAAGGTAAAGGGACCCCTGACCATTAGGTCCAGTCGTGACCGACTCTGGGGTTGCAGCGCTCATCTCATGTTATTGGCCGAGGGAGCTGGCGTACAGCTTCCATGTCATGTGTTCAGCATGACAAAGCCACTTCTGGCGAACCAGAGCAGCACACGGAAATGCTGTTTACCTTCCCGCTGTACCTATTTATCTACCTGCACTTTGACGTGCTTTCGAACTGCTAGGTTGGCAGGAGCTGGGACCGAGCAACGGGAGCTCACCCCGTTGCGGGGATTCGAACCGCCGACCTTCTGATCGGCAAGCCGTAGGCTCTGAGGTTTAACTCATAGTGCTACCCGCATCCCACCCTGGGGAGGAGGGAGAACAGCTAATTCTCACTTTTTTACAGCAGAATTCAGCTAGGCTTGCCTCCTTCAGAACATGATTCTGCAGGAGTTAGGAACTTGTGGCCCTCTGGATGTTGTTAGACTGAAACTCACATAAACCCCAGTCAGTATGGCCAGTGGTGATAAAAGTTGTGATCCAGTAACAGCTAAAGCGCCACAGGTTTCATCCCAGTACTACTGTTTTGGGTCCACAGAGATCCCACCCCTGAACCCCTGAATCTGGAGATCATTCTAGCTAGAAAAAGCTTTACCACTTGATTCTGCTATGTTTATGTCCCTGTGCGGAGTATGTTCCCCTGTTTCAGTTTAAAGGTGGAAATGAATGAGAACTGGGTCACTGGTTAACCGTTCAGAGTTTTTTTGGAAGTTCAGTGGCAGTTGCTTATGGAAATGGCAAGGTTTTTTAATGGAAGCATTCTGCTAGGCCCACCACAAAGCTTTAACTTCCAGTTTCAATGTTATTTTGTCTCAATCAGAACAGTAAATGTAGGGGGGGGGGGAATTAATACTCTGGCTTCGCATCATATGCTGATTGTGTCCAGGCCTTAAAGAGAATTGATGAAAGAAAATGGTCCCTAATACGTAGGAACAGAGGTGTTTAGAGCTCCATGTCAATAGCAGAGGACCTGAATTGTGCATTAAAAACATGTAGTAGTGGAGATTTTGGCATGCTGATGC
The DNA here is from genome assembly GCF_965207765.1 of Zootoca vivipara. NCBI lineage: Eukaryota > Metazoa > Chordata > Lepidosauria > Squamata > Lacertidae > Zootoca > Zootoca vivipara. The sequence continues at coordinate 3,275,129 of NC_142590.1, forward strand.
AGTCTGATTGCACTGAGATTTGTACCCAATGGTGGGGTGTGGGTGTGGATGTGTAAAAAGTGGTAGTGAGTCCTAACTGCAGATCATTTGTAGAAAATGACACCTTCTACCTTTGCAGCCAAAAGGTAAAGCAAAGGTGCGGATCAGATATCCTACACTTGGGATAGATGGCTTCTTTTGTGCCAGAATAACTAGATATCAAGCGTCTTCTGCTGGAAATACATTAATATTCAATGAAAACCTAAGAACTGCCTTGTTATATCAAGGTTCATCTCATTCAGTATTGGGTTTTCAGCTGCTGTGCAAATGGTTCACAAGCCTGGCATGAAGGTGATGTATTTCCCCATTCTCTGTCCCCAACATCTGGTACCTGGAGGCTTCATTTAGCTAATGACCCTTGATTCCCTCTGTGCCTCAGACTCTGCTGACTCTTACCTTGATGTTTCAGCCTTTACGAGCCTCTGCTACAGCACCACGTAGCCCAAAAGAAAATCCCGTGTATAGATGTAGCCACTGGAAAGCCTCTGAAGCCAGACAAACCAAATGGGATTAAGATGGAGAAGTTCGTATTTGACATCTTCCAGTTTGCCAAGTATGTCCTTTTGTGCTGCTCCTCTGCCTTGCCCTGAGAGTGTTTTGTGTTCCCTGTTGCAAATTCATTTTGGTATGTTAGCTTTACTTTCAAAACAAGAAACCCAATTTTGGATCTTCACAGCTGTAGAAGGTACAAACTATATGTGGCATGTAGGCTGGGAAGCTGAGCTGCCGAGAAACTAGTTGAGATTAGCAAAGAGAGGAACTAAGTTAATCTTGCAGTTTGGAAAGCAGAAAGAAGTATGTTGCATGAGGAGTTGAGAATAGACTTTTACTTATGGGTGAGGAACATTGTGTGGCAATGTCCCTCCCTCCCCAGAAATAATGCACAAGACACAGTGAAATAAGTTTAAGTGGGTGAAAAGGCCACAACTTTATTGGTTAAGGATGTTGAGCGGTATTGGCTTAGGCATTGGACCCTAACCGACTATATCCGACTGTAACCCGTGTGTTACAGTCTGGGAGAAATTAACCACCAGAAAGGAGCCCAGTGATATGTATCTACTGAGACACCTCCTGTGGCCACCGTTGGGGGGTGCTCTAAGGCCCTGACCTCCGTAGGCCCAGGACAAAGCTACCGCCCCCGGAACCCCTTTAACGGGATTAAATCTCCAATTTCGGGCAGAGGATGACGTAATCTGCCCCCCATTCTTTATCTATGCAAATTTCCAATGCCTAACCGGTCCCTAGCCTCCAGCCAACGGCAAAGGGGTGCAGGTGCGACGGTCCCGGGAGGGATAGCCCTGCAGGCAAGCGGCCCCTGGCAGCGTAACTATGGCGGCCCCGACCATGGCACCTCCTGGTCCACAGGGGGTGAAGCGGGCGTTGATCGGGAGGGAGCGGGTACAGGGGAGGGTCCCGCAACGAACGGCACAGCCGAGCGCGGTGGCAGGAGCACTGGGCGGGATGCGGAAGTCAAAGCGGCGCGGGCCAGAGCAGCGCGGAAACGATCTTGCTTTGGTCCGAAGAGCACGATGCTAGAAGGGAAGAAAAGTGGTGTTTAAAAACGCCGTTTGTAGTGATTTCGGCTATCCACGAGGCAAGAACTGCAGCGATCCACGGCGCGAAGAAAGAAGGTGAGTTGATCCGATCGCTTGCGGTGCCCGGGGAAGAGAGGCAGTGTTCCCGCCTCCGGCCAGATTTAAACGCGGGGGAGGCCCCGCCTCCTGGCCGGCCTTATTGGTTGGCCGGGGTATGACGGAGGCGGGAACCCACTCTCGCGAGAGGGCTGAGCTACAGCCCCCTCGCGAGGGTCGAGACGGGCCACGCCCACAACACCACCTCCGTGAAATGCGGAAGTGGTTTTCTTGCATCCTGAGACTGTTGTAGCAATTGATAGCAGAAAGGCGGTCATAGTAGGGAACCAGCAAAGAGGGCAGGGAGCCGCCTTGGAGAGGAGGAGGTGGCCTGTATACTAAACCTCTGCTATGGTGCCAAGGTGAACTCCCAGGAAGGTCTCTCTTTGCCACAGTGCCTTCAGTTGTCCCTTTGTGTGTAAGATTGGGACTGCCCTTGCAGCCTAGAAAGAGGGAAGCTGAAAATCTGCAGTCCATTTCTGAAGACTGGGAAAAGATTCTCTTTGCCTCTTACAAGTCCTTGGCTGATTTCCATGCTTGCGTGCTTGAGTGGCTGGCCTGTCACAGTCAAAATTGAGGTATTTGGGGATCTTCTTGAACACTGGCTGGTTTCCTTCTAATCTGATGGATTTAAAAAAAACCAAAAAATTGACCAGAGCTGTCTCTGCTTTGTTGCTCTTCTAGAAAATTTGTGGTTTACGAAGTGCTGAGAGAAGACGAGTTCTCTCCTCTGAAGAACGCAGACAGCCAGAATGGGAAAGACAGCCCCACCACTGCGCGGCACTCTCTGATGTCCCTGCATCACTGTTGGGTTCTCAATGCTGGGGGGCACTTTGTGGATGAAAATGGAACACGCCTTTCTGCAATTCCCCGGTAAGAGTATTTAAGCATTACTTTAGCTTTTGCCTATGGAAGTGGGTGTAGTGGCTGTACATCTGGGAGAGCGTGCAAGGAGGCCGGAGGTTCCAGTTGATCAGGTTTCTAGTAATATTCTGCAACAGGCTCCCAAGTCCATAAGATCTCCCTTTGATTGTAATTCGCATGGCTGAGATAACCACACAGTGTGAGGCAACAATCTTGATTGATGTACTTGACCATCACAGTTGCATCTGTGACATTGGGAACAAGTGAGTGGAACACCAGCATTTAGGAAACTACTCCAGCCCTCCATAATTCAAACTGGAGCCAGGATATACAAGCGTTTTTAGAGAATAGCTGCTTTAGGCTCCCTCTTCTTCAGATGTGGGTAGGTACCAGTGCCTTGGCCCTTTTAGAATAATAGCAGCAAGCAGAAGACAACGATTTGTCTATACCTTGCAGTGTGTTTATAAAGCACACACTTTAACTGAAAGCACACTTTTCTTTAACTGAAAAGGCTTACAGAGTGGCTAACAAATCAATAGAAAAATCCCAGACTTGAAATCTAAAAGGCACAACACACCAGGAACAAAAGATGGAGAGGAAGGGAGAAGGTCAACACAAGCACCAGTAGGTTAAAAAGGTAAAGGTACCCCTGACTGTTAAGTCCAGTCGCGGACGACTCTGGGGTTGCACACTTATCTCACTCTATGGCCGAGGGAGACATCTTCTGAAGAGAATGGAATTGAGTGCAGTGGTCTACCACACTCATGGCACATGCAAAACAATTTGTTTCGTTAGAAGTAGAATCCTAAATAACGTGCCCCTGTCATTCAATTCAGGCAGCAGTGGCCTCCAAGGCCCCTTAGGAGTCATATCAATGGAATGAGCCTCACCAACCATTGTACAGTGGTACCTTGGTTGTTGAACTTAATCGAAAACCAAGGTGCGGCTTCCGATTGGCTGCAGGAGCTTCCTGCACTCAAGCGGAAGCAGGGTTGGATGTTCGGCTTCCAAAAAACGTTCACAAACTGGAACACTCACTTCTGGGTTTGCACCATTCGACAACCGTTCCTTGTATGAGGGACTAATTTTGCCTGATTGTCCTGATTCTTTTATGTTTTTAATTTGTCTGATTGTTTTTATGTATGTCAGTTTTATACTGTTTTATTCTTGGTTCTATACCACTATATAAGACTCTCAGGAAAGTCTGCTGTTTTGATTTGGCATATTCCTTAGCTTCATTTCCCTTCTCATTAATCCTTTTTCTTCCCATGTGACAGTTGCACTAATGGAAGGTCTGATGCGATCCAGGCGGATGTCAGTCACAAGTAAATATACTATCCTGGATGGTTGGAGGTGCATGGTGTTGGGGCTGTGCTTGGTACTGACTAACAATCCTTTCCGCAGCACGCAGGGTCTTGGTGCTCAGCCTGTTTTGTTTCATTTTTTAAGGGAGTGGGTTGTTGTTTGTTGCTGTGATACACATGTCTCTTGGGAAGGGTCTGGTAGCTAAGGTGAATGCTGGGGAAAGGTGCATGTCTTGACTGTGTAGATTCCTGGAGATGATGATGAGTGAGACTGAAGAGTAACCTTGGCACTTTCCTTTGAGAAATCTGTGAATCTGAAATGCTTAACTGGGAGCTGAGGGCATATGGCCCTGTGACTGCTTTTATGGTGTACCAAGACAAGAGGTTTAATAAAAATGAGCTGGTAGCTCTCTCAGTTTTGTATGCAGTGCAGTATGCACTGTGTTTTTTCCAGGCTTAGAGTCTGTATTTAAGTTTGCCAGAATGCTTGCTTATGTTTTGGAACACAGTGACACAGTTTAGGTATTGCTTTTACCATGTTTGATCTCTGCTATAGTTCAGTAATTACTGTCAGCTACTGTGCCCATCGGTCATCCTATTTTCTCACATAGACTTCATTTCCAGATCCCAATGAGATTCTATTATTATTGCTATTATTATTCTGTACCTAAGGGCTCAGTATTTTTAAATGGAGAAGATTGTTCACAGGAAGAAATTTCCACGCAAAACTTTTGAAAGCCATTTTAAAACAAACTGACAAGAGGAGAGTCAACTGCGAATCTAGTGTTTCTGCATAGTTACAAACAACCCTTCTGACAAATTCATCTCTATAGTTCATGTGAATTTAAAAAGCATATACACAGCACCTCTGAGAAGTGCAGTGCTCACATGCAGCTCCACTGTATTAACAGAACTTTTTAGAGCTGCTGTGCAACAAACTCTGTGACAATGCAGGTCTCTGCATCTTTGAGCTTTTCCTCTTTTCTCCCCAGACCCCTTAAATACATCTTATTTAAGTGTCCCAGATAGTTCTTCAGCGGAAGCCTTAATCTGCACGTTACTTAAAGCAAATTGGCTGGCTGTCTTCCTTTAAAGACTTGCTGGAAAGGGTCCCCTTGGAAAACCTAATTGAGGAGGGAAGAGAGAAAATTTATCAAAGCACAATCTCCTGCTGGGAAATCCACTTCAACATCTTTTTTGCCTCTGGGCTGGCAATTATGGAAGACCAGAAATGAACCTCCAAGGGAACCTCCACCATTTCTTCCCTTCTTTTTGAGACCTAGTTGGGAAGGAGCCCTCACATTTCTGACCGATGGGAGAAAGCAATGTTTGAACAGAATGGAAATGGGCAAATGGAGCCTGATGCTTTCCAAATGTTTTGGGCTCCCCTCAGCCCCAATAGAGATGATGGCAGTTGCACTCCAAAACATCTCAAAGAAATAAATGTCGGACTCTCCAGTTGGGGGTCAAGGTGGAGCCTTCTCTTCAGAAGAGACTGTAGGGGTCTCCCCTACTGCTTCTATTATTCTCCAAAGCTCAGGACAATGAGACAAGACCCTTCTTCTCCTTCAAGCCCTGCGTCTGTCCATTTTAGGATATCCCTTTCCCCCAGGCACCAGCAAATCCACTCGCTGGGGTAGAGGGTGAGTACTTCTGCCAAGAAACTTCCAGTCACAGGCATTCACATGGAGTGCAGCTTAGAGAAGGTAAACAGCTGTTTTGCTGTGCCTCCAAATTGCCACTAATAAAAGAAGACTCCATTTCTTCCTCAAGTTTTCCCTTTGCTAGAAGTCTCAAGGAAGAAAGAATTTGTCTTGGTCAGGGGTCGGCAAACTTTTCTGCCGGTGGGCCAGATTGCCCGTGCGTGGGAGCGTGTGCACCCATGCGCATGTGCACATGCCCGCCGCTCTTTCCCCGCTGGCTTTCGGAGCCATGGTTGGGGGAGGAGGAGATGTCTGCAGCTTCCTATTGGCTGCAGGAGCTTCCTGCAGCCAATAGGAAGCCATGGCTGCGTCCTGGAAGTCAGTCCCCGTGCGGAGCACCCGGCGCGGCGGTTTAGCTCCGCGCAGGGACTGACCGAGTGGGCGGCAGGGGCTGGGGGCCGGTTTAACGACCCCCATGGGCCGTGGTTTGCCGACCCCTGGTCTTGGTTGTGCTTCAATTTGGAAAATGCTGATTTCTCTTGCTGTTTCTTCCCTTTTCCAAAGGGGGTCACAAGTGAGAGAGAAATCCTCCTCTGCCAAAGGAGGTGGGGAAGAACATTATTGCAAGGGAGGCTAATAATAATAATAATAATAATAATAATAATAATAATATATTATTTATACCCTGCCCATCTGGCCGGGTTCCCCCAGCCACTCTGGGCGGCTTCCAACAAAATATTAAAATACAGAAATCCATCAAACATTAAAAGCTTCCCTAAACAGGGCTGCCTTGAGATGCACATACACTTTGCTGTCTCCCTTAGATTCTAGAGCACCATGGAGGAAGCAGTACTGAGCCAGCTAGATGGGCCAATAGTCGGGTTTCCTTTTGGGTATCGTCATACATTCTACTCTACTAATTTTACTGTTAGGACCACAACTTCTGGCAGAATGGATAACTTGCTGGAATTTCTTGTGACTTTTGACCTGGAACAAAGTGCTTACGAATTGCTTGATTGTGAGACGAAACCTTTATGGGCCACTTAAAATAGCTTTTGTCTAATTTCCAACATGGAAAGCACATGTGCACAGGAGTTTGCGATTGTGCAAGCAGACTTTTATGCCTTGTTTTTGTTCTGAAACCCAAAGGGCTGTCAAACAACTGCCTCTTTTATTCAGTTAAATTGAAATAATTTGCAGTATCAACATTTTAATAAACAGCTACCAGTCATAGTAATAAGGAAAGACCACCTTTTTTTTAAAAAAATGCACTCCATATTATACTAACACCAGAACCAAAATAACATCTGAGAACATAACGATATCATCTTAAACACTGAGCCTTGCTGATTTAAAATTTGTGTTTTTTAAGCAAATGGTTTGCTCAGTTTAAAATTGATGCTCATTAATAAGAGGGAATATATGTGAAAGAAGCAGTGAAATTTTAATTTTTATACTCCCACTTCTGAATTGCCACTGGTGTGGTGTGTGTGTGTGTGTGTGTGTGTGTGTGTGTGTGTGTGTGTGTGTTTGGCTGGCTCAGGGCGCAAGCTTAACTAACCCCTGTGAATTCAGGTGATGGAGCTGCTGCATGGATGCCATCTTAGTTTCCTTATTGCTGCTGAACTGTTTCCTTGGCAGGAGCTGAGAAAGATGCTAATCCTTAACAAAGGGCAAAAGAGTGACCACCTTCCTAATTGAAACATGTGTATCTTGTCTGATTTGTTTATGTTTTTCTCCCTCACTTTTTTCTTTAGTCTGAAGGATGCCAATGATTTTCCAATTCAGTGTGAGATTTCTCCTCTCGTTTCCTACGGGGGTGAAGTAAGTTGATATGTTGTTCTTTATTTCTCTCCCCACCCACATCCAGTTTAAATTTGTAATTCCCCTGTCTTAATGCTCAGGGCAGATAGCAAGGGTTGAAGTAAACCACAGGAAGGTATGCTATGCGCGCCCTATAAAAATGAACTGGTGGCTGTCCGTCCTTGGCACTGTAACGGAGAAGGGGTAAGAGGAGCCTAGAGAGCGGGCATGATTAAGTCATCCTATCTTGTAGATGCCTGCGTGAGTTGGAAATGTATTGTTGGCTGAAAGGAGAGCAATTTGTTTTATCTGGCCATTCGAACAATGGTGCAAGTCATGGGTGGGCAAACTAAGGTCTGCGGGCCGGATCAGGCCCAATTGCCTTCTGGATCCGGCCCGCAGATGGTCTGGGAATTGCTGCGTAGATTGCCAGCATGCACGTTCTTTCCCTCTCCCTCACACAGCGGCGCCTCCTCTCTCCCTCCTCTTGGCTTCTCCCTGCCCTGCCTAGAGGAGGAAGGGGGCTGGGCTTTGTTCCTTTTTATTATTATTAAAGATTTTCTTGATTTACAGAAATATATGCAATGTCTCTCGTAACATTTTTACAAATTTGGTTTCATTTGTTGAGACATTGGGAAGAAAGAGGGGGATAGAAGTAGATGGGGGGAGATGGGGAGGTCAGGTGACGATGTTTCTATTTTACTTAATATATGTTGGGGGGGTTGTTAATGGCCTTTTAGGTTTCCTCACCGTGAATAGGAGTTCACTTTTTGAATAGTAAGAATTATATGTCACCGGGGGGAGGGGCATTAGGATTTTGGAGATGCTTAGGTGGGGCATGGCCAAAAAAAGGTTGGGAACCACTGAGCTAGACATAGAATGATCCTAGAAGTCCTCAACGGCAGAATAGGCGGAAGATAACAAGCGGTATGTTACAACGGTCGTGAAGGCGAATGAAGGCTGCAGCAGATAAGAATCTACCGGTCGTTGTAATACTCATGCCATCGGAATCGAGCCTTACTGGACAGTGTGTACACACATAAAACAATTTTTTGGAAAGCTGGATGATTATGATAACTGATGGTCTCAGGGGCAGGGAGCACATTTTCATTTGTATTATTATTACTTTGTTTTTAAAAAAATTAAAAAGAGAAAAAAGAAATACATATGCTTCAATTGTGCAAGAGGAATGTCAGAGCTTTATTTGTTTTTTCTAGCCACTTGCTCTGTGTTGGACATGGAAGGTGTAAATGATTAATTCAGAGCGTGAAACTCTTGACACGTGCCTCTTTGTATGTATAAAGTGTTATATGCCAAGTGTTTCTGGCATCCTGTTATCTCATTTATTGCCATAACTCCTATGTGGAGATCATAAATAGTTATGTTTACAGGTGCAGAAATAAAGTTGAATGGTTCTTGGCTGAGCAGAAATTTGAACCTGGTGTTCTTAAGTTCTACTAAATCTGTTGTGCCCAGTTTCTGATTATCTGTTGCTGCTTTTATTTTCCTAGGGCCTGGAGGAATTCGTGAAGGACAAAGAATTCCATGCCCCTTTGATTATCCATGAGTTGGTGAAGAATGGATTGTGAGATCGCCCTGTTCATCTTTCTGGTCTAGAATTTGTTGTGATCCTCGGTTGTCAGACTGTGAATATTCAAATTAAAGTTTCAGTATCACCCTGTGGGTTTTTCACTTAAATTGAATTCCCTCAAAATCCAGGATTTGGCTGCAGTAAGAATGGATGTAGTCCTTTTCACACTTTTTATCTTGAGGGTAGTTATTTATATAACTTTTAATTTAAGGATAGATAACACTTAAAATAGAAAGGATGCTACATTTCATTTTACAGTACTTCAAGGTATTTTGTATCAAATCTTATGGTATACCTGCAAAAAGGCTTTATGGTACGGGGTTTGAGTTGGAGAAATTTTATTTTTCTCAAATATATGTGACTTTTTTAAAAAAAGTGATGTGATTTTATGGCTGCCCATATTGTGCTTTTATTAACAGTTGTATCTTGCAAAGGTTGCACAGTTGAAAGAATGCGGAAGGAGTGAAACTGGATTAAATTGTCTCCCCCCCCCTTAATGCTGTGTTTCCTCAAACTCCTTGAACCTGCTTCTGAATTTCCACTCTTTGTGTGGGGCGGGGCCTGACCCTGTACCTCCACGTGTTTCACATGAAATTGTATAAAATGATTCTTGCATGCAGTTTTGTGCATAGAGCACCCTGCTTTTTGTGAAGGTATGTGTACTGGGGTATTAATGCCAAATACCATCAGTTAGATGAGGGATAGAACAGGATTCCTTGATCGTTCTCCTAAAATCATGCACAAGGAAAAGGAATCTCCATAAGAAAGCAGCTACAGTGGTGCCTCGCTTAACGAAATTTCCGCTTAACGAAAGGATTTTTCAAGCGAATGTTGCCTCGCTAGACAAATTCGTTTTATGAAAAATTCGTCTAGCGGATCGCGGTTTCCCATAGGAATGCATTGAAATTCAATTAATGCGTTCCTATGGGCAAAAAATAATAATTCAATGCATTCCTATGGAATTCACTAGACGAATTTTTCGTTGTAAGAAAAGACCTGTGGAACGAATTAAATTCATCTAGCGAGGCACCACTGTACTCTTTCTGAACTCTTTCTGAATTCTCTTCTTCCCGGATTGCTCTAGCATAATGGGATAATGCGGACACAATGGGGTAATGTGGACGCAATCCCCTATTGCGTCCGCATTACCCCATTATGCTAGAGCAATCTGGGGACACTCTGTCAAGGAGCATTCAGTCCACCCAGAGCTTTGGGGAAGGAGCCAAACAAAGCCTTTGTGTGCCTCTCCAGGTGCCTGCTGTCCCAGTTTGATAACCAAATGAATGTGTCTCATCCCCCCCCCCCGAATTATTTTTATTAATACAATTGCTTAACATCAGGTTTCCCGCTCCTGTTCCAAACATGATCATCATTTCCTCACACTGCCACATCATTTTGTATTTAGAGTTGAATTGACATCACTCACTTGCTGTTAAACCATTCTTCCAGCTGCCCACTTTTTTCACCTTACAAACAGAACCTCTGTTACATCTTATAAATAAATATTCTATTTCACGTGTTGTTCCAGACCTGGTGTGCTGGGAGAGTTAATTACTATCTCCCATTGTTCAGTCTTTGGAGTGTTTATCGGGATGGTACAAGGTCACATTCCTTTCCTTTCACTGTTTATGGACTAGCATACCAGCTGTCGGCATAAATAACTCACAGAATGCATACCCAAACTCCACCATTAAAATTCCATTCTGGAGTTATTCCTCGGCACACAATTAAAAACAAGATTTTTTCCTCAAATTCAGCCTCTTTGCCAGATCTGTTCAGCAACAGTTCATTATTTTTTTTCATTGCATTTCTCCAATAGCAGCCCAGTAAATTTTTTAAATAAAGTCCATTCAGCCTCGGTCGAGGGGGGAGGGGATAGTAAAACCTTGTTGAATTACTTGTTGAGCATAAATCAAAAGCCCCCCCCCTCTTTTCCGAAGTAACAAGCAGAATAGCACAGCAGCGGCTACACATGTCCTTTTCATTATGCAGGGGTGGACAGGGGGAAAAGACCATTTGAAAACCAGAAGAAAGCACAAAGCACCTTGTCCTGCCCTTTCCTTTTCTGGCTGTTCTCAAGCTTCAAAGAAAACATTCAGATACCTTCAAAGAACCAAGCCCAGTCCTTTAGGGAGCTGACTGGTTGTAGGCCATTAGCATATGTCAGTCCAGGAGCGCCTCTTGATTAATGTCAATTGTCCGAATTATGGAGGAACCAACCACAAATTATGCCGGAGATGGAGGCTCGTCCATGGCAGGGACACACTCCCAGGTCGTACCACCGCTGTGCATTTCAAGTTGGCAGACATGGGCTTGCAGACAGCAGGATGCAGTGAGCTCAGAACCCACTGGGGAACCCTGCCAGGATTTTTGCCTCCAGAGGGCAGTGAGGAGCAGCCACCATTGGATTCGTGATGTAGCTGGAAATCTGAATGTCTCATTTTTTATGTCTCAACACTGGAAGCACTGCCAGTGTTGCCATTTGTTGGAGTTTAATCTTTAGGGGTAGCAGTAAAAATGTAAAGGTAAAGGGGCCCCTGACCATCAGGTCCAGTCGTGTCCGACTCTGGGGTTGTGGCGCTCATCTTGCTCTATAGGCCGAGGGAGCCGGCGTTTGTCCGCAGACAGCTTCCGGGTCATGTGGCCAGCATGACAAAGCTGCTTCTGGCGAACCAGAGCAGCGCACGGAAACGCTGTTTACCTTCCTGCCGGAGCGGTCCCTATTTATCTACTTGCACTTTGATGTGCTTTCGAACTGCTAGGTGGGCAGGAGCTGGGACCGAGCAACGGGAAGCAATGGGAGCTCACCCCATTGCAGGGATTCGAACTGCCGACCTTCTGATCAGCAAGCCCTAGACTCTGTGGTTTAACCCACAGCGCCACCTGGGTCCCTCTAGGGGTAGCAGTATGCGGCATCAAATAAATCCAAACTGTATGCCAAGGAGACTTGTCATCTGTATGAGAAAAATGCAAGTCTTTTGCTCCTAAATGATTTGTGAAAATTGGTCCTGAAAATATTTAATTTGTGTCAGTTGCAACACTGTGAAGTTTTACATAAGTGAATTCATTTGGCGAGGGCTGAAGTCACGTGCCAAGGATTGTGGGTCATGGAGGCTGGACAGAAGGTTGTGCAGATCAAGCTGTCTTGGTCCCTCTCTCTTGGTTGTGAGCTGCCTCAAAGAGAAATTGTTTTCAGCTGGAAAGAAATAACAGGATTGTTTTCTTAATCTTCACAATATGTCAAACGGCTGTCTAAATTCTGATACCACAATTAAAATGACACATTCTGGCTCTCCTGACAATTTAGTAACTGAAAGCAGAATTTTGCCTGTGAGATGTTGCAATACAGTATTAGAAATCCTTTATTTGGATATACATTTTGATCTACCAAAAATAATACGTACAGTATTGGTAAAGTTTTGCTTTGGCATTAGTTTCCTCGGAGCCATGAGAATCAGAATTCCCATTTTAATGCAAAACAAGAATTCATATGGAGCCAAAATGTCTACCTCATTTAACCTAAATTTATTTGGGCCCAGTCTTGTTCAACATCTTTATCAATGACTTGGATGATGGGCTTGAGGGAATCCTGAGCAAGTTTGCAGATGACACCAAATTGGGAGGGGTGGCTAACACCCCAGAGGACAGGATCACACTTCAGAATGACCTTAACAGATTAGACAACTGGGCCAAAGCAAACAAGATGAATTTTAACAAGGAGAAATGTAAAGTACTACACTTGGGCAAAAAAAATGAAAGGCACAAATACAGGATGGGAGACACCTGGCTTGAGAGCAGTACATGTGAAAAGGATCTAGGAGTTTTGGTTGACCACAAACTTGACATGAGTCAGCAGTGTGATGCAGCAGCTAAAAAAGCCAATGCAATTCTGGGCTGCATCAATAGGAGTATAGCATCTAGATCAAGGGAAGTAATAGTACCACTGTATTCTGCTCTGGTCAGACCTCACCTGGAGTATTGTGTCCAGTTCTGGGCACCACAGTTCAAGAAGGATACTGATAAGCTGGAACGTGTCCAGAAGAGGGCAACCAAAATGGTCAAAGGCCTGGAAACGATGCCTTATGAGGAACGGCTTAGGGAGCTGGGTATGTTTAGCCTGGAGAAGAGAAGGTTAAGGGGTGATATGATAACCATGTTCAAATATATAAAAGGATGTCATATAGAGGAGGGAGAAAGGTTGTTTTCTGCTGCTCCAGAGAAGCGGACACGGAGCAACGGATTCAAACTACAAGAAAGAAAATTCCACCTAAACATTAGGAAGAACTTCCTGACAGTAAGAGCTGTTCGGCAGTGGAATTTGCTGCCAAGGAGTGTGGTGGAGTCTCCTTCTTTGGAGGTCTTTAAGCAGAGGCTTGACAGTTTCCTGCTTGGCAGGGGGTTGGACTGGATGGCCCTTGTGGTCTCTTCCAACTCTATGATTCTATGATTCTATGATTCTATCAATATCTGGTGGTTTCTGCTCTTGATCCTTGGCCTTCATGGCTGGTAAAATCTAACAAAGAGGAAATAGATGAATAAGCCATGTGGGTGATTAGTGTCTCTGTGCCTAATAAACCCTCCCTGGAACTAGACTACTATCTGAACAATTACCGGTATATGCCAGTTTCTAATGTCTGTTTCTTGGGCATGGTGCTCAAGCGCATGGTTGCAAGCCAGATCCAGGCCTCTCTTAGATGCAACAGATTTTCTAATCTCATTTCTGGGGTAAATTCAAAGTGCTGGTTTTTACCTATAAAGCCTTTTGCATTTTAGGACTCTGCTCAGTGTTAGAAACCAAATGGCACCTAAAACCTAGGTTACAGGCACCACAACTGAATGTCTGGTGCCTTTAAAAAAAAAACAGGAATTATTAGCTGTTCCAACTTCATTGGCAGTAAATTGTCAGTGTAGTAGGAAAGGTGGCTCCCGATAGTCCTTTGGCTCTCCAGATGTTGTACAACACCTCCCTTCATCCCTGGCCACAGGTGACACTGGCTGGAGCTGATGGGAGCAGTGGTGGAACAAGCCGGTCGGGTGCCCGGGGTGACACATGTGCCCTGCGCCCAGGGGCAGGAGGCTCTGCAGGGCCTCCGGACAGGGGCAGAGGAGTTGGGCCTGATGTACTCATTTCTGACACTCTTGAATGGGTACAGGTATCCCTTGTTTGAGAAAAAGCCCACTGTAGAATCTGACGCATATGAATGTGGGGGAAATCGTTGCTCTTTTGGTTTGAGTTGATTTGGGGGTATGCATAATAAGTGGGAACTAGCAAATTACCGTTTGGGAGTAGAAAAAGGAACCAACAAAGATTTCCTGGAGGAGCAAGGAGAGAACACTGCTACGTTTTAACATTATGCTCCTTTGCTTGACATAATCAAAAACAACCTATATTTGAGACACTCAACATTTAAAAATATATAAAGTCCCATTCCTGCAAGTTGTAGTGATGGGATCTAGCTTGGGTGACTTTTTAAAAGGATTAGACCAAGCTTCCTCAACCTCGGCCCTCCAGCTGTTTGGGGACTACAATTCCCATCATCCCCGACCACTGGTCCTGCTAGCTAGGGATCATGGGAGTTGTAGGCCAAAAACATCTGGAGGGCCAAGGTTGAGGAAGCCTGGGTTAGACTGATATTAGTCACAAATTTATTGATTAAAATGATAGCTAAATGAAAAATAATTCAGAGAGGTAGCCATCTGTTGCAGGAGTTTGTGGCACCCCATCTATGTTTACAGATAAGATCGAGTTGCCCTCAGTTGACAGGTAGAAGCACATGGCAGGGGAGAGGTGACTTGAAAGTGAAATGCAAAAAGATACAAAATGCAGCACTTGCAATTAAGCATGTATATACAAAATAAGCACAGTGACTACACAACAACATTAACTATATCGCTAGGTTAATCAACACCTGTAAGTGGGATAAAAAAGCACCTTCACAATTCAGGCTAAAGGTGGCAGTATAGAACTGCTTGAGAAGCACGTCTAAGTCTTGGTACTTTGATGTGGTAAAATAGTTTATTCTTCCTGCACTAGACTGTGCTGTGTGAGTTGATCAGCGAAGCCGGCATGAGTTAAGGATCCTGCTTCTTCAGCTAGGGATTTTATTCAGTAACTTTTGCTACTTCCCTCTCCCCTCCATCTATATAAAAATGTAGAAGGTCCATGTTTGTACGGACACACTTTTCTCCAAAACCGCAATTTGGTTACAACATCAGATGCACATGTGGGAGTGTGTCTGTCCACTTACATTGACCAGATGACACACCTAGGACAGGTAGAAAGCTGGATTTCTGTACAAAAAAGTGCGCCCTCCAGTGGGCACCCAACATACAAAGGAAAAAAATACTGCCACAATCCCGCCCACTCCCCATCCAGCCCCACCACCCTGGGAACCAGCCCACCCCGGAGACCAGACCTCTGCCAGGGACCAGGCCACCCCAACACGCCACCACCAGGAGACAGGCCGGATCCCGGATCCAGGCTGCCCTGACACCAGGCCGCTCCCCAGGGATCCCCACCCGCCCCATAGATCGCACCCCTCCCCATCCTGCCCGATCTGCGGTCTGCGCCCTCCGCTGAGATCCCCCCCACTGCCAGGGAGCAGGCTGCCCCTCCGTGGTCTGTGCCCTCCGCAGAGATCCCCCCACCAGGGAGTAGGCCACCCCGACACCAGGCCGCTCCCCAGGGATCCCTGCCCGCCCCATAGATCGCGCCCCTCCCCATCCTCTGATCGGCGCTCTGCTCCCTCCGTGGAGATCGCGCCACTGCCAGAGAGTAGCCTGCCCCGACACCAGGCTGCTCCCCGAAAACAATCCGCTCACCATCCCTCGCCGGCCAAGCAGACCCAGAACGTCCGGGGAGCAGAACACTCCACAGTCCCCCCCCACATCGTGCCGCCAACAGGGAGCACCCACCAGACTGCTACACAGTCTGCGCCCACCCCTCACATCGCACCGCCAACAGGAACCAGGTCACCCTGAGAACAGACCTCTCAGCATCCCATGCCTCACCAAGAGACCCGGACCATCCAGGGAACAGGCCTTTGCACAGGTCAAACAGCCCCCCGAGATCCAGGCTGCCCCAGGAGACAGGCCGGATCCCAGATCTAGGCTGCCCCAGGAGCCAGGCCGCCCAGGGAGCCAGGCCGCATCCACTGTCCAGGTCAGATATAACATATCGTGACACCCACCCCCATACAAAACTCCCACCTCCTATCATGTTGCCTTCCCCACTACCCCCCAACATCCCACCCCCCAACATCCCCCACACCCACACATAACTCTAACCATTACAACTTCCCCACTACCATCTATACCACGGGTGTCAAACACAAGGTCCGCCCGCCAGACCTCGTCATGTGGCCCGTGTAGCCGCCGCCGCCCGCCAGCTGCTACAGGCGCGGTAGCATTGCACCTTTTAGTATTGGAACCGCGGGAAAGAACGCAACTAGGGGGCGGGAGTTTCCAAAGAAGATCCTAGGCAATGGCAGGCAGTTGAGGGCCGTGAAGGAGCGGGGGCGCGCGAGGTGGCCCGGTACGCGCGTGCGCGGAAGGACGCTGTAGTGGCGACGGCAGCACTGGCGCTGGATAGTGAAGTTGGTTGAAAGTGCCACTGATAAAATGGTAGGAAGCTGGCTGGAAAGCAGCAGGGGGGGAGGAGGAGGAGGAAGCAGCGGAATAAAAGCTCCTCCCACCGGGCTGCCGCCTAAGGGCAAAGTGCAGTGTAGCGAGCGACCTTGCTCTCTTTCCCCTTTAGGTCTCTCCCGTCCGCTGTGCTCTCTCCGCCCCAGTCAAGGAAGGTCACGAGGCGGCCTGCTTTTTTTTTTGAAGGGGGGGGGCAAAGGCTCTTTTGAGAATTAACCCTGTCTGCCTTCCTCTCTCCCCCCCCCTTCCCCATCATTGAAAGGTTTCCCCCGAAGCTCTCCAAGCGGGAGCCCTCACGCCCTGAGGAGGTCTTGTAACACTAATCTGGACACACGGGTGTGCGTCTCGTGTGCATGAAGGGGGGGTTGTTGTTTTGTGCGTGCGTGTGTGTAATCGGATTCTTGGGGGCGAAGCTAATAGCAGAAGCACTCCAACTATAGTACTTACTGCCACCACGGCTGGCTGACTGGCTTTCACCACCACTAACTCCACCACGTACCTTTCCCTTTTTTGGGCAGGGGAGAAGCTGGCAGGGTGCTGCAGCCTGAAGACCTCTCTGTCTGTCAAACACACACACACCGATTTTGTCCGCTTCTTACAGATCGGCCCCCAAAGCTATACTTCTCTTTTTGCCTTTCTTCCTTCTCTTCCCACCCACACTGGTTTCTCAAAAGCCTCGACCCTGTGAGCGGCTCTGGGGAGAGGGGTTTTTTAATAGGGGGGGGGATATAGCCCGGGGTGCGGGGTGAGCTGTCCCGTGGGGGGCAAGGAGCCGCAGGTGAATGAGTTGCCGGGGAGCTGCCATTATTCTGACTATGTTTCTGCTTTCAGAGCTAGTTATTACTTACATTATTACAAAAACAGTAATAATTGAATGCAGTGACAATAATTTATGATAATAAAGAGTGGACACATAGTCCTAGAGATTCAACTGGCCCTTTGAGGGTGACCAAACTGCTGATGTGGCCCCCGATGAATTTGAGTTTGACACCCCTGATCTATAAATAACACACCCCTACTTAACTTACACAAATACATACAATTTCTCCCAATTTAATACAGACCGCAAATTCACCAAGACAGACCACACTTGAAGACATCAACTATCTTCTTCCCACCCCAAGAGCCAGACCACCCCATCCCTTACACTCCACAAAGGAGTTCACTTATATGACTCAAAATGTTGGACGCGGACACATACACTCACCTCAAACCCCAAACCCCCACTTGCACCACACAGAACTCCCACTACCGGCCCCCTGCTCACCTCCATGTTCCCCTGATTCTCCAACACCACCCACCCTCTATAATAGGCATCCCCAAACTTCGGCCCTCCAGATGTTTTGGACTACAATTCCCATCTTCCCTAACCACAAGTCCTGTTAGCTAGGGATCATGGGAGTTGTAGGCCAAAACATCTGGAGGGCCGCAGTTTGGGGATGCCTGCTCTATAACTTCCTCCCATACCAACTGACACCATTACCCAGCTAACCACCCCCCACACATAACACCTCCATATTCCCCTAAATGTTGGACTCCCCCTTCATAACTTTACACTTCACCCAATTACACCAATCACACCCGCACACACAACTCCCACCTCCTGAACCCTGAACACCTCCATGTTACCCTGACTCTCCAACAACACCCACCTTTCATAACTTCTAACCATTCCAACTCCAACACTACACTATATATCTAACACACCCTAATTATATTACAAAAGTTTGTAACATTTCTTTTTCTTTTTCTATATTTCCACATTTTAACTACCACCACGGAAACCCCGGCTCAACTACAACAGGATCCTTCCCCTTGCCACAACGACTACGAGAAAGACACTTGACCTGCACCAATAACACCAACAACACCGTCCAATACAGACCGCACCACAACCACTACCACTGCAAACGCACCAAGAGGAAACCAAAACCCCAACAATGCCAACTCCGCCATCGCTGATGTGCCTTTCTTAATAATTTCACACACACAGCCACAGCAATGCATGGCAGGGCCAGCTAGTAGATATATATTCGGCTTCCCAAATCTAAGTGTATGCTGTTGTTTAGTCGTGTCCAACTCTTTGTGACCCCATGGACCAGAGCACGCCAGGCACTCCTGTCTTCCACTACCTCGCGCAGTTTGGTCGGACTCATGTTGGTGGCTTTGAGAACACTGTCCAACCATCTCATCCTTTCTCGTCCCCTTCTCCTTGTGCCCTCCATCTTTCCCAACATCAGGGTCTTTTCCAGGGAGTCTTCTCTTCCAGGGAGCATCAATTCTTCGGCGATCAACCTTCTTTATAGTCCAGCTCTCACTTCCGTACATCACTACTGGGAAAACCATAGCTTTAACTATACGGACTTTTGTTGGCAAGGTGATGTCTCTGCTTTTTAAGATGCTGTCTAGGTTTGTCATTGCATTTCCCCCAAGAAACAGACGTCTTTTAATTTCGTGACTGCTGTCACTATCTGCAGTGATCATGGAACCCAATAAAGTAAAATCTCTCACTGCCTCCATTTCTTCCCCTTCTATTTGCCAGGAGGTGATGGGACCAGTGGCCATGATCTTAGTTTTTTTGATGTTGAGCTTCAGACCATAATTTGCGCTCTCCTCTTTCACCTTGATTAAAAGGTTCTTTAATTCCTCTTCACTTTCTGCCATCAAGGTTGTGTCATCTGGATATCTGAGGTTGTTGATATTTCTTCCGGAAATCTTAATTCCGGTTTGGGATTCATCCAGCCCAGCCTTTCGCATGATGAATTCTGCATATAAGTTAAATAAGCAGGGAGATAATATACAGCCTTGTCGTACTCCTTTCCCAATTTTGAACCAATCAGTTATTCCATGTCCAGTTTTAACTGTAGCTTCTTGTACCACATAGAGATTTCTCAGGAGACAGATGAGATGATCAGGCACTCCCATCTCTTTAAGAACTTAGTTTGCTGTGGTCGACACAGTCAAATGCTTTTGCGTAGTAAATGAAGCAGAAGTAGATGTTTTTCTGGAACTTTCTAGCTTTCTCCATAATCCAGCGCATGTTTGCAATTTGGTCTCTGGTTCCTCTGCCCCTTCGAAATCTAGCTTGCACTTCTGGGATTTCTCGGTCCACATACTGCTGAAGCCTGCCTTGTAGAATTTTAAGCATAACCTTGCTAGCGTGTGAAATGAGCGCAATTGTGTGGTAGTTGGCGCATTCTTTGGCACTGCCCTTCTTTGGGATTCTCCTGGCCACCTAGCAGTTCGAAAGCACCTCAAGGTTCAAGTAGATAAATAGGGACCGCTCCGGCGGGAAGGTAAATGGCATTTCCGTGTGCTGCTCTGGTTCGCCAGAAGCAGCTTTGTCATGCTGGCCACATGACCTGGAAGCTGTCCTTCATGGATCTAACAGTAGTTAGACAACAGTGTGAGAGAGCTAGGAGAGAAGCAGGCAGAAGTCAGAGTGAGAGCCATACTTGGTTTCTGCTGGAATCCAAGACTGTGACTATGGGTGAAGCAAGACTGCTTGGGGTGGTAATGCTGGGAGCAGGGACGTCTCTAGGCGTGCCTCTCAGCTGTTCAGCGGCTTCAGGCCACTCTCCGTCGCACCACGGCGCCAGGGCGCCAGGCATGCTTAAGACGGCCCTGGCTGGGAGCCTTCTCCATGTTAGGTGGTCCATGTTAGGTGACAGGTTGTTGTTGTTTACTCATTTAGTCCTGTCCGACTCTTCATGACCCCATGGACCAGAGCATGCCAGGCACTCCTGTCTTCCACTGCCTCACACAGTTTGGTCAAACTCATGTTGGTAGCTTCAAGAACACTGTCCAACCATCTCGTCCTCTGTCGTCCCCTCTTCTCATGAGGTGGCCAAAGTATTGGAGCCTCAGCTTCAGGATCTGTCCTTCCAGTGAGCACTCAGGGCTGATTTCCTTCAGAATGGATAAATTTGATCTTCTTGCAGTCCATGGGACTCAAGAGTCTCCTCCAGCACCATAATTCAAAAGCATCCATTCTTCGGCGATCAGCCTTTTTTATGGTCCAGCTCTCACTTCCATACATCACTACTGGGAAAACCATATACAGTGGTACCTCTACTTACGAATGACTCGACTTACGAATGGAGCTCCGTCCGCCATCTTGGATGCTGTTTAGATAGGATTTTTCCTACTTACGAATTTTTAGATAGGGTTGCTTCGACTTACGATTTTTTTCTCCCAATGCATTCCTATGGGATTCGACTTACAATTTTTTTCGACTTACGAATGTGCGTTCGGAACGCATTAAATTTGTAAGTAGAGGTACCACTGTATATATTATCACACACACACACACACACATATATATTACAAATGTGTGTGTGTGTGTGTGTGTGAATAAGCCATATATTATAAACACACCACATTCTCTGCTGACCCTCGTTCCAATAATAATAATAATAATAATAATAATAATATATTTATACCCCGCCCATCTGGCTGGGTTTCCCCAGCCATTCAGGGTGGCTTCCATCAGAAATATTAAAATACACTAATTTCTTAAAGATTAAAAGCTTCCCTAAACAGGGCTGCCTTCAGATGTCGTCTAAAAGTCTGGTAGTTGCTTTTCTTTTTGACATCTGGTGGGAGGGCATTCCACAGGGCGGGTGCCACTACCGAGAAGGCCCTCTGAACTGAACGCTGGGTAAACCCCTAGAATCCCTGGAATCTCTCACCGCTCAGAGACCCGGGTGGCATGCAACAAGATGTTCCTGACTGATGCCTAGTCTCTTGCTACTTGAACCATTATTATCACTCCACCATCTGCAATCTCACCGTGTAAAACATCATCATCTGGCTCTTTAGACTTTGTGGATTATCAAAAACTCCTGGAACTGATTTTGGATGTGAGAGATGAATTGCGGCAGAATAATATACAGATTTGCAAAATAAGACAGAACTGTATGGAAAGTGAAGGTGGATTGGTTTTAGGAGAGAATGTAGCGAAGCAAGATGAACAAGCACCAGCCGGGGACATTGTAAATGACTTTACAGAAGAGGAGGAAGATCCATCAGTCTTGGACAATATAATTGAACTTAAAAAAGAGGAGGAAGAAGCATGGAATATTGTTCCCCCAGTGGGAGAGGGGGAACAAGACTTATGTTCGATTCAAGGAGTCCTCAAAGAAGAACCAGCATGGGATAATGTCCTCCCAGTAAGAGAGGGAGGGCAGAATCTATGCTGGGGCTTGAGCTCAACTGGAAAAATAATTGAGATAGGGCTGAAAAGTGGAGACATAGCTGGATGGTACTGTGCTACAGTTAGAAATTTGGGGGGGGGGCAGCAGGGGACAAAGAAGGGAGAGTGGATAGTGGTGGATAGGTGGCAAAAGAGTGGGAATAGGGTGAAGAACAACAATGGTTTATTTTCTGATTGATTAAGATGGTCCGAAATGGGAACGTTTTATGGAGCTGGTTGATGCATCTGGGAGATCCGGAGTCTAGGGGAAGGGGGGTAGAATTAGATAAAAGTGGTTAGAGATTATTATGATAGAAGAAATAATATTTGAATGTATGGAAACATTTTGGGGTATAAATTGTGAGGCTAAAGGAAGAATTAGAGATGGATGGGAAAATAAATTTAGATTTGGATTAATTAATGAATTATAGGTTGAGGATAGTCGATGTTTTTCTTCTTCTTTGTGTATATTAGAATTGGTTGTGAGATAATGGAAAAATTAAAAATTGCGTTAGAATGATTTAAGATGATAAAGGAAAATTGCTTAATTTAGATTTAAAAATGGACCCAGTGTGGGGAGAATCGAGGAAGTCCACAATGTCAAGTTAATGCAAGAATTGATATGTTTTCTTTTTCTTTTGATTATGTTTTATTTTTATTTTTGCTTTTTTGTTTTTGTTTTTGTGTTGAAATGTTTGAAAATCAATAAATATTATTTTGGGGGGGGTAATCCTGTCATTTGGGTCAAATAAAAAATAAAACACAAAGCATATTTTTAATATAAAAAAGTGGACTACATAGATCCCTGGAGCCTGTTTGCTATAGCGTCCCTCCGCTTTGCAATGAATGAGTTTTGCCATAAATTATAGTTTAGCTCAAGTTTCCTTGAGTGAACGAAAAGAGCCTCCAAATAAGCAACTCCAATTGGTGACTTTCTTCCCCCTTCTCGTTCCCTAATTGAAACCAAATGTGAAATATGTTGGATTGTGGGATTTCTGGCCAGGACCCAGGAATCTTCAGAATGCTAAATCGCTCGCAAAGGCATCTTGCATCAGCCCGAAGAAGTTTCTTTCCAGCCCGGCCTCTCCATCTAGGGCGAGAAAGCGGAGTCTGTCTGTTCCCCTTAACCCAGTGGATTAAACTTCTGAAAACCTCCTGTCTTCTTCTTCCCCTAAAAGTTCATCTTAGCATCCAGGTATGGACTTTATGATGTTTTTGAAAAACAGAAGGGTCTCCCCCTTCTCGTCCATCTAAGCGAAGAAGCAGAAAGGAAGCTCGCCTCCTTCCCTCAAACAAAGACTAGTCCAGTTTGGAATGGCGTAAAGCGGGGAAATAAGAGTACGAAGCGAGGGGATAAAAGTGTACGTTTTCCAGGCAGACCTTTCGTACAAAGAATTAAGTATGTGTGTGTGTGTTTAAAGATTGTTTGCATGCCAGGCAAAACTGCTTGACTTCAGATTCCCTTGATGGTTATGAAAAATGGGAGGCATTTTCAAAGAGGAGGCTTTGGAGCCAGAGGAAAATTGAGATGGGAGCCCCTTTTAGCTTCTGTGGCTTATTAAGTAGAAGTTATTCAAGAGTTGAGGATTGCAACTTGTGTAAAAGTGCTTCTGTTGAGAAGCTATAACATACACAGCCTGTTTTTTTTAAATCGGATGCGTGTGTGTGCCTCGTGACAACCCTGTTTTTCATTACCGCTTCTCCTTTTGTTGGTGGCACCGACAGCTCATCCAAGCAAAGGTCCAACCTCTGAAAAGCCCCAAGGCCCAGAGGTCTTGCAACAGAACCGTTGCTATTTCCCTTCTTCTGGAGCCGTGATTCACGAAGGCCTGGTTGGGAGAGCAAAGGGAGGCCTTTAATTCTGCTAGTTACAGAATCTGAATGTGATTTTTCATTTTATGTTTGCCACTGGCACATGCATCTCCAAATGCTAAAGGCCGCATCACACATGACTTGTTTTAGGTGTAGCTCTCAGATGATTTAAGAACATGCCTAAAATTATACATGTAAATATAAACCATCTTTGTTTACATTCTCATCAGGGATTGACTCCAATTCCTTGTTAAATGTATATTCATGTTTGCTGTTGTGTAGTGAGTGAAAAAGTCCCGGGGAACATGAAAAGTAACATAAAGTAGCATACATTACAATAATATGTTATACTTTGTGTAGAGAAAGTGGATAGAGAATGCTTTCTTCCTCTTGAGACTTGACTCTAAAACTTGTCCCCCAGTAGAATTGATGGTCTTTTTTTTGGAAATAAAATATAACTTTATTAAAGTTAAAATGCATATACTGTACAAAATAAAAACACATAAACGGAATAGAACATTAGACATAACAACACTAATGAAACTCTAACGACAAATGAAAATAATTAACCAAATAGCTAAATAATGAAATAATGATTACAGAATACAGACAAAAAATTAAAGAAACAAGAAATTAAACCCAAATATATAAAAATCATAATAAATCATAAATAAATTATAAATAAATCATATATGGACATAAATATATATATACATCATATGTAAATCATAATTTAACACCAGAATCATATTATTCTTTCCATCTGACTGTATAAAACCAAAGGATAACAAAAAAGAATTTTTCCCTTGTTTCCCCCCTCCCCCTCTCTCCCTTTAAAATTGGTCAGTACTTTCAGGACAGACCAAAGAAGAACACATGATAAAGCCATAATAAATTGCTTTAGTTATAATGCCCAGAGGCGGAGGAAGGGGGGGTGCAGTGGGTGCGTTTTGCCCTGGGTGTCACCACTGAGTGGGGTGACAAAATGCCAGGCGGCACTCACCATGGGGCCTGCAGCGCACCCGAACCATGCGTCTCTCCTGGGAGTGATGTGGTAGCTTGGCTTCCTGCACGGCCCCCAAAGGTCTGCCCGTCATTGCCTCCTCCTCACCTGTACGGCAGCTGAGTGGGAGGAGGCAGACAGACTTCTTGGAGGCTCCGTGGGGGATCCTGCCCCGGCTTGCTCCGCCCCACAGGTGGCTGGCCCCGCCCTGGGCGCAGGGCACGCGCACCGCCCCAGGCGCCCAATCAGCTTGCTCCGCCACTGGGTGTAGATGGGGATTTGACAAGTACATGGAGGTTGTTTTCTATGAAAGTTAAATGATACAGTAGCTAAAAATTTTAGAGTGTCATCTGCTGGGTACTGACAACGAGGGAGGCTCGCTGCCTTCATACTCCACCTGCATGGGCTTCTTAAAAGCATCTTGCTGAACCCTGTTGTAGTACTCTGTACCAGATGGACCTTTGGGTCTGCTCTTATTTTCTTAAGAGAAGTCATATGGGCAGCAAAGCTCTAAAAGTGTGACCCGATAACTGTAATCTTCCACATGAGTGCCGCGGAATCAGTGAAACAGAAAGGCAGCTACGGTGGCTAGAGCAGGCATGGCCAAACTTGGCCCTCCAGCTGTTTTGGGACTACAAATGGATTTGCAATGGATTCAAACTAGAAGAAAGAAGATTCCACCTAAACATTAGGAAGAACTTCCTGACAGTAAGAGCTGTTCGGCAGTGGAATTTGCTACCAAGGAGTGTGGTGGAGTCTCCTTCTTTAGAGGTCTTTAAGCAGAGGCTTGACAGGCATATGTCAAGAATGCTTTGATGGTGTTTCCTGCTTGGCAGGGGGTTGGACTGGATGGCCCTTGTGGTCTCTTCCAACTCTATGATTCTATGAATTCCCATCATCCCTGACCATGGTCCTGTTAAGCTAGGGATGATGGGAGTTGTAGTCCCAAAACAGCTGGAGGGCTAAGTTTGGCCATGCCTGAGCTAGAGTGTTAGACTTCACCTGGATGGAATCTAGACACATATAAAAAATGCTGCTCCTATTATCCCCACTGTTGCGTACTCCAACCCCAGGTAAGGTCCAAAAGTCAGCTTGTTTGCACATTCAGCAGAACATGTTTAGGATCTCCCTTCGAACCTTCACATGAAACGCTTGAAGAACTGAAGAGGAGGGTGCAGCCTGCACAGGGATGTTGGGAATGGGGCCAGCATGGGTGGCCCCCAGCTGCCCCCCCCTCCAGTTTGTGCTCTCACACAATCTCCTGGATGCCTGAATAGGGCTTGACTAAGACCATGGGTAGGCAAACTAAGGCCCGGGTGTCAGATCCGGCCCAATCGCCTTCTCAATCTGGCTCGCGGATGGTCTGGGAATCAGCGTGTTTTTACATGAGTAGAATGTGTGCTTTTATTTAAAAGGCATTTCTGGGTTATTTGTGGGGCATAGGAATTCGTTCATTTCCCCCCTTCAAAATATAGTCCAGCCCGCCGCAAGGTCTGATGGACTGCGGAAAAAGTTTGCTGACCCCTGACTAAGACACAAGACAACCCAAACCCAAACCAAATGAAGCCCTGGTCATGTTTAATGGCCACTAGGAGGTCACTATACCCACAGGCTGGGGGGCTGCATTCAACTTGATACGTTAGGGAGGTTTACAAATCTGCCCTAAGGTCGTTGCAAAGGATTGCTTTTAGTGTGTGTGTGTCCCCGCCCCTTACTGCAGGACTTACTTTGCTATTGCAGGCGGTCCAGATGGAATTCTGTTCAGGCAAACTGCATTTTCCCAGTGCTTAAAAAACACAACTTTTTGTTGTTGTCAGCATGTGATTGACTTCTTAGTTAGATCCAAAGAGCCATGTTAGTCCGTTGTATCAAAAACCCAAAAGTGCCACAATATTCTCTTGGTTAGTATTTCTGTTGCAACTGAGGGTATATCCACACTTCCGTTTGCCCTGCCACTTTCTCTTGGGTAAAGCCACAGTTTACCGCTGAATCAGATCCAAATCAGCAGTAAAGAGGGTGTTTTCCCAGGGAAAGTGGTGGGACAAGCAGAAAACCTCTCTGCTTTCTAGGTGTAGGACAAGCAGGCATATGGCCGAGCTCAGTGAAAAGCCAGCGAGATTGGACTGCTTCTTCCTCCCCTGTTAGCAGCCGTTCCATGAGGCTCCCTCCCTCAGTGGGAGAAATGAGAAGCAGGGCTCCTTCCATCAGGTGCCTCCTACCTGCGATCTGTTTCCATTCCATCTTCTCATTTTAAGAACTACTGTTCAACATTAAAGTCCACTCTTTAAAGCTCCGTGTCTGAGCACCCTCCCCTCCCACCTTCTTTGCTCCAGAGCTTTCCCTTCTTTAAAGCTTAATGAGAGCAAACAGCTCACCATGGAAAACTCAAATTGATGTTAGTTCTGATCAAGTTATAAGGAGCAAGTTTTCACTGGGAAAGCTTTGGGGCAAAAACACAAACACTCGGACAGGGAGCTTTAAAGGGTTGACCAGTGCCTGGAAAAAGCTGGGCAAAAGCTAAGTGTGGATAAGTTTTGGCACCAAATTTAGTTTCCCCCCGCTTCCCTCCCCTGCCCCTTTATTCATGTCTCATGCCTTTTAGATGGTAAGCCTACAGCCAGGCCTTATCACAGGGTTCCCAAACTAAGGCCCGGGGGCCGGATGCGGCCCAATCACCTTCTAAATCCGGCCCGCGGATGATCCGGGAATCAACATGCTTTTACATGAGTGGAATGTGTCCTTTTATTTAAAATGCATCTCTGGGTTATCTGTGGGGCATAGGAATTGGTTCATATTTTTTTCCAAAATATAGTCCAGCCCCCCACAAGGTCTGAGGGACAGGGGACCGGCCCCCTGCTGAAAAAGTTTGCTGACCCCTGCTTATCATTTAAAAACTGATGATATGAGAGCCACTCTGCAGAGGCACAGCATGGGGGGAGGCTGTGGGGGCCTTGGCCCCGTGCACAATTTTGTGAGGGGGTGCAAGCAGGCATCCCCACAGCAGGCTCCTTCATCAGAGCCTGGCTTCACACAAGAAGGAGCTGCCCCTTGGCTGTGGCGTTCATGCCTGACGCAGCTCTTCCCCCCCCCCCCCGTCAGGCCGAGAACAGGAAGTGGGCGGCAGAGCTGCCACGCACCCTCCTCAGCCACAGCACACCTTGCACCCAGCCACAGCAGCTCTGCCACCGGGTCATGTCTGACCCAGCGGTGGAGAGCAGGAGGAGAGTGGCCGGCAACTTCCCTGCCCCTCTCCTACCCTGAACTGTGGTGTGCGGAGATCACCTTCTGCGCCCCCCTCGGGGGTGCGCCTCAGGACGCGTGGGCATACACTGCGCTGCCTCCGCTCTGGGAGGCATTCCTGGGAGTGGCAGGTCTGCTACACTGCTAGGTTTGGCAATCCTGCACAACCACGCAACTTGGTAACACTGCAGGGCTGTCCAGGGGTTGTGGGGTGGGAAGCCATGGGGGCAATTTCCCACAGGCACATACAAAGCAAGGGCTCCCATGCCTCAGTTCCTGTGCAGACCACTGGCCGCCAATGGGGAGTGAATACCGCCTGAGATTTCCAGACGAGGTGCCACCGGAGGGTAATTTCCTGTGGCAAATTCCAGGGGGAAAGTCATAGGAATGCAATATGAGGCCAGGCTTTAAGGGTGGAATCCTTCCCTTCTGAGTGAGTGGGGAAGGCCGCAACCAGAAGACCTGTGAGGCTGAGTCCCCGGAAGCAGAAAGAAGCTCCACTAAGAGGGGGCTGATATTTGGAATAGGTCCTTAAGAGAACGACAACCCAATCCCTGTTCCCGTTTCCCCACGTAAAAAAAAAAGTAGTGCTTCTATTGTTTTGGTTAACCCCAAGGCTAGGAGGAGTGGTAGGCAAGAGTGCAGCCTGTGTATGGGGTCGTTCTTGCATGTGGTTCTATAGGGTGGCAATGACCAGGGCCAGAATAATCCTGGTCAGGCCACGCAGGAGAGCAAGAAGAACTCCATTTTGTATATTCAATTCTAAATCTCTCTGCCTCTGATAGAAAGCAAACAGGCACAGCATGTTTGCACATCTAATGCAAAGATCTAACCACACACAGCACTTCTAAGAAATTCTAGCATAAACCACAAGAGCAAGAGGATGCAGCCCACCGCAAATTCTAAGTAGAGCACAACCACAATTGTGCCTGTAAAATTCCACATAGACATGTGTATGAAAGTACCAGGTACATAACGCCACTTAGTGGAGTTAGGTAAATGACTTTGCATCTTGGGGTGCTCTCTCTTGATTGGTTGATGAAGTACTGCAGAAAGGCTGGCCTTCACTCTGTCAAAAAGGTATAAAAGCACTCTGTGTATGCCCATGGGTCGGGCAGAATGAGAAACTCATTCTCACTGCCACCATTTATTGCAATAAATGTTTTAATAAATCTGTTTTATAATATGTACAACTGCCTGAGATTTCGTCTGGTCAATTTGGGAAGCCAATCATCCATATTACATTTCTGGTGTCCTAACATTTCTGGTGCCATGCGTGACTCGGATGAGGGCTTTTCCCTGAACCAGAGGCAGTCCCCTTTTTGCCCCACTGGACAGGGCGCAGATTCCTAACGGCGCCTCTGGTCTGGTGCACACCGGCAGACTTTTTCCGGAGGATCAGAGGTGGCCCTTGAGTTTCCGTGCCCTGGACGAAGAGGCAAAAGGACTGAGGTTGGAAGGGAAGAACAGGAAAAGCCGGCTGGGGTAAGTAGAAAGGGAAAAGGTACCTTGAAGGGAATTGGCCCCCTTTAATGAGGGGAAGGGAGATCCTGATCACATCTCCAGCGTGTTGGTAGTACTCAGTTAATTAGAGGTCAACTGGGAAAACCATGCGCTTTGGGTAAGAGGCAAAGGGAGGAGGAAAATGTGTATGTTAGTAGTCAGTAGGGAGGAGGTCCCCTGACAAATAGACACTTAGGAAACAAGGAAAAACTGGGAGGTAGAGTGTGGTAAAGTGTCCAATGCATGGTATGTGTGGCAAAGTTTGCAGTGTGTGCTGTGAATGAGGGGATACTTTACAGGGCCATAAATGGGAGGAGTATGGTCAAGAGGAGGGAAAAATGTGATTTCCCTAGAATTCATGATAGATAAATTCAGAATGCTATAAAAGAAATTTAATTTACAAGTCCTGCCAACAACAAGTTCAGAGAAAAAAAGGTGGTGCAAACCAGTATTCCCCCAAAGAGAAGAAAGGCATTGTGAGAAAGAAGATGAAGAGAAAGGCAGTGGTTAAACAGCAACAAATGATGTCTCAAGGACCAGTGAGGAACCAGAAGGGGTTCAAAGGTCACTGGTGAAGGTCAGTTGCTCGGACGGAGATGTCTCGGTCAATGTAAAAGAGGAAGGAAGAGTGTTCGGAGAAAGATGGGACAAGGGGGTCCCAGCAGAAGAGAGTTCGTCGGTTTGGCAGGCATGGCAAAGAGCCATGGTCAAGGTGACTTAAGAGTTACCTGCATCTGGACTTTGTTATAAATATAGGCACCCAGTATTCTGTTTTTAAATATCCTTGAAACAGCCCCAAAAAGCCAAAAGAAGCATCAGACTGATTTTATGCCTAAAAGGGCTGTACAAACAGACAGCGGAGGATTGGTTCAGAAAAAATCATCTCTGCAACCTTTAGAATGCTATTCACCATACTAGAAATGAGGCTACCCCCCCCCCACAGGAAACTGACAAAATGCCAGTAACGGTGCTCAGAAAATGTTTTCATATGCTTCAGTTGGCTTCAAAGGAAAAGAAAAGAAAGAAAAAAATCATGTACTTAAGTAGTTCACAACGCAAGAGACAATAGATTTTATTTGAACAATTAACATCTTTTCCCCAAGTCCTGTTGGAACTGTGCAGACTTTAGTTTTTGGGGAAACTTACAAGAATGGGGAAAAAGAGACATTTGAGTCCTTCTAAAAGCAAACTACGTTTAAAGGGTTTAACCCTCCTACCTGCAACCCCATTTCATATGTTTTTGTGACAGCAACATGTTGGAAAATTTGTAGAACTGCATATTTTAATGAAATGAATGTCTGTCAACTAAAGAATTCAGGATAAGGTAGAAGGAAGTTATACTGAATTGAGATTTGTGGGTAAAGACATTGTTTGAATCTAACATTACGTTGGAAGACAGGCTGCAACATCTCAATAACTCTCAAACCTCCGGCAGAGATGTGTGGCGTAACCCCCCTTATTTGGTTACACAAGCGATTCTGCATGATTTGTATTTGCACAACTTGTTTTCTCCTGCAACCTGCACTTAGAGACTGTGGCTGTGCCGGGCTGGTGTTGCCATTTCGGACATCCTATTGTGTGACATTGTGTGACCAAGACCGTTGCTGTGACAGTAGGGAGAAAAGATGTTATGCTTTGGAGATCCACGTTTCAGGTTACAAAAACACTACTGCTCTAAATGCTTTGACTTTAAAATTTTTATGTCTCACGGAAACAGCCCGTTGCTACAAAGCAGCTGTAAGTTTTTTCTTCTTCTAGAAACCACAAGACTTTGCATAATTTGAAAAACAGGCTTCAGTATCCTAGCAGAACTCAGCCGTCGGCAGCTGGATGGGAGGCAAATACGGATTTAAAGGACCCCTCCTTAACCCTGCACATGCATGAAGTTCTGTGGAAGGAAAGAGAAACCACGGGGAGATCCTGAAAGATGGACCAGACGTGGAATCCTGTTGCAAGCCTTGTGAAATTCGGCAAAGACTGCTGTAAGGCACTGCTGCTATATCCCAGAGATGACTTCTCAACTAACTGCTGCTACATCCCAGAGATGACTTCTGTGTGCCAGACACACCTCAATGTCCAATACGTGGGACGCACTACCTCGGAGAGTTTGGTGGTGGACTAACCAGCAAGAAGTTCTAAAACAGCAGCGGCAGCTACAAGGACA
The DNA here is from genome assembly GCF_965207765.1 of Zootoca vivipara. Lineage (NCBI taxonomy): Eukaryota > Metazoa > Chordata > Lepidosauria > Squamata > Lacertidae > Zootoca > Zootoca vivipara. Next base: position 3,306,564 of record NC_142590.1, read on the forward strand.
ATCTCTCTCTCCCCCCCCCTCCTTTGTTTTTTATCTACAGGAAATCACTCGAGCGAAGAGCGTGTAGCCTTGCGGAGCCTGACACGATGGTTCCAGCCTGATGCTAGCGAGTCCCTGAGTGAATCCTTGAAGGAAGGGAGACGAGACCCTCTTCATTCCTAGGTGGTGAGGTATCCATTCCAACCGGTGAAAGTGCCTGAGGTGACCCCCTGCATCCACACCCTGCTGTACCTAATCAGAAGTGGGTACCCAGCGCACGGTGCACCAGTTTCCCCTTGCAGCGTCTGACCGGCTAAAGACGCCCAGCGCATGGGAAACCGAAGTAGCCCCTGCTGTGACACTCCGGACGCTGTCACTCGACGCACGGGTTGAGGAATGTCCATCTTATGCAGCACCAAACATCAAGGAGACAAGGAGACGCAGTAAATCTTAGACCCTTATATATGTATGTATGTATGTATATTTGTATGGGAGGCATCAATTGAGTGGGACCCACAGTAGAAGTCTACCTGCCCCCAAAGCAGTATCCTTAATTTGGAAGGAAGGGCAGTGTACCTGCCTCACTTGAGCGAACAGACCCAAAACAGTTTCAGAAATTGAACCATGGGGTGGGTTCCAGCAACTCCCTAGGTCATACAGATATGGGGAGGGTTCCAGCAACTCCCTAGGTGATACAGGGCTATAGCTGGGTTGGGGATGTAACTGGAAGAGCTGGCCAGGTGCACCCCTCAGTTCTGGCTTTGGAAATGATGGGAGAAGCTTCTGGTAGCCCACTGATATCTAATGCAAGCCTCTCCTGATTCTGGCAAACTGGAACAATAGCCATTCTTTCTGTAGCCAAATGCTCAGCTAGGACAAACCTCCAATTGTTATATATATATATATATATTCCTGGCCTTTAGAACTGTGTAGGAACTTTTGAAACCCACTGATTTGCATTGAAGCCCAGTACTGAGCTGAGAGAGAACTGTGTATTTTCCTGCTGACATAAAGTTTTGGAAACAGTGGCTAAAGCCCCTTGGCTTTTAGATTTCCAGCAACTATAGTATCCTAGTATCTCTGAAGACTAGTGTGGCCATTATAGATTCATGGCCCACCTGAGAGAAAGAACCCTTTGTTGCCAAAAGTCTGTATTGCGATTTTTTTGTTGTGCCTCAAATGGAAATGCAATGTAGTAGAAAGTGGCACTTGTGCTTCGACAAAAATGATGTTTGTATAATGCAAATATGTGTTTCCAGTTAGGTCTAACACGAAGGCTAAAAACTTCAACAGAAAATGCTTAGGAGTTATGGAAATAGATTAATCAAAAGCTGAACCAGGCTTAAATTCAGCAAGCATTTTTACTCTGGTTTATAGCATCAAGCTGAAGCAGGAAAAAAAAAACTTTCATGGTTATTTTACACTGACAGTTCTGCAGACTGAATGCCTTAATCTACAGGCTCTCAGAGTTTGTGTATAGTCCTATGAATTAGCTGATGGTGTCTGTCCTAACAGTGAATTATTCTCCCCCCCCCCCTTAGGAAAGATTTCCAACCCCATGTGTATGTGTGGTAGCACTTTTAAGAAACTGTTTAGTAGTGCACGTTATTCATTTGTTTTAGAAACACTAGCTTGTATACCTTAAGTTAAGAAGTTTCAAAATGAAGGTCTGAAATGTGCCAGGTAACAAAATGTAGGTCTGTTTGTGAAATATTTTGCTATTTGATTTAAGAAAGTAATGCACTAATGTCTTTAATGACTGCTAGTTCCTAGCACCTTCTTAGTTCTGGTGACCCTAAGAAACATTTAACAGCCTTGGTCAGGTATTTTAACTGTTCAGTAGAAAAGGCAGCCCCCACCCCGAAGTTATCTATCTGCCTTGCACTATTTCCCTGGAAGTCAAAAACCTAACATTTGAGCAAGCTTCCAGTTAACCTTCTTCTGCCCTACATTACTTCTTTGAAGTCCCTCAATAAAGCATGAGGTTTTGGCCAGACTCTCAGGACTAGATGTAGCTGGCCAGGTAGCCCTTCTGAACTCCTCCTGCTGTGTGTACATCAATCAGGATCAACGCGTGGTGACCGATATTGGACGGATCAGGGAACTAGCATCTGTATACAACTAGAGTACACGTGTTGAGAGTGATGTTAAAAACATTAAGAAGCAGGCTGATCTGTACCACAAGGTTAGCCTAGACGGTGAAGGTCTGCCCAGTGTATGGAGTTAGATTAGTTCTTGGCTCCCAGGTTGGTCATAGTTAAAAGAGATTCTGCTCGTAATATCAATTTTCTTTCTTATTGTCTTAGCCCTATGCAGAACCTTGGTCTGTAAAAAAGCTTCTGGTAACCCTTCTGAGACAAGCTGAGTAACAAGCTGGGGAAAGTCAGCAGAAGCTTCCTCACTTACTTTGCTCTCTGTTGCCCATCCTTTGGCCTAACATTGGAGCATGGGAAGCTGCTGGCTCCTCTGTAGAATCATGGAGTTGGAAGAGACCACAGGGGCCATCCAGTCCAACCCCCTACCAAGCAGGAAACACCAGGAAACACTGTAGTGCGATGGGTCAATCAAATGGAGATGCAGAAACACACCTGTTCTTCATCTCCATATTGAAGAGGAGGGAATATAGGGTGGCAATGACCAGGGCCAGAATAATCCTGGTCAGGCCACGCAGGAGAGCAAGAAGAACTCCATTTTGTATATTCAATTCTAAATCTCTCTGCCTCTGATAGAAAGCAAACAGGCACAGCATGTTTGCACATCTAATGCAAAGATCTAACCACACACAGCACTTCTAAGAAATTCTAGCATAAACCACAAGAGCAAGAGGATGCAGCCCACCGCAAATTCTAAGTAGAGCACAACCACAATTGTGCCTGTAAAATTCCACATAGACATGTGTATGAAAGTACCAGGTACATAACGCCACTTAGTGGAGTTAGGTAAATGACTTTGCATCTTGGGGTGCTCTCTCTTGATTGGTTGATGAAGTACTGCAGAAAGGCTGGCCTTCACTCTGTCAAAAAGGTATAAAAGCACTCTGTGTATGCCCATGGGTCGGGCAGAATGAGAAACTCATTCTCACTGCCACCATTTATTGCAATAAATGTTTTAATAAATCTGTTTTATAATATGTACAACTGCCTGAGATTTCGTCTGGTCAATTTGGGAAGCCAATCATCCATATTACATTTCTGGTGTCCTAACATTTCTTTTGATGCAGCTTAATTCATGGTTCTTCCTGAATCCTCCTTTTAGTATTGTTCCTCGGTACTTACCACATTCTGTATTACTCAGTGCAACTACAACGGTATGGTTTGTTGCATTTTCTTTTTTATACTTTGCTGGTTTTAATCTCCTTATGCCAAAAAATCCAATAACATTTTGATTAAAAATATATGTAATTGCCTGTGGCCCTCAGCTTTGTACACACATGAATGGGTCCTTGCAGGGAACAGCATGAGGGCCCATAACAGCACACCTGTATCCAGAGGGACCCAGGTGGCGCTGTGGGTTAAACCACTGAGCCTAGGGCTTGCTGATCAGAAGGTCGGCGGTTCGAATCCCTGCAACAGGGTGAGCTCCCGTTGCTTGGTCCCAGCTCCTGCCCACCTAGCAGTTCAAAAGCACGTCAAAGTGCAAGCAGATAAATAGGGACCGCTCTGGCGGGAAGGTAAACGGCGTTTCCGTGCGCTGCTCTGGTTTGCCAGAAGCAGCTTTGTCATGCTGGCCACATGACCCAGAAGCTGTCTGCGGACAAACGCCGGCTTCCTCGGCCTATAGAGCGAGATGAGCGCTGCAACCCCAGAGTCGGACACAACTGGACCTGATGGTCAGGGGCCCCTTTACCCTTTACCTTTATCCAGAGGTGAACCTAGGCTCCCTTGTGCCCTGGGCAAGGAGTTTTACTGGCCCTCTCCTCCTTTGCCCCCTTGCCAGAGGAGCCTGAGCCAACTAGAGCAGTGAGGAGCGGTCCAGGGAGTGTGTGGATGGGTGGGTGGGCTCTGATCCACTCTAAGCCAGAGGGAAGAGGCACAATTTTTGCACCCTCCTGGGCCTGGGAACTTGGCAGGGACAAACTTGGCCAACCCCTAGGTGTGCCCTGCCCCCTACACCCTCTGGGCAGCCCTGCAGTGCTGGCCATGGTGGGGGAAGGTGACCAAAGGCAGTCCTTGCTCAAAATGCTATTTATCCTATCACTGCAACTCTGAGCTTGCTAGGCCCTGCGTAACCAGGGACACTTTCTTTCTGCAAAGGCAGATGGGTTGATTAAGGACATGCTCCTGAGCATAAACAAAGGGCTTTCCCTTCAATGAGCCATTATAGTTAGCTGAAGGGAGTGGGGTTAATAGCCTAAAGCACTGGGAGTGAGCCCAACTGAGTTATGGTTGCCATATTTCAAAAAGTGAGAATCTGGACACAGCAGTTGTTGACAGGGCTTTTTTTCAGGGAAAATTCCCCGGAACTCAGTTCCGGCCCCTCTCAGGTGGGCATCAGTGCTATTCTAAGAAAAAGAGGGGGCATTCTTGGTACGTTCAGCACCTATTTTTCTAGAAAAATAGCATGGGGGGGCAAAGTTGTTTTTTTGGGGGGGAGCAAAGTTGTTGAGCTAAAAAAAAATGAGTTTTTGAGCAATTTTTACGAAATTTGCCCAAAATTCAACACCCTGAGCTGAGTCATATGATTTAAGTGTGTGTCTTTGGATAAACACTTGGAATGTTCCATTGTTCTAGGTTGAGGAGCTGATTTTATTTAATTCTCTCTATTCTTGCCTTTCAGTATTGACATTGTAAACATTCTAATGAATTTTAAAATAATTCTTGGGGCTCTATCAAATATGCCAGAAATAGGTTTCAGCCATATTTACAAATGAGACTGCCAGCTTCTTTTTTAGGCATTACTCCTGTGCTTTTAACAGTAACTGGAAGCAGAAGCAGTAAAAGTGGAGTAGGCAGAAAAAATATTTCTTGACCCCATGTGTTTCCAACCCAACTAGTCCTTCAGGGTATTTTGGAGGTGAGCAGTTCAAAACTGGGTTGTGCTTCCACTTCTATTTCTTATGCTATCAAAAGAAGTAGAAGAGGTGGCACCTCTGAATTTTGCTTATTGTACAACAGGCTGGTTGAGCAGGATACATCGAATTGTGCAAATGGGAGATCAGTATTTGAATATGTCTCATGCAAAGAAAGAGAGTAGGGCTGGGCGATAGCTTTCAACATTGTGATGTATCACCACCTCAACAGCACAATATTTTGATATATCACGAATGTCTCAGAGCATGCTTCAGCTCATACATGCCAACTCTCCCCCTGGCCATGGAGGGCCTCCCAGGGCCTCCCAGCCTCCTGACACGTGTGAAATCATGCGCACGCGACGACCCCCCCCCCCTGTCTCAGCCCCTCTGCTTCAGCTAAACCAGGGGTAGGCAAACTAAGGCTGGGGCCCGGATCCGGCCCAATCGTCTTCTCAATCCGGCCCACGGACAGTCCGGGAATCAGCGTGTTTTTACATGAGTAGAATGTGTCCTTTTATTTAAAATGCATATTTTATTTTTTATTTGTGGGGCATAGGAATTTGTTCATTTTCCCTCCCCCCCCAAAAATATAGTTCCTCCCCCCACAAGGTCTGTGGAGCGGCCCCCTGCTGAAAAAGTTTGCTGACCCCTGGTATAGACAGTCTTGCCGTAGTGCAAATGTGCATGTATTTACATACATACTGCTGGAATCAGATAGGAAAAGAGGCAGGGGTATGAGCTCTGGACTACCAAATGCAGCCACCACAGTGGGCACACCACTGTGTGTGAACAATACAATTGTTTGTGTGTTTCATATGTCTCCAGGTTGGATCTAGAGAAAACTGGCCAACCTTATAACCCCAGTGCAGGGGTCCCCAAACTAAGGCCCGGGGGCCGGATGTGGCCCAATCGCCTTCTCAATCCAGCCCGCGGACAGTCTGGGAATCAGCGTGTTTTTACATGAGTAGAATGTGTCGTTTTATTTAAAATGCATCTCTGGGTTATTTGTGGGGCATAGGAATTCGTTCACCCCCCCCAAAAAAAAAGGTCTGAAAAAGTTGGCTGGCCCCTGATACTAAACCATTGAAGATTTCTGGGGAATATATTACCATAGCTGTCAAGTTTTCCCTTTTCTCACGAGGAAGCCTATTCAGCATAAGGGAATTTCCCTTTTAAAAAAGGGAGAACTTGGCAGCTATGATATATTACTGTTCTATGCAGTTTTGTGGGCATATTTAAAATTTAAGGTAGTAGATTTAGTAAAAACATTAAATAAACTTTCATATGATATACTGAATATATTTTCAACTAATTTAAGAGTAGTTTAAGTGATTTCCTAATCAAGTTGCATCTGAGTGTAATTTTATGAGTTCAACTAAACTTACTTCTACTTTATTGGGAGTAAGCCCCATTAAACTGAGTGGGGCTTGTTTGTGAGTAGACACACATTTGATTGCACTGCTTATGGACAAACACACTCCCCATCAATCTCACAGTACCCAGCCTTCCAATTCAGCATGAGGCAGTCAGTTAAATTTCTCCTCCATTTCCCCCATCTCTCCCTTTTTTATCAAAGGGCGGGAAGGAGGGATAGCAAGCAAAACCTTCCTTTTTAATATGGAGGGACTAAAAAAACAGAGGCATTCTTATTGAGTATTGTAGATAAAGACATCCCAAAACAACTAAGAGAAGTATTTTTATACACAACGGCTGCAGCCCGAATCCTTGTGGCTAAAGGTTGGAAAGAACAGGAGGCTCCGGAAATTATAGATTGGCAATGTAAACTACAGGAATTTGCGGAGATAGCACAATTAACAAACAATCTCAGAGGCAATTAAAACCAGAAATTTTTGGGAAAGTGGGACAGGTACAGAAAATATGTTCAAAAATATAGTAAAAATTTAATATCTTTGCCAGCGTTCGAGTGATTGAGGAAAGTTAAAGAGTTGGACTTACAAAATGGTGGATGCATAGTATTGTTAGAATGTATTGGATAATAATTTATAGGAATGGTTACTAAGCTGAGTACATTCATTTTAAAGAAATATGTACGGTATATGCATTGATAATGATCAGGAAGTCAAAACTCTATTTTTCTTTTCCATTTTTTTAGTGGCAAAGCAAAATTCCAAGTATGGTTGATACTTGGCCAATAAATTCTTCTATTCTATTCTATTCTATTCTATTCTGTCCTATTCTTTTTTTTTCATTTCATTTTTTTCTTTTTGTTTCTTTTTTTCATTTGTGGGTGAGTCCCTTGTGTTTACGTCTAAGGGTTGATATTAAATAAGATAACGAGGGACAAAAGGGTTAGAAAATATTAGAGGTGCAGTCACCAGGGGCTTCAGCAAATGAACCAGGGTCTGCTAGTCCTCATGATGACGAGGTACAGGTAGGGGACCCTGAGATGTCTGGGACTCCATCTGTTCCTGACGAAACCTCTATAGCAGCCCCTCAACCACAGGTAACACCCAATCCAGAAGCTGCAACACCTGTTGTCAGGAGATCAAGTAGAAGTTGTAGGACCCCACAGTACCTGAGGGATTACGTCTGCTGTGCTCACTAGGGGGGGGAGGGTGTTGTGTATTAAGTCAAAGGATTTTATCTCTGTATTATTATTGTCTGTATGTGCATTAGGATAAAGTAACTGCCTTTTGGTTCCAGAGGGTACAGCTACTATTGGTTCATTTAAGCTGCTGTATTTGGATCCTCTGTCTTATTGGTTCCCTCCAAAAGGCAGCACTGTGATTGCCTGATATTGTTCCCTCCAAAATGTATCCCTTTCTAGCTAGTTCCCTGTCCCTATAAATGTAGCCTTCAGAGTCAGTCTTGTTCACTTTAATAAAGAGCTGTTACTAGAGAACTGTCTCCAGCATGTTATGTCAATAGAGCTGAAATCACAAACCCCACGTCACAACAGTAGCCTCAGCGGTGTCGCTAGCCTTCTGGCTGCCCGGGGCGGCAAAGCTGAAGGCCCATGGGGCGTCCGTGGCATGTCACGACTCATGTGTCACGATGCATGTGCACGCAGGAGGCCTACGCTGTGGAGTGAGGCAGTCTCGCTTGCATCTGGGCTTAAGTTCTTGATGGCGGCGTCTGTGGCAGCCGTCGGAGGTGGTCAGCCCTGTCCAGCCCCGTCCAGCCTGCTGCCCCCTGCCCAGCCTGCTGCCCGGGGCGGCACGCCCCCACCGCCCCCATCTTAATACAGTGGAACCTCGGTTTATGAACACCTCGTTTATGAATTTTCGGTTTATGAACGCCGTGGACCTATCTGGAACGGATTAATTCATTTTCCATTACTTTCAATGGCAAAGTTCGCTTCAGTTTATGAATGCTTCAGTTTATGAACAGACTTCCGGAACCAATTGTGTTCATAAACCGAGGGAGCACTGTATGCCACTGAGTAGCCTATGGGAAAAGGTAACAATTAAGGAAATGTTAACCTAACAATATGTAAGAACAAATGAATATTTTTGGGTTTTCAATTTAGGTTTTTTGTATTTATGTTGTTTTTTGTATTAGTAAAAAATATGCAATAACGGCAATCTTAATTCCAGTTTGGGATTCATCCAGTCCAGCCTTTCGCATGATGAATTCTGCATATAAGTTAAATAAGCAGGGAGACAATATACAACCTTGTCGTACTCCTTTCCCAATTTTGAACCAATCAGTTATTCCATATCCAGTTCTAACTGTAGCTTCTTGTCCCACATAGAGATTTCTCAGGAGACAGATGAGGTGATCAGGCACTCCCATTTCTTTAAGAACTTGTCATAGTTTGCTGTGGTTGACACAGTCAAAGGCTTTTGCATAGTAAATGAAGCGGAAGTAGATGTTTTTCTGGAACTCGCTAGCTTTCTCCATAATCCAGCTCATATTTGCAATTTGGTCTCTGGTTCCTCTGCCCCTTCGAAATCCAGCTTGCACTTCTGGGAGTTCTCGGTCCACATACTGCCTAAGCCTGCCTTGTAGAATTTTAAGCATAACCTTGCTAGCGTGTGAAATGAGCGCAATTGTGCGGTAGTTGGCACATTATTTGGCCCTGCCCTTCTTTGGGATTGGGATGTAGACTGATCTTCTCCAATCCTCTGGCCACTGCTGAGTTTTCCAAACTTGCTGGCATATTGAGTGTAGCACCTTAACAGCATCATTTTCTGAAATTTTAAATAGTTCAGCTGGAATATCATCACTTCCACTGGCCTTGTTATTAGCAGTGGATTGCCAGCAGTACATGTGAAAAGGATGTAGGGGTATTAGTAGACCAAATTTAACATGAGTCAACAGCGTGATTCAGAAGTAAAAACTGTGAATGATACTCTAGGCTGCATCAAAGTCTAGTGTACAGATTGATAGAAATCATAGTACCACTCTATTATTATTTGGTTGGAAAACACCTGGAGTACTGTGTCCAGTTCTGGGCACCACAATTTAAGAAAGATACTGACAAGTTGGACCGTGTGCAGAGGAGGGTGACCAAGATGATCAGGGATGTGGAAACCAAGCCTTTTGATGAATGATTGAGGGAGTTGAGTATGTTAGGCTGGATAAGAGGAGACTGAGAGGATATGACAGCCATCTTCAAATATACAAACAGTTGTCAAACGGAAGATGGAGCAAGTATGTTTTCTCCTGTTCTGTAGGGTAGGACCCAAACCAATGGCTTCAAGTTACAAGAAAGGAGATTCCAACTAAACACCAGGAAGAACTTTTTGATGGTAAGAAGAAGAAGAAGAAGAGTTTGGATTTGATATCCCGCTTTATCACTACCCGAAGGAGTCTCAAAGCGGCTAACAATCTCCTTTCCCCTCCTCCCCCACAACAAACACCCTGTGAGGTGAGTGAGGCTGAGAGACTTCAGAGAAGTGTGACTAGCCCAAGGTCACCCAGCAGCTGCATGTGGAGGAGCAGAGACATGAACCCGGCTTCCCAGATTACGAGTCTACCGCTCTTAACCACTACACCACACTGGCAGTTCAACCGTGCAGGGGCGTACCCAGCATCAAAACTAGGGGGGGCAAGCTATGGTTGTTCAGGGGCGGGGCCAAGGCACAGGAGGGGCCACAAAGTGGGAACATGGGCGGGGCTACAGAGCCCAGGTGAAACTGACTCCAGGAAGAAGTTTCATCCTGGGTGCCGCCCCGGGGGAGAGCGCGCGTGTCAGGCCAGGGTCGTTGCAATAGTGGGGCGGGGGTGCCCGGCTCCACTTTGTGGGGGGCAGCACGGTGCCTCCACCGATGGCTGCCCCGCCTGAGTAGGAGGAGGAGGGAGGGAGAGAGGGAGGGAGGGCTGGCCGAGCAGCCGAGAAGCTGTGCGCTCGAGTTGCCTCCGCTTCCCACAGACCCGGCGGGGGTGCGAGCTGAGGTCCGCCCTCCTTTCCCTCCGTCCCTCCCTGGGGGCAAGGCCTGGCTCTGCGGCTTAGAGCCCTTCCGCCTTCTCCGCCTCCTGCTGCGAAGCCCCCTCCCCTTTCCGCGGCCCCTGCTGCTGCTGCCGCCCAAGCAAAAAGCGGTGGTGGCGTCTGCTGCACGCTCTGAGGGCGCACCGACCTGGGAGCTGCTGAGGTGCTGCGCTGCCATGGGCTATTGTTGCAGCCGCCAGGAGCGGCCCATGTGCAGCCCTTGTAGTTGGGGCCAGCGGGGTTGGGCACGCCATCAGGCCGCGGCTGGCAGGAGCAGTAAGTGGCGCCGCCGCTGCCCGCCGGGGCTGGGCTGGGCTGGTTAGGGACGCGGCTCCTGCGCTGCCCTCACGCTGGAGCTCGAGGAGGGGAGGGAGAAACGGAGAGGAAGAGGAAGCCGCTTCCCTGTCTCCATTGCTCCTCCTTTCCCTTCGTGCGGGTCCCTCCCTCCCAGTGGCGTCACTAGCCTTTATATGCGTGATGGACACCCCATCCCCTGGCGGGGTGCCTTCTGATTTGCCGCCCCGGGCAGCCAGAAGGCTAGCGATGCCGCTGCGCCTTGCTGAGCCACTTCAGGCTCTTCTTGCGGGACCCCGACGCGTCTCCAGCTCAGCTGCAGCCACTGTGAAGCAGGACGATTTAGTTATTTATTTATTGCTTCTGGGGGGGAGCTGCCCCCCCTGCCCCATACTGGGTACGGCTATGCAACTGTGGAACGGACTCTCTCGAAGGTGGTGGACTCTCCTTCCTTGGAGTTTTTTAAGCAGAGGTTGTATGGCCATCTGTCATGGATACTTTAGTTGAGATTCCTGCATTGCAGAGGGTTGGACTAGATGACCCTCGGGGTCCCTTTCAACTCTACAATTCAATGATTCTATGATACTATCAAGTTCTAGTTCAACTTCAATTGGGGGTGCATTTATTTCTTATTATGGTAGTTACTTCACTATAAACATAGTTTACTGCCCTTCAACCAATGATTGCCATTAAAAATAAAATAATACAATAAAACCTAAACACAATCAGACAAAAGAATTAAGAGCTTGTGTGATTAAAAGCAGCACATGATTATGCATGACTACTCAAGTAGTTCTAGAAGACTTGCAGCATAAAAAAAATTATGGCCAAAGTTTTTATGGATGATAAAGTTGTGATGGTTGGGGCTGCTAGGAGTTGTAGTCCAAAATGTCTGGAGGGCACCAGGTTGGTGAAGGTTGAGCTTGAGCAATTTCCATCCATCTTCAGGCCCTGACAAATGACCTATGCCAAGAATGTACCAGGGAGAGGCATCCCTATTGGTTTTGCCTGGACCCCTCAGTTACTGTCATAAATACAATATGCTTCTAAATCATTTCATCTGTTCAGGGAAATTACAGACAGGTTGAAATCTCAAGTCGGATTTTTAGTAGGATTTTTATCTCTTGCTTTCCTAGTTCCTAGTTAGTAGGGTTTTCCTAATTCTCTTAAGAGCAAAAGTGGAAAGAAAGCATGTCTGATCCAAAACCCTTGTGGATTTCTAGGACAATTTTCAAATGTGATTATGGCCAGAAATTCCCACTTTGGGGAAGGGTCATAGCTCAGTGACAGAGCACCCAGGGCCGTCTCAAGCACCCCTAGAGCCGGCCCTGAGTTTTGCATGCAAAAGATCCAAGGTTCCATGCAGGGCGGAGGATGCTGTGTGCCTGAAACCCTTGAGTGCCACTGAGCTTGATGGATCCGGTGTCTGACTTGGTATAAGGCAGCTTCCTGGGTTCTTAGCCATAGAAATGGCTTATTTTTCCTCTCAGTTCATGTTAAAGCAGTGTAATAAGTAGGTGCTATATTCTAACAGATATACAGGATATACAGGTGGTCTAAACCACCTAAACATTAGGAAGAACTTTCTGACAGTAAGAGCTGTTCGACAGTGGGACTTGCTGCCAAGGAGTGTGGTGGAGTCTCCTTCTTTGGAAGTCTTTAAGCGGAGGCTTTGACAGCCATCTGTCAGGAATACTTTGATGGTGTTTCCTGCTTGGCAGGGGGTTGGACTGGATGGCCCTTGTGGTCTCTTCCAATTCTATGATTCTAATTTTTTTCTTTAAAAAATTCAGCCCTGGAATATGTGAAACAATTATCATAGTAAAAGAGCACGAACTGAACATGAGCACACTATCTCCTTCTTAGTGGGACATGGGTGGTGCTGTGGTCTAAAGCACTGAGCCTCTTGGGCTTGCCGATCAAAAGGTCAAGGGTTTGAATCCCCATGACGGGCTGAGCTCCCATTGCTCTGTCCCAGCTCCTGCCAGCCTAGCAGTTCGAAAGCATACCGGCACGAGTAGATAAATAGGTACCTCTGAGGTGGCAAAGTAAACAGCGTTTCCATGCGCTCTGGCACTCGTCACAGTGTTCTGTGCACCAGAAGTGGTTTAGTCATGCTGGCCACATGACCCAGAAAAGCTGTCTGCAGACAAACACCAGCTCCCTCGACTTGAAAGTGGAGATGAATGCCGCACCCCATAGTCAAATTTGACTGGACTTAACTGTCCAGCGGTCCTTTACCTTAACAGAGATCAATAAAAATCCAATCATGCAAACTTAATTCTTTATTTAAAGTAATATAAGTTTGCTAAGTTCAAGTTTTTGTGGGAAACGCTCTGGGGCAAATGAAAACACCACTTGGAGAACATGGAGCATTAAAGCCCAGACCTGTGCCTTGACGAAGCCCTAAATCAAACAGAAATAAACTAATCCAAATTCCCCTAAGCTAGGGTTGCCATATTTTGAAGAGGAAAAAAGATGGCGCGGAGCCCCCTTGCCACCCACGGTGTGTGCGCACGCCATACCCTCCAACATTTCTCTGATGAAAATAGGGACATCCTATTCAATAATAGGGACCCAGGTGGCGCTGTGGGTTAAACCACAGAGTCTAGGGCTTGCTGATCTGAAGGTCGGCGGTTCAAATCCCTGCAACGGAGTGAGCTCCCATTGCTCGGTCCCAGCTCCTGCCCACCTAGCAGTTCGAAAGCACATCATAGTGCAAGTAGATAAATAGGGACTGCTCCAGCGGGAAGGTAAACGGCGTTTCTGTGCGCTGCTCTGGTTTGCCAGAAGCAGCTTTGTCATGCTGGCCACATGACCCGGAAGCTGTCTGCGGACAAACGCCGGCTCCCTCGGCCTATAGAGCGAGATGAGCGCCGCAACCCCAGAGTCGTTCGCGACTGGACCTAACGGTCAGGGGTCCCTTTACCTTTACTTTTAACTATGGATCGCTATGATGCCTCTACTCATGAAAAAGAGGTGTGTCCTGGAAAAAGAGGACAAAAGTCCGCCCTTTCTTAAGTGTCCTCTGTCAGATAATCCTTGGAAAAAGCAATGCTCAAGACATTTACATTTGAAAAGGCATTCTGACTCTGCTCTGGCTATGGATAGGAAAATGGCATCTTGGTAAACATTTGGGCTGCGAACATACTCCATTTACTCTGCATGCTGTGCTCTCCCACTGCTGGTTTGGGAAGTGGTATACACACATTAGCCACAACCCATATCTATGGTGTTGCATCTTACAACATACTGCATTTTTATGTGTTTTCCCCCAAACCAGCTTCAATCCGAACTAGGAAAGGACGTAGGTGAGTTTTGATCTGGTAATGTATACACAGCATGCATAATTTAATGTGTTATTCTGCCGTGCAGCATACAGGAAGATACATGTGAGTTAGACTTTTAACTCATCGACCTAAGCTAGCCTTGAACACAATCAAAGTCTTACAGGGCAACCCTCTACATGTTTACTTTGAACTAAAACTCAGGACTTATCCACACTTCTGCTTCTCACGGGCTTTCTAGGCATGGATACGAGTGGTTTTCTGTTTATTTGGCCGCTTTCTCCAGGAAAACCTGTTGAATCGGAGCAAACATAAATCCATAGAAAATGCAATTGCCATTTGCTCAGATTCAGTGGTAGAGAGCGGATTCCCCTGGGGAAAAGCAGTGGGAGAAGTGAAAGTGTGGAGGAGTCCTCATTGTACACTGTTCAATGTGCACTGTTCAATGGGCATACGACTGCAGTCTTAATAATGCATTCTGTGTGTCTCTTGATTTCTTATTTTGCCTGCCATAGGTACAAAACTGAAGATGCTTACTCCTCCCCAGACACTGATAGCTCTGCTGATCCTGCTGGCTATTCCAAGTGCTGTGAAAACTCAGGTCAATCCAGGTAAGTGATGGAAATGCTGCTTCTCAGTATCAGGTCCACAAACTAAGAGATGTAGCCTATCCGGAAGTAAGTCCCATTGCATATAAAACTTCTGAGCAGTATTGTAAATACAGTGGTACCTCTACTTACGAAGAACTCTACTTACGAATGTTTCTATTTACGAATGGAGCTTGGATGCGGTTTAGATAGGATTTTTTCTACTTACGAATTTTTAGATAGGGTTGCTTCTACTTACGAATTTTTTCTCCCAATGCATTCTTATGGGATTCAACTTGCAATTTTTTTCGACTTATGAATGTGCATTCAGAACGCATTAAATTCGTAAGTAGAGGTACCACTGTACAGTTACTGGTGGTCATGAGTTGTACCTTTTGGTGTTAAAGGTAAAGGGACCCCTGACCATTAGGTCCAGTCATGACCGACTCGGGTTGTGGCGCTCATCTCGCGTTATTGGCTGAGGGAGCCGGCGTACAGCTTCCAGGTCATGTGGCCAGCATGACAAAGCCCCTTCTGGCGAACCAGAGCAGCGCACGGAAACGCCGTTTACCTTCCCGCCGGAGCAGTCCCTATTTATCTACTTGCACTTTGATGTGCTTTCGAACTGCTAGGTGGGCAGGAGCTGGGACCGAGCAACGGGAGCTCACCCCGTTGCAGGGAGCCTTTTGATGTTACTAAACACTAAATTGGGCTTATCACAGCTAACAGGTTCCACGTATGGTTCTTGATTAAGCTGCTTGCCCTCAGACCTCCATAAAGGTTAGCTCTCATGGCATACAAAAACACACAAAAAGAAGAAAATTTTACAAAAACAAAAATTCATATTTAATATCCTTATTACTAATCTAATCTGTTGACTTCCTCTCCCTCCTCCCGCTACGCTTCTTTACATATCTAGCTTAGTAAATTCTTAATCTTACATACTTCTAAATTTGCTTAAATATTATCATAATACCATATCTAGTGATTCTAAACAATTAAACTCTTAATCTATTACTTTCGTCTTTATATTAATATCTCTATCTTCTAAGATTGGTTATTCTAAAACCCTTTTGTAATCTGCAACCTCCTTGTATCTCCCTCACTATCATTAAATCAGTCTATGATATGTTTGTTTTCCAGATATCTTTTGAATTTCTTCCAGTCTTCTTCCGCTGCTTCTTCGCTCCGATCCCGGAGTCTCCCCGTCAGCTCAGACAGTTCCATAAATTCTATCAATTTCTTCTGCCATTCATCCACCGTTGGTAGTTCTTCATTTTTCCAATTCTTTGCCAATAATATTCTTGCAGCAGTTGTGGCATACAAAAAGAAAACAATATCTTTCTTGGGAATATCATCCCCTGTGATCCCAAGTAGAAAGGCCTCTGGTTTCTTAACAAATGTGCATTTCAGCACTTTTTTCAATTCATTATAAATCTTTTCCCAGAAGTCTCTCACTTGGGGGCACGTCCACCACATGTGGAAGAAAGTACCTTCCTGCTTCTTACATTTCCAGCACTTATTATCTTTTTTGTGATAAATCTTAGCTAACTTTACCGGAGTCAGATACCATCTGTACATCATTTTCTTTAAATTTTCTTTTAGCACTGTACTAGCGGTAAATTTCATATTGTTCTTCCATAGCCTTTCCCAATCTTCCACCATGATGTTGTGCCCCACATCATTTGCCCATTTTATCATAACACTTTTTGTTTGCTCATCTTTTGTATGCCATTCCAACAATACATTATACATTTTTGACAAATTTTTACTTTTGGAATCTATCAATTCTGATTCTATTTTGGACTTTTGCATTTGAAAACCAACTATTTTATCCATTTTAAACAGTTCATTTATCTGGTGGTATTGAAACCAATCATTTACTTTACTCTTCAACTCCTCATACGGTTTTAATTTTATCTGATCACCTTCTTGCACTAATATATCTACATATCTTAACCAATTTTTTGACATGTTCAATCTTTTTCACGCTTTAGCTTCTGCAGGTGAAATCCATCTGGGTGTTTTGGTTTCTAACAAATTTTTGTACCTATTCCATACTTTGAGAAGAGTTTTCCTGATAATGTGATTTTTAAAACCACTATGTGCTTTAACCTTGCCATACCATAAGTATGCATGCCATCCAAAAATATTATCATGACCTTCCAAGTCGAGTGCATTCTCATTTTCTAAAGTGAACCAATCTCTTAACCAGCAAAAGGCTGCTGCTTCGAAGTATAGCTTCAAATCTGGAAGGGCAAAACCCCCTCTTTCTTTCACGTCTGTTAAAAGTTTATATTTAACTCTAGGGTTTTTCCCTTGCCAGATGGGCAACCTTTTGAGCTTGGTGTGTCGAAATTTGCCAAAAAACCGAGCATAACTCAGGTGGTGTGTCACTTTGAGAAAAAAACCATAATTTCACGATGTTTATAGTTTAAATAACAAAAATGTATAATTGTTTCCCCTTTTAAAAAAAAGGAAAAAGGGGAGGGAAAAATTATTAAAGTATTTTTTTAAAAAAATTAAAATATATATTTAAAAGGGGGGGGGAAATAAGGCAAAACCCAACGGTCTTTCCCAGTGGGATTCTGGGCTCAGGCCTTCCTCCAACAGGTCTGTCGCTGGGGAGGTGGGCTCGAGTTGGGCCTGTGCCTCCTCATGTCCCTCTTCAGCCCACCGCTCCCCTCACTCATCTATGCTTGCACTGCGGCGGGGCAACAGAGAAGGGGTTTCAGCTTACTTGGGTGTCTCTTCGCTCTTCCCGGGATGGCGGCGAGGTGGTGGTGGTGGCAGCAGCAGCGAGGTCGGGGTCGAGGTTCTTCTCCCTCCTCCAAGGGCCCCCCCCTCCCTTGAGGCAGGGGCGACGGGGATGGCAATGGAGCGAGCGGACCCCTGTTCTCCTTTGCCTTGTTTTTTCTTCTTTTCTCCCTCCTCTTTGTGGGGGCGGCGGCAGCGGGGCCGGGGCCTCCTTTTTCCTCCTCCGGCCTCCAGAATGCCTCGAGGCCGCCTGCCGTTTGTGGGGTGGGGGTGGGGTCCAGCAGCTCCCCATTTGCTGCACTGCTGGCCCCCAGTGTCCGGGCGGTGGCGGTATCGGTGGCTCAGGAGCCCGTCTGGCAGCTCCTGCAGCGCTGGTCACTTTCAGGAGCTCCACGGCTCTGTACCGCCTGCCATCTTGCCTCGCCGGAAGTCCACAAGGCCCCCAGAGATGCGGCGGCGGCAGAATGCGGCCGTGTGTCACCGAAAATGGCTATGCATGTCAGTGCTGACACGTGTGTCATAGGTTCGCCATCACTGATAGTCCTTTCAAGGGCAGCTTGTCCCCCAGGGACAGGATTTCAGCTCTTCTTCCTCCTCCTTTATTCCAGCCACCCTTGCTCCCTGGCAGCCTTCCAAATCCCCAGTCTCTGTTCAAACCTCAAGGCAAGGGGGAAGAAGTTCTACTGTATTGTTAAAGGTAAAGGTAAAGGGACCCCTGACCATTAGGTCCAGTCGTGACCGACTCTGGGGTTGCGGCGCTCATCTCGCATTATTGGCCGAGGGAGCCGGCGTATAGCTTCCAGGTCATGTGGCCAGCATGACAAAACCGCTTCTGCCAAACCAGAGCAGCACATGGAAACGCTGTTTACCTTCCCGCTGTAGCGGTTCCTATTTATCTACTTGCATTTTGATGTGCTTTCGAACTGCTAGGTTGGCAGGAGCTGGGACCGACAACAGGAGCTCACCCCGTCACAGGGATTCGAACCGCTGACCTTCTGATCAGCAAGCCCTAGGCTCAGTGGTTTAACCACAGTGCCACCTGGGTCCCCAATTGTATTGTTAATGTCCCTCAATTGCTTCCTATTGTTCCTTGATGACCTTAGCTCAGCCACAGGAATTCCTCTGCAGCTTGGATTCTTCCAAATAAATAAACAAACAAACAAACAAATAAATTTTATTTATAACCTGTCCACCTGGCTGGGTTGCCCCAGCCACTCTGGGTGGCTTCCAACACACACACAAATAATAATAAACCATCAAACATTAATAGCAACAATCAGATCCTATATAAAAAGTCACAATAACTTTAAAATAAACAACTTATATCAAATAAAGCAATATTCAATAATCCCTTAGAAACAATAATCAAACAGTTTACACTTACCAATTACAATAAAGATTTGCTAATCTATAATCAATAACAGCAAATCACAATGCATAAAACACCACAAAACGTACAAAACCATGTAAAACGGTCAATCTGAGAAACAAGGACACACAACTTATAAAATTATTATTAAAAACTACCCCTGAATTCCTCTCTTCCCAGATGCTTCTGCTGTTCTCAAAGTCATGGCCTGGGAAAGGCTTCTGGGGCTGGACTTGGAGGGGGGGGGGCAAGGAAAAGCCATTGCCTGCAGAAAGTCTCTCCCCTCAGTCTCTCTCCCTTCATTTCCCAAATATAGTAATCAAAATGCTAGCATTTATTAATTTCAGGGTTTTGAGGGATCCCCAAACCCTGAAATTAATAACCCTTAAATCTATAACAGCATTTTCTTTTTCCATGTTCTGAATCTACTGAATGCTGGCCAGGGCTGATGAGAGCTTGAGTCTAACAACAACTGGAGGGCCATAGGCCCCCCATTTCTGGTCCAGTATTTTTAAACCACTGTTGGAAGATGTGTCAGCTGTACTGAATGTGTCGGAATATGTTTAGGCTGCATAAGTGATTCAAAAATGCTGCACCTTCCTCATCCCATGTAGTTCAGTTTGCTAAGAAGTAGTTTTCTGGCAGGTAATGGACAGAGCTTTGGGCTGAGGCCAGCGGTCAGACAGTAAACATTGTGGAACAAGCAGCCCTTTGAGAAGCTCTCTTGGCAGCTAAGCATGAAAAATAATGCTCAGGTAGCTCAAGGCCTGCTTGAAGCTTCTTGGCTAGTCTCTTGCAAATCAAAAGCAGCCACACATTGTAGGCGCTGGTAGTTTTCCATTTCCAAACTGGGAAGAAGGTGTTGGGGAAGTGAGCTTGCAGAAGTGTGTTACTGAGTTGCTCCCTCCAGTGCTCAGTCAGGTCAATCTCTGTATTTTACCAACTAAAATGTATATTTAATGTTTAACTATTCAGTTGGGTCTACAAGTCAGGACGTTCTCTAGTCCACATCTTGCCTCTGCCACAAAGGCAACCCAATCTCATCATCTCCCTCTCCCATCTACAATTTGGGCTAATACTGGTGAAGTATATTACAGAACTATTGAAAATAATGTGTGAGAAGTTACTTGGATATTGCAAAGTCTGTGTAAAAGCCTAATATTATAATTACTTCTAGATTGCAAACATATTGGTAGGGGCATGGGCGTACCCAGCGTGCGGCGGGGGGGGCAGCTCCCCCACCCCAGAAGCAAATAATAATAATTAAATCGCCCTGCTTAACGGTGGCTGCAGCTGAGCTGGAGATGCGTCGGGGTCCCGCAAGAAGAGCCTGAAGTGGCTCAGCAAGGCTCAGCGGCGTCGCTAGCCTTCTGGCTGCCCGCGGCAGCAAATCAGAAGGCACCCCACCGGGGGGCGGGGCGTTCGTCGTGCGCATAAAGGCTAGCGACGCCGCTGGGAGGAAGGGACCTGCACGAAGGGAAAGGAGAAGCAATGGAGACAGGGAAGCGGCTTCCTCCTCCTCTCCGTTTCTCCTTCCCCTCCTCGAGCTCCAGTGTGAGGGCGGCGCGGGAACCGCGTCCCTAACCAGCCCAGCCCGGCACCGGTGGCGGCGCCACTTACTGCAGGAGGCGGAGAAGGCGGAGGGGCTCTAAGCCGCAGAACCAGGCCTTGCCCCCGGGGAGGGACGGAAGGAAGGGTGGGTGGACCTCAGCTCACGCCCCCACCGGGCCTGTGGGAAGCGGAGGCAACTCGAGCGCACAGCTGCTCGGCTGCTCGGCCAGCCCTCCCTCTCTCCCTCTCTCCTCCTCCTCCTACTCAGGCGGGGCAGCCGTCAGTGGACGTGGCGAGGGGGTGCCGCGCTGCCCCCCACAAAGTGGAGCCCGCCCCCCTATTGTGATGCCCCTGGCTGCACATGCGCGCTCTCCCCCGGGGCAGCGCCCAGGATGAAACTTCTTCCCGGAGTCAGTTTTCACCTGGGCTCCGTAGCCCCGCCCACGTGTTTGCCCCCTGATGGCAAACAGTCTTTCTCGCAGATCTTCCTCTGGAAGGCTCCTAGGGCTTTAAAGTGCTTCGAGGAAGATAGAGCTATATATAGCTTTTATCTGGTCATTAATGCTGCTTAGAATCATAGAATTGTAGATCTGAAGGGACCCTGAGGGTCATCTAGTATAAACCCCTGCAATGCAGGAATCTCAACTAAAGCATCCATGGTTCTTTCCTAATATTAAGGAACGCACGTTCAAAATCTCTGACAAGTGGCATTATGCACCAGCTAAACTTCACATTATATAAACTAGTACTCATAATCATAATGCTAAATAGATTAGAAAGATTAGAAAAACAGTATTCTATCTTATGCTGGAGTCATTGTGGTATTGTGGTAAAAATGTGGGTTCATGGGGGGAATAGATAGATAGATAGATAGACATATAGATAGACAGATAGATAGTGTGTGGAAATTAGTAAAATAACTGGCTTGATCCTTAGATCCACAGCACAGGCTAAACACCCTCTCCAGCAAGTGAGAGCTCCCAGCAGAGTTTAAAAAACACAACCATGTAGCACAGTGAAGCATGAAGAGTATAGGTTGTTAGACTCTTTATATATTCTGTTTAGTCCACTTACAGAGCTCCCCCTCTCTACTCCTCTCTATCCCTCTCGCAAAGAACAAACCACACTGTTAGTAAGTTTAAATGCTTTACTTACAGTCTCCAAAGGTCAGACTCATGCACTATTCTACGCAGCAGCATGTCCAAAATATGTTTTTCTGCTTCATCCTTTTTATTTTCCATTCTATTTCTTGGATTATTGTCATTGAATATTGTGTTTGTAACATCTTTATTGTTTGTTTTACTGAATCTTTTCCAGGTTTTTTTTAACCAACTCTTTTTCTTTTTTAATCAATTCTTCCAATACCTGTTTTTTTGTTGTCTCTAAACCTTTTCTCTCTAAACCTGAAAGCAGCCCTGTTTAGGGAAGCTTTAATGTTTAACAGACCATTGTATTTTAATATTTTGTTAGAAGCCGCCCAGAGTGGCTGGGGAAACCTAGCCAGATGGGTGGGGTATAAATATTATTATTATTATTATTATTATTATTATTATTATTATTATTATTATTATTATGTGAGCATTTTGTTGGATTAAAAAAACCTGTCATTACCGCTTTACTGACATCCCAAACCTCTCTCTCTCTCTCTCTCTCTCTCTCTCTCTCTCTCTCTCTCTCTCTCTCTCTCTCTGTGCAGCTGTCTGCCGCTACCCCTTGGGCATGTCAGGCGGGCACATCCCGGATGAGGACATTACTGCTTCTAGTCAATGGTCTGAATCCACAGCAGCTAAGTATGGAAGGTAAGAGCGAGATGAACCTGGGTCTCTCACAAACCAAGACATATGAGCCTGGGACCCTCAGTTCACATACCCCAGTCGTTCCCATGCCTCACTGCCTGCGCTTTTGCTACTCCAAAAGTGACTGCACCCTCCTAGGCTACGTTGTCCGAGGTCAGCAAAAAAGGGAAAGCTGACTCCATCCTCAGAAGAGCCCCTGGTCTACTGTTGGCACCATTATTGTACCAGGGCTCAGCCCCAGAACCTGATTACAGTGCTAAGGTTCAGACATTGAATATTACCAGCAGTAACAGAGCAGAATGAACAGGTGTTGCTGGGTTGTTCGTGGTGTCCTTTGCTTATCACCGATGTACCCAACTGTGGCTCATGAGATGGTTTGCTGGATGCTGCCCACATCCACTGCTGAGCACCACCGAATGGGGCATGTGGGGTGGTGGAGAATGCATGAGGGCTTTTAATTCAACACTGTGTGGGTGCACAGCTACTGAATGACTGGCAGGGCCCAGTGCCAGCAGAGGCCATGATGTTAACCATCCCTGATGGCAAAGCCGGCCAAAGACATTTGGGCACCTGAGGCAAACCACAAAATGGCACCTGCTTTACATCAGGGGAAAGGGAGAGGTGAAGATCTACATGTGCTATGTTCCTTGGAGGCCAGATCTGCTGCCTTTATGGATCCTACCACCCGAGGCATTCGCTTCAACTTGCCTCATTTAGTTACTATGGTCTATCACCACTGATACATCACCACCATGAATACGCATAAGCAGGCCCGTCCTAGCCATAGAGGCTAGTGGCGCGGAGAACCATGGCACCGGGCGCTGGAGGGCGCTGGAAGGGCGCTGGAAGGGCGCCAAGTGAGCGCAGGGTTCCGGCGATCTGGCCAGGACTGCGTTCCTTCTCCGAGGACTCCGTGCTGCGCCTCCTTCTCGTTTCCCCAGCACTGGGTTCCGCTCAGTCGAGCTTCGTCGCCAGCGCGCGCACAGCGCCCAAGCAGCTCTTGCTGGTCCCGTGGTGCGCGCGCTGGTGGTGAAGCTTGACTGAGCGGAACCCAGCGCTGGGGAAATGAGAAGGAGGCGCAGCGTGGAGTCCTTGGAGGTGGCCTCCCGCTGCTGCCGCGGTCCGCTTGGCACTCCCGGGCCCTTGGAGAGGCTCTGGAGGGGGGCGCTGGAGGGACCTAGCACCAGGGCGCTGGATGGGCTTAAGACGGCCCTTGTTTTGCCTCCCCCGAGTTCTTTCATGTGAGAGGGGGGAAACCATTATCACTATCCAAATTCTGTCCACCTGTCATAGCCAGCTTCCAGCCTATCCCTTTTTCCCAGTCAGGGCTGCCATTCTCTTGTCCTCCATTCCATCCCTGAACCCAGCTTCTCCAGTCCTGGCTCTGCCCTGTTGCCACCCAGGTGGCACATCTATAGTGGTAAGTAGGGAAGGCACAGGTGCTGAGGTGGTGAGAGTAGGAAGCTGAATGGGAATGGAGAAACTGGACTAGTGGCTGAGAGGGCCAGAGCCAGATAAGGGAGTCACAGGAAGGGGATGAATGAAAGAATGAGGTAGAACCACCATGGGAAGTGAAAGGCCAAGATGGGCATTGACCACAAATGAGTGGGTGACACTAGTCAGGTCCACTTTCTGCTTTTCTCCAGGCTAGGCTCAGAAGAAGGAGATGGTGCATGGTGCCCTGAGATCCCTGTGGAACCAGATGACCTCAAGGAGTTCCTGGAGATTGATTTACATGCTCTGCACTTCATCACCCTGGTAGGGACGCAAGGCCGCCATGCAGGAGGTCACGGCAATGAATTTGCACCAATGTACAAAATTAATTACAGCCGGGACGGCACCCGCTGGATATCTTGGCGGAACAGGCATGGAAAGCAGGTAAAGCAGTAGGGAGGGGATGAAATAATAATAATAATAATAATAATAATAATAATAATAATCGTTGTTGTTGATTATAGAAAGTCTGTGGCAAATAAAAAACAACAGCACAGCCAGGGTTTAGCCACACTTCTCTTTTGCCCCGCTCTTCCAGGCACAGGTATGTGCTTCAAAGCTCTGTGTTTGGAGCAAACAGCAATTCGTAGGTCGAAAAATTCGTAAGTCGAAAAGCGCCACCGGAAACGCGATTTCCCCTAGGAATGCATTGGAAACGGAAAAATTCGTAAGTCGAAGCAACCCCATCTAAAAATTCTAAAAACCCTATCTAAAACCACCGTGGTTTCCATTCAGATGTCGAGAAATTTGTAAGTGTTTGCCCCACTCGTAAGTCAAAAAATTCGGTTGTCGAGTCATTCGTAAGTCGAGGTACCACTGTAGTGCTATTTGCTCTGACTGAGCTTTAAAGAGTGGGTTTTTTGAAGGAAAAGCTCCAGAGCTGGCCATATGGCTGTGCTCGGACACAGACTTTTGAAGTGTGGCTCATGCTTGGAAAGAGCAGAGGAAAGGTAAGTGTGGATATGCCCTCAGTAATGCTGTAGTAAGTTCTGAAGCCCAGGAGCTCATGTTGACGACCCCATAAAGATTCCAAAAATGCAGGCAACTTTGTTGAATTATACACATACATACAGACGTGTGTATGCATGCCTCAAAGTGCACCAGCACATAAAAAAGGTAAAGGTGAAGGACCCCTGAAGTCCAGTCAAAGGCGGCTATGGGGTTGTGGCGCTCATCTTGATTTCAGGTCGAGGGAGCTGGTGTTTGTCCACAGACAGCTTTCCAGGTCATATGGCCAGCATGACTCAACTGCTACTGGTGCAATGGAACACTGCGATGGAAACCAGAGTGCACGGAAACACCGTTTACCTTCCCGCCACATTTTGGTGCTCAGAACTAAGTCAAGGACCAAAGAATTCCCTGAACTCGACAAGATTTCAGCAGAATCTTTATGTTACCATGAACCCATGTTTTGGGTGAAGATGCAGAACGTACATAAATTGCCAATGTTCTCTAGGAGTTGGAGAGGCTATGCTACTAAAGAGCAAAATATGCAACCATTTTAAACACCTGATTAAACTTATAGCAGAATTGAGTTGACCTAAATAGAAAAATCTCATTAAATACTCAGTTGCTAGAGGGCACCATCAGAATAATAGCTATGCAAATTTCAAGGAGAACTGTGGTACAATTACCGTGGCTGCAACACTTCTCTGTCTACCTGCCGCCCAGCAGCCTTGTTCTTGGTCATTTTATGTCCTTTCCCCCCTCAGGTGCTTGATGGGAACACCAATCCATACGATATTGTCCTCAAGGACTTGGAGCCACCCATCATTGGCCGATTCATCCGCTTTATTCCTGTGACTGACCATTCCACAAATGTCTGTCTCAGGGTGGAGCTGTATGGTTGTGTCTGGCTAGGTAAGTACAGCAATTCATTGGAACGATGACCTATCAGGGTGACTTACACTGTAGGCAAATACAATTTTTGTAGAGCGGTGAGGCTATTCTGGAAGCTTCACCACTGTGTTCCATCCAGATATACCTTTTTTGTCCAAAGTTGAGCTCTTGTGGGAAGCGGGGGCAGTAGTTCTGCAAGGTTGAAACAGAAGCTAACCGTGCATAGTGTTGATTGGCCAGCCTCTGTGATGTCAACAAGGATTCTGCTCCCCCCCCCTTTCGGAAATAAAACAACTAATGAACAGGTCAATCAATGTGATGCTTTAAAGGAAAAATAGCATATTTGGCTAACCCTCCATACAATGGCAGTGATCTAGACAAATGTGTACATACCGTGTTTCTCCAAAAATAAGCCATACCCAGAAAATAAGCCATAACCCCCAAAATAAGCCATATTCCGAAAATAAGCCATAGTGATAGACAGTTTAACCTTGTAGGTTAAACTGTACCATACTTAATTTTAAAAAATAAGACATCCCCTGAAAATAAGCCACCGTGGTTTTTTTGAGGAAAAATAAATATAAGACGGTGTCTTATTTTTGGAGAAACACGGTAGTTAGTGTCTGCACCCAACTGTTCTGGGTTTTTTCCTTTGCAACAGATGCATCCCATCCACAACATGGACAAATGGCTTGCCAGATATACATTGAACTCAATGCAGGGCATACAGAATCTAAAAATATTAAATAATAACACCCAATCTAAAATCATAACAACCATACTTCACTTGATGGCATGGGGAGAGATACCTGTGCATCTGAAATAAAACTATATGAAATAAAATCCTACCATTCTGAATTGAAATGATCAGGATCTTCCTTTCCATTAGAGACCCATGACTTAAGCTTTTTTAATGCAATAACTAAATTCCAGAGATTATTTTTACCATAAGGATATAGACACATATTTAAGTGACTGTCACTGCTGTGCTATAGAGATGCTGCCAGCTCAAAAGTTCCTTTTGGCAAAACATCTTCATGGTATCTGTCTACACATTTACAGTAGTAGGAATAACTGTGGAGAAATTTGAATATGTGTTTTAATAATCTTTAATCTCTCCTAATAAATTTCATCCCAGAATAAAGCAATTCCTACCAGATATGGAGGGGAAAGCCCCTTTAGTTCCACAACCAGTTTCTTAGATTAAAAAAACAGTTTCGAAACTGAGCTGCTGAGATGCAAACTTGCAGAAAAACTCTCATTCACAGCTGTACTTAGCTGGATTATGGCTGTTCTTGGTCACAGATTGTGGTCATTTTTGTTCACATTACTCTGAAATGAGAGCAGCAAAGAGGAAACTAGAGAGGGAAAGTGGGGGCAAGTGTGGAACTGGTCAAGGAAAAATGTCTCAACTGGCAGCATATTCCTTTGCACAGTGATACGTCTAATTTACTTATGTGTATCACTTTCAAATGTATAATGTTTCCTGGAACTTTAAAAATTCATAGAAATCCAGTGGTTTAGAAAAGTGTGCAGTGAAGTGCAGAAGAGGACAATTTAAGTGACAGAAAGCAAAATCTGCTGTTTCCAAACTGATTGAAGATTTAATGCTTGAAGGAAAAAAGCATTCAGTTTAATTTAAAGGGCTAGAATGGGTAACTTTATGTATTTATTTTTGTTCTTAATTTCATTTACTACATTTTAATTGTATCATAATACTTGATTAGAACTACTTATTAATATTGTTATAGCTATGAAATAGGAAAGCAAAGATAGCATTGTCTTAATAATGATAAATACAGCATTTCTAAAGCTCATCTGAGCGTTTGAAGTGCTTGGTATCCATTATTTTGCAATCTGTAAAGCAACCCTGTAAAGTAGGTCAGTATTTTTTCCTGTACAAGTTGGGGTGTGTGTGGAATTACAGAGAGCGAATACACAACCACCCCTCAATAGCACACAGAAAGATGCCACCCCAATCTCTGAGCAGTGAGAGATTCCAGGGGTTCCAGGGGTTTACTCAGAGTTCATGTTTGCTTTTGGAAATGAGGAACAGGGGAGATTATGGGGTCTTCAGGACATATGGTTTGCGTGTTAAGACGCAGCGCCTCTTCCAGAGCCGGGAGAAGGGATGGACGGGAGCCCCTTCCTCCGCCCCTCCTCCCAGCTTCCATCTTTCCTTCCATCCTTCCTTCCTTCCTTCCTTCTCTCTCTCTCCCCTTCCTTCCTTCCTTCCTTCCTTCCTTCCTTCCTTCCTTCCTTCCTTCCTTCCTTCCTTCCTTCCCTCTCTCTTCCTCTCTCCTTCTCCCCCCCTCTCTCTTTCTCACCCCTTCCTGCCTTGTCTCTCTATCTTTCCCTCTCTCACCCCTTCCTTCCTTCTCTCTCTTCCCTCCCCCCTCCTTCCCCCCTCTCTCTCCCTTCCTTCCTTGTCTCTCTATCTTTCCCTCTCTCACCCCTTCCTTCCTTCCTTCCTTCCTTCCTTCCTTCCTTCCTTCCTTCCTTCCTTCCTTCCTTCCTTCCTTCCTTCCTTCCTTCCTTCCTTCCTCCCCTCCCTTCCCTTCCCTTCCCTTCCCTTCCCTTCCCTTCCCTCCCTTCCTCCCTCCTTCCTCTCTTCCTCTCTCTCTGTACCCCCCCTCTCTCACCCCTTCCTTCTTCTGAGCCGTTGAAGGCTCGCTAGAAAAGAATATTTTCTTCTTCTTTTCCTCCTCTAAAAACTAGGTACGTCTTATGATCAGGTGTGTCTTATGGAGCAAAAAAATACAGGATATGGACTAGATATTTATAACTTATTTTGAGGTGTAGGGGTATATTAACTGTAGTTCCTGATCAGGCTTACTGATTGAGCTCTGTTTCAAACTTTTATGCAAATAAGGAGCTAGGAACTTTATCAGGGGTAAAGAAATATGTGCCAATTTTTGTGTCATGAGGTCCTATTTTCAACCCCTTTCCCAGACTACACTGTTAGAAACTCTGCCCTTTTTGCAGCTTAAAGGCACCACACAGGAGCAATTAATTAGGATCACAGGAAGTACTTTCTTTAAATTAATTAATCTCTGCAGTATTATCTTGTTTTAGCTTCAAAGAGGTCAGAATCCTTAGAACATAAGAGTACCTGAACTGCAGGAAGGTGTGGTTCAGAAGAGGGCTGGAGTTTATTGAGCAATTATTCTGATTTGTTTGCAGAAAAGTGTTGCCCCACACTTTCAAGGGCATTTCCCCATCATTTTCCTTCCCACAAAAACTCATTTTTTAAAAAAACAACAACTCTACACCACTTAGATTTTTGAAATATTACATGGTGAGTAAGTGCTTTTTTAAAAGCAATTTTGTTGCTCAAGAGTGCCAAATCCACTAACTGCACAACCTAAATTTGCAAGTGTGTGAATGATTCCACTTGGAAGCAGTCTAGACCTCAGCCAGTCTTTCTTCCCATTTAGCTTAGTCTGTTCCCAGCCTCCAAGCTCTCTGTGTTTGTGAACTTCTCTCCAGATCTACGTTCTCACTAGCAGCAGCAGTGCAAGAGTAACCCCTGTCTCATCCCTTTACAGATGGGCTGGTTTCATACAGTGCTCCTGCAGGGCAGCAGTTGGCTCTACCTGGTGGCACCGTGATTTACCTGAATGATTCAATCTATGATGGGTACAGGTGAGTTCCTGAGTTCATGATGGGTGGAAGGGAGAGAGGAAAGCCATAGCTTTCGTTTTTACTTACCTTTTCCCGGTGGTCCCCCGTATCACTTCGTCTCCCATTTTTCTCCGTTATTTTCTCCTGCCGGCAGCCATTTTTTTCCTTTCCAATTTGACCTTCTATGGGCACCAAAAATGGCCACCACCGGCTTCAAAAGTCGCATCTACGCATGTCCGGAAGTGCATAGATGCGACTTCCGGTGTCGGCGGTGGCCATTTTTGGTGCCCATAGATGGGCGGAGCGACACCGGAAGTTGTGTCGACGCACTTCCTGGCATGCGTACAAGCGACTTTCGAAGCTGGCGGCAGCCATTTTGGGTGCCCATAGAAGGGCAAAGCGACACGGCTGCCGGTCCCGGATTCTGCAGTCTTGGAAGGTACTTGGAAGGTAAGGAGGAAAGCCTTCAGCCAAGTTAATATTTCAGAGTGAAGGAAGCAGGCAATCTCATTGATTTAAGAAACATAACAATAGTTTCAAATTTAAAGATAAATTGTGAAGAGTAACCAGTGCCTTTTTTCTAGAAAAATAGGTGCTGGTACTCACCATCAAGTTGTTACAGTAAGTGTCACACTTTTTAACAAACAAACAAAAAAGAGGTTCCCTTGAGTACCCCCTGGGGAAAAACCGAGCACAGGGTATAACTCTTTTTAAAATAATTTTCGGTGCTCCATCCAGTTTCTTCCTTGTGGTGTACTTTATAGTTTAAAGTGCATGTGTGCATCCAGTGGAACAACCGGCCCCCAAGTTTTGTATCCAACCTAAACCAGTGCCACAAACTAAGTCAAAGGTGATTCTTTTCCAAGAATCTGCTCTATTTTCCTGCTATTTGGGGATTTGAACATGAGAACAACTCTGTTGCATCAGACCAGTGGCCCATTTAGTCCCGCATCCTTTTCTCACAGTGCTCAACCATTCAAATAGCCCTCAGAAGGTTGTCAGTAATAAAATGAGATAAAATCTATAACTTTTCTGCCAGCCACCTCTTTCTGTACCTTTATACTTTCTCATGGTCACATGACAACCCAGCCAGATGGGCAGGGTATGTATGTATGTATGTATGTATGTATGTATGTATGTATGTATAAACAAACAAACAAAATTATAATTATCCTCATCTTCCAAGTTCAACCAGAGACATGGAATTGATGCAAATTTTTCATGTGATAAATTCCTTGTGTGATGTCTACCCATCACATTTTTGTGGAGCAAATGACCTTTCTGCAAAATTAATTGCTTCATTAGCTTTTACTATGGTATTTGAACAGGTAAACAGCAAAGCAAGTTATCACATGGAAATGGCCCAGCAACGACACCATAGCTCAGGGGTAGCCAACACAGTGCTCCCCAGATGGCCAGCATGACCAGGGATGATGGAAGTTGCAGTAGTCCATGACAGCTGGAGAGCACCAAGTTAGCTACCCCTACTGCAACTAGATTTCTAGAGAACTACAAGATTCCTTCCTTGTGTAACCTGGGACTTTTGGAACTTCCTGACAGCCTCTCTGTGCCTCTTCCTGACAGTGTCTCACAAAAAACTCTCATGATGATTTTGGGATCATCAGGGCATGTACAAAAAGGGGCTCTTTACATTGCATCACATGAGAGGAATTTAGTGTATCAAAAACTAACGTGAGAATTTGCCTATCCCCGGGCTAAATTGGACTTTCAACTGAGTTTCCAGCTGCCAATTCCACAATTTATCCATCCATTAAATGGTACAGGAGATCACCATCTGTATCCTTTGCCCTCCTGTTTGAGCCAGGACAATCTTGCTCAGGGGTCAGCAAACTTTTTCAGCAGGGGGGCGGTCCACTGTCCCTCAGATCTTGTGGGGGGCCGGACTATATTTTGAAACAAAATTATGAACGAATTCCTATGCCCCACAAATAACCCAGAGATGCATTTTAAATAAAATGACATATTCTACTCATGTAAAAACACGCTGATTCCCGGACCATCCGCGGGCCGGATTTAGAAGGCGATTGGGCCGCATCCGGCCCCCGGGCCTTAGTTTGGGGCCCCTGATCTTACTGATATTTAGAAGGAAAAGGTTGGGATTAACTGTGTTCTTACCCCTCCCCCTCTCTTTTCACCTGCCACTAGCATGACGGAAGGACTAGGCCAGCTGACAGATGGGGTTTCAGGCCTGGATGATTTCAGCCAAACCCACGAATACCATGTATGGCCTGGTTATGACTATGTTGGCTGGCGCAATGAGAGCACTGCCAATGGCTATGTAGAAATTGTCTTCGAATTTGACCGGATCAGAAACTTCACCACCATGAAGGTTAGTTGCTAAATTCAATGCGAGCTCCCATGTTTTCTTCAGACTTGGCAGCAGAGTGAAATTTAGAGAAGATGTGTAGGGATCCTTTTCCTGCTGCCCAACCCCACATTTCAAACCTCAGTTCGGAAGGCTCCAGCTGGTGCAAAAAGGTTCAGCTTGACTGTTGACCGGGGTAGACCAGTGCTAACAGATAACTTGGATGCTCAAAAGCTTGCACTGCAGGACCAAGTTCAAGACTCTTATATTACTTTACAAGGCCCTTATCTGCTTGGGTCCAGATACCTCAAGAATCACCTAGTCTCTTATATCCCACCCCAATCACTGAAGTCTTGAGGGACCCAATTTTATGGGACTCACTTCCCACTCAGAGGTGTTGAGCTTCCATCACCTACCAAAACCTTTTTTATTCCAGTTGAAGTCTGATTTTATAGTTTTAACCTATTTCTATCTTTTCTATATTGAATTTCTGAGACTGTGGTAGTTAAGTGATACATAAATGGTTTAAACAAACAAACAAACAAACAAACAAACAAACAAATAAACTTTTGGCCTACACACTTGAGTAACCATGATTATAAACAATTACACGTGGGCCTTTGTTCTAAATATGTGTGCCAAAGTCCAAATTCCCTGACCTGTGTTGATGGCAGCCATTTTGAAATCTGACAGGGAACATCTGGTTGCCAGGGAAGAGTACAGGCCCTCCAAAACTGAGACGCCATCTTCTGGGGCTGCAATCCTGTGCAAGTCATGTTACCCGTACAAGTTCTTAGCTCCCCCCCCCCAGCACTTGTTGGGGGCATGGTGTTTTGGGGCGCCACACAAGATTTCTGCCCTGAAAAAAGGGCTTTTTCGGGGTGAGAGTGTACCAAAATCGTGTGAGCTCACAGTGGCCATTTTGGCTGCTGTCCTCTCTCAAGAAAAAACAGGGTGTCCTGTTTTTTTCTGGGACAGTTGGTGTGTATAAGAGTGGCACTGGCTAAGGATAAACAGGTGTTATATTTTGTACCTTATGCAGAAAATTCAAATGTTATCTTTCCTTTCCACTAACTGATATGGGACACAATCCACTGATACCTTATTCTACTGAAATGGATGAGAGCTTGGGTCGATTAAGTGCAATGGTTTCAAGCTGCATCCCATTCATTCCAGAGGGGCCTGTGCAGGAGAAATCAGGAGAGAAGGGCCTGGCTTTGCCTAGCACCTCAAGGGTGCAACCTGATGGATAGAATGGGTGGAGCAAGCGGCAAAGCAGTCAAGAAGAAAATAGTATGTGTGCGCGCACACACTGCGATTCTGGACCTCAGTCCTGAAGTGCTTCTCCTTCCCCAGAGACCCGAAGAAGAAGGCTAAAATTCTGAAATTTTGCCATATGCTAAGATCTGGCAACCAAAGGTGTCAGGACAAGAGCCCAGAAGAAAATTCTGTAATAGCACAACCAATGAATTGCTGAAGGAGGCATCTTATAGCTTGAATACTCAAAGGGAAGCTGCCCTGAGTTCATTGAAGCTTACTCCCAAATATATGTCCATAGGAGCGGAAGCTTAATATGGCTGCCTTGCGTACACTTGCAGTGGGAGAGTATTATTACTTATTTATTTCATAACATTGATATAATACTTGATTGCTTCCCCTGTTAGTTTTCTATGTTTCGCTCTATTGTTTAATGTAAGAGAGAGGGCTTGCAGAGAGCAGCCCACTCTGCTCACTTCCATCAGATGGGAGAGCAGCAGCAAGTCTGGGGGTTCAAATCAGGAACAGGAAGGGTTAAGACGGGTCCAGGGCTCTGCAGAGTCCTGGTGGCTCAGCTCCAGGTTGGTAGCAGGGAAGCAGGGGAGGAGCTAGCTTCAGCAGGGGCTGGAAAGGAGGGAGGAGAGAGAACGGCACCTCAGGAGCCTGGTTTGGGACCACGGAGGACCCATAGAGCAAGGAGGAGGGGCGTTTGGATGCCCAGGCTTAAAAGGGGGGTCAGAGCCCACGAGACGCCATTGTGGGCTTCTGCCCCATGCAGAGCAGACATGATTTGAGACATCTCACCACTGTATATAGCATGCACAATAAAACTATGAAAATCCAGAGGATGTGTGGAGTGCTTACTCGGGAGTAGCCAACACCCCATCTGTGACATTTAATGTAGCAGGGCTTTCGAAAAACGTGGCAACCTTAGCTGGGGCATTTCATAGTCTCTGGGTGGGATCGCGTCACCTCATGCTCACCCATCTCATGTCTCCATTACACAGGTTCACTGCAACAATATGTTTGCCAAGGGAGTGAAGATTTTCAAGGAGGTGCAGTGCCACTTCCGCTCTGATGCAAATGAGTGGGAGCCTAACGCCGTCTCCTCAGTGCTGGTGTTAGATGATGTGAACCCCAGTGCCCGCTTTGTCACCGTGCCCCTTCTCCATCACATGGCGAGTGCCATCAAATGCCAATTCTACTTTGCTGACACCTGGATGATGTTCAGCGAGATCACCTTCCAGTCAGGTATTACACAGGGATGAATGATGGAACTATGTGTGTTCATGTGTATTCTAGTAAGTGAGAGATCTTCTGGGAGGGAGCCAGGAATCCTTGTTCATTGCTAGAATATACAGCAGAAGGCCTGATGTGCTAGGAAAGTAGGTTTCATTTTCTCATATGCCTGGATGCAGCATAGGCTGATGAACTGTATTTGTCATAATGATATACAATATCTTCTTTGGCCAAGTAAGATTGTCTTCCATAAACAGTGTTTTAACAATGAGTCCATAAGTGACTGTGGAGGCCAATTCTGAATCCGCACATCCTTCCACAGTGGGGACATCATAGCTGCCAACCCTCCCATTTTTTGCGGGAAACTCCCTTATTCCAAGCCACAGCTGTCAACTTTCCCCTTTTTTTTGCTGGAAATTCCCTTATTCCAATGCCGTTTCTTGCTGCTATCCTGGATTGTTAGATATACCGTAGACTGTCCTCGGGACAGGTGAGGCTGCTGATCCCTTATTTTCAAATCCGAAAGTTGACAGCTATGGGGGACATTGGTTTCCGGGCAGGAGTTGATCTCAGTGTAGATTTGCCAAGCGTGCCTTCCTCTTAGCATGTTTCTCCCTTGCGTCCTGAGTTCGAGTGTCTTCAAAGCCCACGACACCTTTGATATACAAGATATATGGTACAACACAGAAGACCTCCTCTGTACATGCAGCAAAATTGGTTCAGTGAACAGGATTGTGCCCTAGCCACTCCTGCCTTCACTCTAATGTCTAAAGTCTGCATAGGTGCATACACTTCATTGCACATAAATGTGACTAGAGTATGAATGACTAAGGCCAGGTCTGTTTCCCCCAGGGAAGGATGAAGTTGATGGACCAGAAAGTCAGTTAGGAGTTCCTTTTACTAAGTTGTAAAACAGTGGCCTTTCCTGTAGAAGTCAGACTTAGACATGCTTATTCCTGTTCTTGTTACTGCCAGGTTGGACTACTTTAATTCACTTTACATGGGATTGCCCTTGGAGTCCAGAAATGTCACGTGGTCCAGGAGGCTGCTGGGCACAGCTGATTATGCCAGTGCTATGTGTGCGTCACGGGTTGCCAGCTGGTTTCTAGGCTCAGTTCAAATTGTTGGCCTTTCGACCAGGTGTGAGAGCCTCCAGGTTTCACTGCCTGTCCCTTGGGCATCTTCCTAGGCTACAGCCTTTATTGGCCTTGTTCTGTCCCACCTCACCTTGTGTGTTTTTGCATGGCCAGAATGTGCCTGTCCCTGAATTGTGATAATCTTTTCCTTGCCTTTGTGTGGTAAGTTGAGTTCAAGCCATACAAAATTCGGAGGTTTCTACACCCCCACCCCACCCCTCTCCAGCCAAGCTGAGCCTGCCACTGGTCTGCTTCTCCCGGTATACAACTGAGCCTGGTCTAAACTTTGCTTAGTCTCTGAGGCATCTCCTCTTGTCCCGCTCACACTTTCCTTCCCGTGTCTTTTTGCCCCGTTTTCAATTTGCTCCAGGGCTCAGTGTTCCCACTTGTGATTTTTGCCTCAGATTTTATCCCCGAAAACCTATGTTTTCCTGTTCTTTAGTCCTATAATCAATAGTCTGCTTTTTGTGTTCTCCCCAACTTCAGCTCTGCCCACCTATGGCAGCCAGATAGCCAGGCAGCCAGATGCTCAGAAAGCTGGATAATTTCAGACAGTCTTTTGGCATACAAAAGAAGTGGAGACCCTTCCAATAAATATCATTTTATCACATGTTTTACAAGAGCAGTAAACAGGGGAAAGTAAAGTAAAAAAATAAATAAAATAAAACATGCCGAGAAAACCGGAAGTGGTTCTCAAAGCCGAAGAGACAATTGGAAAAATTACCCTGCAGGGGTAGGTGGGGAAAGAAGGAGAGGGGGGGAGCAGACTCTCCCCAACATACGAAGCACATGAAATCCGATTCAGGAGCTATGTTAGGACTGGTTCAGAAGAGGAACAAATTTTTATTCAGGTTTTCTGCAGACTGCCATTTGCTCCAGTTCAACAGTAACCAGTAGGTTTTCCTGGGGAAAGTGGTGGGACAAAAACCCTATAGGACCCAGGATACTAGATCAGTAGGGATCACAGGGCAAACAAAAGTGTGTATGGGCCACTGACAGGAGTTTAGTTGGTTGACCAAGGAAAAACGCCTTTTCCATAACCAAACCTAATGTTGTAATCATTGTTTGTGTGACTAGAGGAGCAAAGAGGCTGTGTGCAAAGCCATAAGGGGCATTCACATCTTTTTTCATTAAGCCAAGATAACGATAATTGAAACCAGCTCAGTGTCTTGAGGAGCACCTATAATCTGTTTTTCCACATTTAAAAATGAAAGTTTCAAACAACCAATGTGCCTGTGGTGCTGTTGTTTAAGTCTGGATTCCCCCCCCCCCCCTTTCTTTATTAGACGCAGCCATGTACAATAATTCTGGAGCCCTTCCTGATTCTTCAGTGACTCCCACTACTTATGGTACGTGTGAAGCTAAGTTTAGAATGTGGACCATAAAGTGATCTACAGTCTTACCTCGGTTTAAGTACGCTTCAGTTTGAGTACTTTCAGTTTAAGTACTCCGCAGACCCGTCTGGAACGGATTAATCCACTTTCCATTACTTTCAATGGGAAAGTTTGCTTCAGGTTAAGTACGCTTCAGGTTAAGTACAGACTTCTGGAACCAATTGTGTAATTAAACTGAGGTACCACTGTACCTGGAATATTGTGGATGAGCTAGCTGTGGAGCAATTCTAACTTGGCACCAGGGAGATGCAGAGTAGCGGGTGTGCACTGTGGTGGGTGAGGGGTGGGGGTGAGGCCCTTACTTTCATTTTGCTACTCCTGCTCCAAGATGTCATAGCTGAGGGACCCAAAGATAGGACCACTTGGGAGATCCTTTACCTGATGATGATGATGATAATTGATTTGTACCCTGCCAATCTGACTGGGTGGCACCAATCACTCTGGGCAGTTTCCATTATATATAAAAACATTAAAGAAACATGAAACATTAAAAAGATTCATTCAAGTGTTTTCTAAAGTTTATATCATTCAAGTGTTTTCTAAAGTTTATTCAAGTGTTTTCATTCAAGTTATTCATTCAATTGTTTTCTAAAGTTTATGTCATCTCCTTGACATCTGATGGGAGGGAGTTCTACAGGGTGGGCGCCACTACCGAGAAGGCCCTCTGCCTGGTTCTTAGAAGATCCTTAGTCCTAGATCTCAGTGTCTAAGCTGCATGATGGGGGTGGAGATGCTCCTTCAGGTATACAGGGCCAAGGCTGTTTAGGACTTTATAGGTCAGCATGAACACTTTTAATTGTGCTCAGAACATACTAGGAGCCAATGTAGGTCTTTCAGGTCCAGTGTTATATGGTCCCAGCAGCTGCTCCCAGTCACTAGTCTAGCTGCCGCATTCAGGATTAGTTATAGTTTCCGAGTCACCTTCAAAGGTAGCCCCACGTAGAGCGCATTGCAGTAATCCAAGCGAGAGATAACTAGGGCATGTACCACTCTGGCGAGACAGTGTGCAGGCAGGTAGGGTCTCAGCTGGTGTATCAGTTGGAGCTGCTGGATAGCTGCCCTGGTCATAGAATTAACCTGCGCCTCCATGGACAGCTGTGAGTCCAAAATGACTCCCAGGCTGCGCACCTGGTCCTTCAGGGGCACAGTTACCCTATTCAGGACCAGGGAGTCCTCTATACCTGCCCGCCTCCTGTCCCCCACAAACAGTACTTCTGTCTTGTCAGGATTCAACCTCAATCTGTTAGCCGCCATCCATCCTCCAACCGCCTCTAGGCACTAACACAGGACTTTCACCGCCTTCACTGGTTCTGATTTGATAGAGAGGTAGAGCTGGGTATCATCCGCATACTAATGAACACCCAGCCCAAACCCCCTGAGGATCTCTCCCACCAGCTTCGTATAGATGTTGAAAAACATGGGGCCAGGGCAGTCTCGAGCAGGTCGGGTACCCTGGCGCTGAGGGGCGGAGAAAATGCTCCGGCGCTCCTGCCTTCACAGGGCGCAGTATGGCTTCTGCGCGGCTTTGCCGCGCAGCGCCCCGCCTACCAGGCTGGCGCCCTGGCGCCCCGCGCCACCAGGACTCTACCTAGAGCCGGCCCTGCATGGGGCAGAGGACAGAGCCCTGAGGCATCCCACAAGTGAGCACCCAGGGGTCTGAACACTCATCTCCCAACACCACTTTCTGGACACGGCCCAGGAGGAAGGAGTGGAACCACTGTAAGCAGTGCCCCAGCTCCCAACCTCCTTCCCAGCCAAGAGGATACCATGGGTCAATGGTATCAAAAGCTGCTGCAAGATCCAGCAGAACCAGGAAACAGCTTTCACCCAGCCAGAGCTAGGGACCACAAGACCAAGGCAGTTTCAGGCTCATGAAGGGGCCTGAATGCCGACTAGCAGGGGGCCAAATGGTCCGCATCCTCCAGATATGCCTGGAATTGTTCAGCAACCACCTGCTCAATCACCTTGTCCAAAAATGGAAGATTTGATAGATCCAAGGCCACTGGCACCCTTCCCTGAAATACCTTATTTCAGGCCTTTTTCCTTCTACCAGAAGGGACAGTCGTAGCTTCCCATCATAATGAAGACCAGTGGCACTCTTCAGCAGAGGGGACCCTATGTTCTGTCTTGAGCCCACTCCCTCAATACTGGAAGGGGCTAGAACTGCACTCTTAGTTATTCAGGCTGCTGTTCTCAGAAACAGTGTGAATGGAGGCAGTACTGTATTTGAAAAGACACCAAGAAAAATTCTGACCGAGTGGGGAGGCATAAGAGATGGCAGCTTGCAAGATGCCATATGAAAGTCTTTTTTAATTTTCATAAATTCACCTAAAGATCACATTTTTATGGTTGTATCCTGACAGATCCAACCCTCAAAGTGGATGACAGTAATACTCGCATCTTGATTGGCTGCCTAGTGGCCATCATTTTCATCCTGGTGGCCATCATTGTAATCATACTCTGGAGGCAGTTTTGGCAGAAGATGTTGGAAAAGGTAAGCCTGCAGGCAGATACAGTGCATGTCTGCATTAGAAACTTAATTACCAATGTGAGTAAGTTACTTCCTCAGGATTAAGCATGGTACATGACATTCCTTTCCAAGCAAGTAAGCATAGAGATGTGAGTTTAGTATCAAGATTTGAAGCAACCTATTCAAGATCCTTTTATAACTGACTATCTGTCTGTTGAGGAAACCTACTTGTGCCCTTAAGCTGTTTCCTACTCACAAGGGGTAAAATCCAAGGACCCCATCTCTTCCTCCCTCCCTCCTTCTTTCTACACTTCTTAACTTAATAGCATGTAAGCCTGGCCCAAGGAAAAGCTCTGTATGTCTTAAAACATGATTGAACAGGGATATTAATATCCGTTCATAAAGCCAGTCTCCCCCTGTTCTGCCTGTTGTACAGTAAAGATGAAACCTTGACTTGCTTCCAGGCCTCTCGCCGGATGCTGGATGACGAAATGACTGTCAGCCTCTCTCTGCCCAGTGAGTCCAGCATGTTCAACCATAACCGCTCCACATCATCCAGTGAGCGAGAATCAAACTCCACTTACGACCGCATATTCCCACTGGCTCCAGACTACCAAGAGCCTTCTCAACTCATCCGCAAGTTACCTGAATTCACCCCAGGGGAGCACGAGGCAGGTCTGTTGAACTTGTTCCCATATTTCCTCTATTACCCTGGGCTATAATCCCCTGTTCCAGCTTCAATGTTTCTTTATTTTTTTCAAAGCTAAGGGGGTGAATGAGATTGAATTCTTTACTTAGGTACCTTTCAGTACCAAAAAAGCCATCCTAAGGTAGAAGAGTTTGGATTTGATATCCCGCTTTATCAGTACCCTAAGGAGTCTCAAAGCGGCTAACATTCTCCTTTCCCCTCCTCCCCCACAACAGACACCCTGTGAGGTGGGTGGGGCTGAGAGACTTCAGAGAAGTGTGACTAGCCCAAGGTCACCCAGCAGCTGCAGGTGGAAGAGCGGAGACACGAACCCAGTTCACCATATTACAAGTCTACCGCTCTTAACCACTACAACACACTGGTAGTTTTGTTATGCTTCTAAAAGCACAAATTTATTTTAAAACTAATAATAATAATAATAATAATAAATAATAATAATAATAATAATAATATTTATACCGCACCCATCTGGCTGGGTTTTCCCAGCCACTCTGGGCGGCTTCCAACAGAAAAATGAAATAAAATAATCTATTAAACATTAAAAGCCTCCCTAAACAGGGCTGCCTTCAGGTGTCTTCTAAAAATCTGGTAGCTGTTTTTCTCTTTGACATCTGATGGGAGGGCGTTCCACAGGGCGGGCGCCACTACCGAGAAAGCCCTCTGCCTGGTTCCCTGCAACTTGGCTTCTCGCAACAAGGGAACCGCCAGAAGGCCCTCGGTGCAGGACCTCAATGTCCGGGCAGAACGGTGGAGGTGGAGACGCTCCTTCAGGTATACTGGGCCGAGGCCATTTAGGGCTTTAAAGGTCAGCACCAACACTTTGAACTGTGCTCGGAAACGCACTGGGAGCCAATGTAGATCTTTCAAGACCGTTGTTATGTGGTCTCAGCGGCCATTCCCAGTCACCAGTCTAGCTGCCGCATTCTGGATTAGTTGTACGGTAGTTTCTGGGTCACCTTCAAAGGTAGCCCCACGTAGAGCGCATTGCAGTAGTCCAAGTGGGAGATAACCAGAGCATGTACAACTCCGGCGAGACAATCTGCAGGCAGGTAGGGTCTCAGCCTGCATACCAGATGGAGCTGATAGACAGCTGCCCTGGACACAGAATTAACCTGCGCCTCCATGGACAGCTGTGAGTCCAAAATGACTCTCAGGCTGCGCACTTGGTCCTTCAGGGGCACAGTTACCCCATTCAGGACCAGGGAGTCCTCCACACCTGCCCACCTCCTGTCCCCCACAAACAGTACTTCTGTCTTGTCAGGATTCAACCTCAATCTGTTAGCCGCCATCCATCCTCCAACCGCCTCCAGACACTCACACAGGACCTTCACCACCTTCACTAGTTCTGATTTAAAAGAAAGGTAGAGCTGGGTATCATCCGCATACTGATGAACACCCAGCCCAACCCCCCTGATGATCTCTCCAAGCGGCTGCATGTAGATGTTAAAAGGCATGGGGGAGAGGACAGAATCCTGAGGCACCCCACAAGTGAGAGCCCAGGGGGCCGAACACTCATCCCCCACCACCACTTTCTGAATGCGGCCCAGTAGGAAGGAGCGGAACCACTGTATGACAGAGCCCCCAGCTCCCAACCCCTCTAGACGGTCCAGAAGGATGTTATGGTTGATGGTGTCAAAAGCCGCTGAGAGATCCAGCAGAACTAAGAAACAGCTCTCACCTTTGTCCCTAGCCCACCGAAGATCATCAACCAGTGGTGACCAGGGCAGTTTCAGTCCCATGATGAGGCCTGAATCCCGACTGGAAGGGATCCAAATGGTCCTCTTCTTTCAGGCGTGCCTGGAGTTGTTCAGCAACCACTCGCTCAATCACCTTGCCTAAAAATGGAAGATTTGAGACTGGGCGATAGTTGGCCATATTGGCCGCATCTAAAGATGGTTTTTTAAGAAGCGGTTTAATAACCGCCTCTTTCAGCGGGTCTGGGAAGGCTCCCTCACAGAGAGAAGCATTCACCAACCCACGAAGCCCATCACCCAGGCGTTCCCGGCTAGCTTTTATATGCCAGGATGGGCATGGATCAAGGAGACAGGTGGTTGGTTTCACTCGTCCAAGCAGCCTGTCCACATCCTCGGAGGTAACAGATTGGAATTGATCCCAACTGGACTAGCACTCCCCCGCCCCAGCCCTGCTCCCATGGTGGAGTCTACCTCTTCCCGAATCTGAGCGACTTTATCTGCAAAAAACTTTGCAAAATCGTTGCAGGAGATCATGCGGCCCGAACTGGGCCCCGATGGAGCAGGTGGTTCCACTAAACTGCGAACCACCTGAAAAAGTCTCCTGCTGCTGTTTTCTTCAGATGCAATAGAGGCGGTGAAGAAAGTCTTCTTCGCCGTCGCTACCGCCACTTGGTAGGCTCGACATTGAGCTCTAACCCGTGTCCGGTCAGCTTCAGAATGAGTTATCCGCCACCGGCGCTCTAGCCGTCTCAGCAATTGTTTCATTGCCCTCAAATCCATGGAAAACCACGGGGCAGCCACCTCACAGAATATATAGATAAAAGAATCAATAAATTATAAATCTGCAGCCTTATTCAGTTAAAATGAATTGTATGAATTCTCTGGATTTTGCAATGTAGGTTTTTTGCCACGTAATACATACAAAAACATATGTATGGTGGTAAACTGTGTCTAAAAATGCATATTTCCACAAAAGACATATAAAACCACATTATATTAGTAAGCCCTACCCTGCAAAAATGTGCTAATTATGCAGAATTGCACACAAAAGTTTATTAGGAGAAATTCACACACGGGTGAATTTTCATGAGCACTTAAAAAAACCCCACTGATGTGCAAATGTGGAGAACTGAACTTAAGATTGGCAAAATGAGAAACTGAGAAAAACTGAGATCTGCCCATCCTTAATTTGGCATCCAAAGATAACTTAATGGGAGCAGGTGGTCTTCCTGTTGGCAAACTCCAAAGACACAATAGGGTCTTGGGTCAGCCCTGCCAACAACTTGCAGGGGCTTGCAACAGGGCCCAGTCCCCTCAATATTTCTCACCCTTCTTCCCGCCTGCCTTCCCACCTTCCTCTCTCACTCCCTCAGTCGGAGCTTCTGGTGCAAGGTCGTGCTGGCTTGTGTAGTGTCTTCCAACGCTGTGGGGGCCAGCACAGCCTAGAGGAAGGCTGCCCTGGCCTGCACAGCATCGAGAGGTGCATGTGATGTCACACATTGCATGTGTGACATCACACGTGCGTGCCAGTGCCCTTCAGTTTGGGGGGCAACATGGAGCCTGTGCTGCCTGCGCAAATCTCCTTACTGTATGAATAACAGAAACAGAAGAACGTACATAAAATAAAGAATAAAGTTCTTAGTATCCATAAGTTGCAGAATTCATCATTTTTATATACAGTATATAAAAATATGTTTATTTATGTAAAGGGTAAGCAACAGAATACAAAACACAAGTATACAGTAAAAGGAGGAAAGAAGAAACAGAAAGAAAAAAACTTGCCCGACATAGGAGCTATGGCATAATAAACATATCCAGAAAGACACTACATGAATTATCTTGCTATAATAATAAAAAAGTCTAATGTTGTGCAAAGTTCATTTTATTGATTTAGCACTTTATATACCACCTTTCATCTGAAGACCCGAGAGTGGTTTACAGCACAAAAATACAAAATGAAAACGCAAAATACTTAACCACGAAAACCAATAACCCCCTCCCACAAAGTCATTTAAAAGGCCATTAAATTGTTTACTCAGCCAAATGTCTGGTTATAGAGGAACATTTTTTCCTGGCACCTAAAGATATGTAATGAAGGCGCCAGGCGAGTCTCTCTGGAGAGAGCCATTCACAAATGGGGAACCACCACAGAAAAGGCCCCATTCTTGTGCTGCCACCTTCTGGACTTCTCATGGAGCATGGCACATGGGCACATGAAGAAGGGCCTCGGGTGATGATAGCAGGGTTCGGGTCAGTTCATATGCATAGAGGCGGTCCTTGAGGATTGCAGCCAAAGACCCCAAAGTATATTTGGCTGAGACCCTCTCCTCTATTTTCTTCCCTTGCCAGGTTGCAGTGGGTCTGCCAAGCCAGCCCAGCCACTCGCAGCTGAAGGGGTTCCCCATTATGCCGAGGCAGACATTGTGAACCTGCAGGGGGTGACAGGCAGCAACACCTACTCTGTCCCTGCAATCACCATGGACTTGCTGTCTGGCAAAGATGTGACTGTGG
The DNA here is from genome assembly GCF_965207765.1 of Zootoca vivipara. Taxonomy (NCBI): domain Eukaryota; kingdom Metazoa; phylum Chordata; class Lepidosauria; order Squamata; family Lacertidae; genus Zootoca; species Zootoca vivipara. The sequence continues at coordinate 3,350,283 of NC_142590.1, forward strand.
CCGAGTTTCCTCGAAAGCTGCTGACTTTCAAGGAGAAGCTGGGAGAAGGCCAGTTTGGAGAGGTGAGTTCACGGCTTGCTCCTCACGGTATGTGTACCTTCCAGCAAGGATTGTGGAGCTGGAGACTGATGGTAAAAGCATGGCATGGTATGGTCACAGAGATAAGAGAAAGACTCAGTTGGACTGAGCACTAAGGCAAGAAGGCCATGAGCAGAAAATAAAAAGGTGTTGGATAAACTATGGGCTGGGATAGGAATGGCCAAGATGTTCTGTAAGGATCAGGGGACAGAAGGTGTTCTGTAAGGCTATAGGGGACAGAAGGTGCCTCAGCCCCCTCAATATTTTGAAATGGGGCTGAGCCCCCCCCCATATTGAGAGGGCTCCCCCCCCCGCTGCTCCTGGGTGAGCACCGGTGCACAGGTCAGGGGTACATGAAGCTGTTTCACCATCGTGCCCCCCCCCGAATGGGTGAGTGTCTGCCCGCCATGCAGGGGGCACAGAGGGCGATTCTTGCCCCCTGCCGCAATTGCGTGCCTGGTAAGGATCTGAATTCATTGGGAGAGGTGATATCATCCTACTGGGCATTGAATCGGCTAATAATGGGTGTGTAATAATTACTGCAATTTTTGTTTTGTCCATGCAGTGGGGCTCTGAAACTTTCTGTGTTGCTCGTCAGTAAAGGAGAAGTCAGTCCAGGCCCGCCGGCTTGGCCCTGGGACCGTGGGTGCCGGGGGGCCATGCACACCTCATGCACACATGTGTCTGGCGTTAGCACGCCCACTAACATCATAACTACATAAACATGTGGCTTATGTATTTGAATATGTGTGTTTACCTTGTGCACTTATGAACATTCATTTTACTTACGATACCTTAGAATTCTTATAACACTTAGAATACTGTATATAAACAGAGAAGAGATTATTGCTTCAGCCAAAGCCAATCCTGCTTTGAGAGGGCCTTCTCAGCTGGAGGAACTGGTCTCTGGATTGCTTCATTGCGTCCCTTGGGCAATATTAATACAGGGACAGATTTGTCCAGTTTTCTAAGCTATTGCTTGTTTACTGCTTAGACTTCATTGTACAGCTTGATGATTAAGGGAAGAAACGCTGAATTTACCGGAACAGCGTCTGGTTCGTGATTTACGAGTTGATGTTACTTCTATCAAATACACAAGTGGCTGTAAAGAAAAAGACTATGCCTGTCTTTGTCTGCTTGTCTATACTCCTGATTGTGGAGCACTTGTCCTTGGTGATATATTTTTCTGCGACTTTGCATTGTGCTACTATGTCAGTGTCTGTTGGAGTACCACTATCCTTTGGCAATGCTCTCCTTGTCCGTCACTGCTGGCCTTCTGGAAATGAATGGAGGGTGTTAATTTGGAGGAGAATAAAGTTTCTTTTACCATATGTTTATAGCAAGTTCCTGCGCAAACGACAGAGGACAAAAAGTAGTCTTTAGGCACCACTGTTTGAGGTAATTGCCACTGGCCTTCTTAAGGCTCATACACTTAGCTTTTGCCTCGTTCTTTCCAGACACAGCTCCATACTTAAAAGCTCTGGTTCTGAGCATGGGGGGGGGGTTGCCCCCCCCCAAAAAACTCACAGAAACCCATCAGGGCAAATGCCAATTCAGGTTTTCTGCCGATTGTCTTTCACTCTGATTGAGCTTTGAAGTTCACGTTTCACAGGGAAAGATCCAGGACACAAATAAAGCTCCTCAAACATGGAGCTTTTAAGAGGAGAGGAAAAGTAAGTGCGGATAAGCCCTTACATTTCATTTCCCCTGAACTCATTCTTCTATTTCCCCCTCCATGTCTATATATGCTTGCCAATGCAGAATTGCAATTCATTCATCCGATGAAGTTGATAAGTTGATTGTGGTTCACCAAAAGCTCATGATATTGATTTGGTATTTCTATTCTGCTTTTCAGCAACAAATGCTGAGCTCAAAGTAATCACAATAGCATTAAAAACAACAAGCATTGCAATCATTGTACTATCAAATACAATAATATAAATAAAAATATAAATATTACAAAATAAAGCAAACAACAACAGATTAATAAAAATGATTAGTGCAATTCAACAAAGTCATAGTAATTCGAAATATCAGAAAACATAAGAAATCATTCATCAAAATGATTAATACAGTTCAATATGTCAGTTTTTTAGGTGCCACAAGGTTTGGGAAGCTACAACAAACCAACAAGGTTCTGGGAAATGACTCAAAGTAAAAACTTCTCTGCCTCCTCACACTAATTGGAGGCTATCCAAACCCTGATGAGTATTACATGCCAATACTAGAGAACTATAAAGCAAAACATCAGTTTTCATCTGTTAAATCCCTGATCCTCAGCAAATTTAGGCAAAACTAGTCATAGATCCATTTATGGACATCCAGACACCCAAATTCACAACACCAGATTGTTTTATTTCATACAAAATATGAAGAAGCTCATCTGGAGGGCCTTGGGGCCGATATCAGTCTGGTTCTTCTGAGTGGTCACCTTGCCTCTCTCGAATAACCTTGGCAGCAATCTTGTTGTGTCTGGGAAGCTTTCCATTATGGATAAGGAGACCTCAGTGGAGTGATAACACAACCAGAAGATAACAAACATCTGTCTGTACAGGAAATTCACAAGCAAGCCTGACTCTCAAATTGGCTGCGCAGCACTTTGAATTCATTTCTACTCCAGATGCAGAGGAAGTGGGGTGGGGGTGTGGGGTGGGGGAGAAAAGTTGAGTGGGGGGTGGGAGGTCATTCTAATGATCTTGCTTTTTTAAAAGTCCAGCCTTCCTCTCTGTGAGAGCTATTGGTCCAACCAGTTCTGCTTTGCTGCCTTCCTTCTAGGTCCACCTGTGTGAAGTGGAAGGAGGGATGGAGCAGTTTGTGGAGAAGGATTTTGTTCCGGAGGGCAACACTAGCCAACCTGTCCTCCTGGCTGTGAAGATGCTGAGAGCTGATGCCAACAAGAATGCCAGGTGCTTGGGAGGTGGAAGACAACTGCTGTAGCATTTCTAAGATCAGTTACAGCAGCTCCTTGACCCACCATGAGACCAAAAATAAACAGAGCCCTGCTGGACTAGAACAAAGGCCCACCTGGTCCAGCCTTCTGCCCTGTGGGAAGCCTGGGTGCAAGCAGGTTTCCTCCCCTGTTTGAGAAAGGAATCTTGAGTAATACGCACCAAAAGGCTCTTAACCATTTGTAATTACAGTTCAGAAGCATTAGGTGAAATACAAAGTATGTTCAAAACACTTCAGGTACATTTTATTGCTGTAATCCTGAAAATAACGCTGTGAGGTAGGCTGGTATTAGTACAGTGATGCCTCGCTTAACGAATGCCCTGCTTAACGAAATTTCCGCTTAACGAAAGGTTTTTTCCAGCGGAGGTTGCCTCGCTAGACGAATTCGTTTTACAAAAAAATTCATCTAGCAAATCGCGGTTTCCCATAGGAATGCATTGAAATTCAATTAATGTGTTCCTATGGGCAAAAAAAATTCAAAAAAATTTCAATGCATTCCTATGGGATTCGCTAGACGAATTTTTCGTTATAAGAAAAGACCCGTGGAACGAATTAAATTCGTCTAGCGAGGCACCACTGTATCTGCATTTTACAGAGAGTGCAGGAAGCTAGGCCCGAGAGTGTGACTTGCCCAAGGCCAACGAGAAAGTTCATGCTAGACTAGAGGCATGATTTGAACCAGGGCCTTTCTGATTTTCAGCTGAAGGCTTTCAGGCACTGGGCCACATCTGTTCCCCATGCTGGATTTAATTTCACTTTTAATTTCACTGCCTTTCTATATTACTATACACAAGGCAGTTTACAAGCTAAAAAAACAACAAAATATACAACAAAGATGACTGATGTTTTAATGTATTCTTAATCTCTTGTTGGAAGCTGCCCAGAGTGGTTGGGGAAGCCCAGCCAGATGGGTGGAGTATAAGTATAAATTATTATTATTATTATTATTATTATTATTATTATTATTATTATTATTATATCACACACTTTATAACAATCTGAAAGAATACAAAGAATTCATAATAAAAACATATCTTTAAAACAAACAACTTTTACCAAATAAAGCTGTATTCAATAATCCATTAGAATATAACAGTACAAAATAAAATTCATTCTCAAACTATCAGCAAATAATAATCAGAAACTCACTCTTTAACAATTATAATAAATAATTACTAAACTATAATCAATTAAAATAACAGCAAGTGACAATGCATAAAATACCACAATACATACAAAACCATGGAAACTGAAAAACTGAAAAACAATGACACACAATTTACACAATTATAATAATTTTGTTTCTGAAAGGAATGACTTCCTCAAGGAGATAAAGATTATGTCCAGGTTGAAGGACCCCAACATCATCAGGCTGCTGGCTGTGTGCATCACTGACGACCCCCTCTGCATGATCACTGAGTACATGGAGAATGGCGACCTCAACCAATTCCTGTCTCGCCAGGAGCCCCAGAGCTTGTCAGAGTGCTCCACCACTTCTGTCAGGTAGCTAATAAAGCCTCTGTGAGTGCTGGATTTGTGCACTGCCTCCTCTGTGCGGAGGCCTCATTTACGTGGCAGCTGTTCCACACTGGCTCCACAAGCCGCTGAGCTTGTGTGTGTGTGCATGTTGTGCTGTGCTGCACAAAAGGGCTCAAGGTTCAGCTCCTGGGCATTTCCCCCTGAGCCTTTGCTAAAGCAAAGGGGGTTCTCATTATCCCTCTTCTGCCCCTCAGCAAGTATTTGATTCCCACCCATTTCATCCCACCACATCCTGCAGCCTTGTCTGTTCACAGAACTAAGATTGCTCTCCAGGTGCTTCCTGTATAAATAATATTACAAGCTCTTTTTTTTGCTCTGGGGAGACAACAAAATCAAGGGCAGAGTGGAAGGAAAAGTACTTTTTCACATTTCTGTCCAGGCTTTTGTCCATGATGGAAACATATCTGTGTCTTCTAGTCAGTGTCCTCTCCAGGCACTGGTCAGAACCAGACCTGTTTCGCTTTGGGAAGGTTGCTGCACCCTGTAGGTTCAGAGTGTGGCATCCTGGGATGTATCCATGGGATTTGCTAAAGACTGAGGTTGTTAAGGCAATGGCTTGAAGAAGCATACGATGGAAGGATATACTGTCTGCATTAGGCAGCGTTATTTTGGAGAGCAGGAGACCCTCAGGCAGATGAGGATGATAAAGTGGGAAGCTGGAGTCTATCGGAAAAAGAGCAGGAAAAACTAAGGGTAGGAAAAGATATACTAGCTCGGGGATTTTGAATTATGGGAATCAGTGTAAAAGAAAAGCATCATCTAGTTTTTCTTGTTGCAAGGCAAACTCAGCTATGCATTAAGTAGCCTTCATAACTGCATGTTAGGGTTCACAAGCACTTCCATTTGTCCTAGGGAGACCCTCTATTTGCGGCTGAATCGGAACAAGCATTAATTGATTTTGCTACAGATTGACATTGGTTCCAATTCAGCGGTAAATACAGGGTTTTCCTGGGGAAAACAGTGGAACAAGCAGGAAACCTCTCCGTCCTGTGCTTGACGGGTCCTATATCTCCCTCTAGATTTACCCACCTAATTAGGGCTTTGCTTTTGCTGCTCCCTCCAGCTGATGGTCAAACTAAGTGTGTTTTTAAATAGCACGTTTAAGACTGCCCACATCTTTTTCTTTTATAAAAAAGCAGCTGTGGGAGCCCTCAGTCAAGGGAGGCTGTAACATAGAGCAGCTGGATTAACAGTTTGCCCCATGCACTCTCCACCCCCACTTCCCCCACTGGCCCAAAGTCGCTATTTGCCCCATTTAAATAAACTCAAAATCAAAGCCACCAGAATGCCTAATATATTACGCAAATCCAATTGAAAAAACCACGTAAATGTAATAGGCTGTATGATAACAATTGCAAAGTTATTTACTAGAAACTACTTCCTAAAAAATTAAATACAGCTTCTCATAGTGTCAAAATCAACATCATGACATAAGTAGCTTATTCAATTGACCACCAAGTCCAGTATGTACAAAATACAAATCCTATTTTGTCAGTGCCATGATACATTCATTTCTAATTTCTTCATCTTCTCTTGTATTTTTCTGTCTGGCGTATTCCAGGTATTCCTCAACCTGATCTGGCCACAGTGATCCATGCGATGGTCACCTCTAGGCTTGATTATTGTAACTCGCTCTACGCGGGGCTGCCCTTGAAACTGACCCAGAAACTCCAGCGGGTGCAGAATGCCACGGCGAGGCTCCTTACGGGGTCCCGGCCACGGGATCATATTCATCCAGTGCTTTACCAACTGCACTGGCTCCCGGTGGAGTACAGGATCAGGTTCAAGGTGCTGGTTTTGACCTTTAAAGCCTTATGCGGCTTAGGACCCTCGTACCTACGGGACCGCCTCTCCCGGTATGACCCACAGAGGACATTACGGTCCACAAATAATAACATATTGGAGATCCTGAGTCACAAGGTGGCTAGGCTGGCCTCGACCAGGACCAGGGCCTTCTCAGTACTGGCCCCGACCTGGTGGAACGCTCTGTCTCAGGAGACTAGGGCCCTGCGGGATTTGTCATCTTTTCGTAGGGCCTGTAAGACAGAGCTGTTTCGTTTGGCCTTCAGACTGACGCAGTCTGACCCCACGGTTACCCTCCCCATAGGTTTTATTTTATAATGGTTTTATCTTATTCGTAGATTTTTAATTTTAAAATTGAATTTTAACATTGTATTATTCTGTTGTTTTAACTGAATTGTTTCTTTTATATTTGTGTTGATATTATTTGTTGTTAGCCGCCCTGAGCCCAGTCTTGACTGGGAAGGGCGGGGTATAAATAAAAATTATTATTATTATTATTATTATTATTATTATTATTATTATTATATTCCCCTGTTTCACCCAAAGGGGCTTCATCAGCTGTGTGTAGTTCTAAATCATATAAACAAAGACACTTTGTAATATAATAGCTACACAAAATAAAAATCCTTGTCTTGTCTGCCTGCCTGTGCCAGCATCTACCAGGGCCAGTTTCTTTTGTCTACCAACTTTATCATCTTCATTAGACAATTAGAAGATTATTTCATGTCACTCTTCCAAGGAATACGTCAGACAGAAAAATACAGGAGAAGATGAAGAAATTAGAAATGAATGTATCATGGCACTGACAAAATAGGATTTGTATTTTGTACATACTGGACTTGGTGGTCAACTGAATAAGCTACATTTTAATATATTATGTCATGATGTTGATTTTGACACTATGAGAAGCTGTATTTAATTTTTGAGAAGTAGTTTCTAGTAAATAACTTTGCAATTGTTATCATATTACGTTTACGTGTTTTTCCATTTAAATAAACAACACATTTTGGCTGGCAGCAGTTTGGCAGGAAAGTAGCAAGGGTGAAAAGGTTAAAATATGGCACCCTAGTCCCATCTGGATCACCTCCCCCAGCTGCTTTTTTGAAAGACTGATATGCAACCCTTCTCAAGCCTGCAAGTCTAACCCTCTGTCTTTTGGAAAACACCTCTGGGTGGCTGTTCCCACGCCTAGCAGGGAAGGGAGCAGGCTCTCTGCAGTTTGGACACTAGGCTGGCCACAAGCCATTTCTTCTCTGGTGCTTCTTATTTTCTTCAGCTATGCCAACCTGAAATTAATTGCCACACAGATTGCTTCTGGCATGAAGTATCTGTCCTCCCTGAATTTTGTCCACCGTGATCTGGCTACGCGCAACTGCCTGGTAGGGAAGAATTACACAATCAAGATCGCTGACTTTGGCATGAGCCGGAACCTCTATAGTGGAGACTACTACAGGATCCAGGGCCGGGCCGTGCTCCCCATTCGCTGGATGTCCTGGGAGAGCATCCTTTTGGTAAGCCTCATCTTGCACTTCCTCTTAGAGCTGTCGACTACATGGAGCTTGGATTCGTCCTTTCTGTACCGAAAAGCCAAAGACTTGTATATCTGGGAAGGAAAGGAAGAGAATGGGTTGTGGGCTAGGTGAATATTGAAGGTACACATTCTTAAGGTTTTTAAAAATTATACTTTTAATCAAGTTTGTGGAATCCAGTTTAATACCATGGTTGGCTTTGTTATCATCATGCAGGAATACAAATTAGAATTGCCCGTATCATGCTTTTATTTCTCTGATTGAACACAGGCAAATGACCTTTCAGGGGTTCCTTCTGATAGCAAACTCCCTGATGGTCACTACAGGAAAGGAGAGCTAAATTTGAAAAAGGCCTGAAAATAACAGCATCTTTAAACATGCCCTGCAATTCCAGCTGTGCTGAGAACTAGACTACCAAACTAGACTGCGCCATAGCCTGAAAAAGTTTTTTCTGCTGTTGCCACATATTTTTCTCCTGGAAGTCTCTTTGGGCTCTTGGGAGATGTACATCCCGGGATGTTTGTAAGTGCATGTTTCTAAATGGTGTGCTTTCTCCCTCTCTCTCCCTCTCTCCCTCTCTCTCTCCCTCTCTCCCCCTCTCTCTCTCTCTCCCCCATCCACCCATTTATCCCTCCAGGGCAAGTTCACCACAGCAAGTGACGTGTGGGCGTTTGGTGTGACACTCTGGGAGACTTTCACCTTTTGCCGTGAGCAGCCATATTCTCAGCTCTCAGATGAACAAGTAATTGAGAACACAGGAGAGTTCTTCAGGGATCAGGGACGGCAGGTATGGAAACAACAGGAAATAGGGGGAAATGAAATGTACCAGGTCATCTGCTCCATTATGGGACAGTTGCATGTGCTTTAGGTGACAAAGAGGACAGGACTCTTGCACTTTTAAGAGTGTTGCATGCCACTCCAACCTCTGAGTTGATCCCAGGGGTTCCAGGCACTTACCCAGGGTTCTGTTTCCTTGAAATTAGGGACAGTGGATGCTATGGCATCTTTATGATATATAGTTTATTTACACATATATGCAACCTGAGCCTAAGATGAAGAAGTTTACAGCATCAACACCCCAGAAGGTCACATCCTTGGATTCCAACAGAAGTCAAGCATGGCTATGACTCCCTGTCTTCTTCCATGAACCTGCTTCTAGCCCACCTCTCACACACACCCTTGCTGGATCCAGGACCCCAATAATTACAGGGACTGAGGCATCATGCAGGCTGAACCCCCAAATGCACAACAGTACTTTAGTTTGTTTATAAGCTGCTTTCCCACAGTGAATTTTATCCAAAGCAGCTCACCACAAACACCAGCTTATATATACCGTAGACTGTCCCCGGGACAGGTGAGGCTGCTGATCCCTTATTTTCAAATCCGAAAGTTGACAGCTATGGCAGACGCACAGGCAAGCAGTGGTTGGGGTGGTGGCGGCAGGCAAGCTGTGGTGGGGAGGGCAAGCGGGTGGGATGGGGGCAATGGCCTGATTTCCCATTTGCACTACGGCATGTTGACAATTTTTCACCCCTGCCTGCAAGCACTCCAAGCCTTGAGCAGTCTGGATTTCCCCACTAGCAGGACCTTCCTTGCCTTGCAGATCATGCCACCTTCTTCTTAGAACAAGGAAAATAAGAGTTCTTATGTGGTCTACTGGGTAGAATGATTGGCCCTGAGTTCAAATTCCCCCAGAGCCATAAAATTATGTCAGCCTCCGATTAATCTTTCTCTCAGCCTCAACTTGTAAGCCATCCTGAATTCTTTGGAGGAAATGGGGCTACAGATCTGATTAATAAGTAATCATTAGTAAATGAAGTAGATTACTTTCAGCTACACTCCAGCTCTGCTGTTACATGCCAGAAATGAAATCCCCGTCTACTGCTTCTACTGTCTTTTTGAGAGGGGGTTTTATCTGCCTTTATTCAGTATCTGTTCTCTCTCTCCCTCTCTCTTTCCTATTTAAAGACCTACCTTCCACAGCCTGCCTGTTGTCCTGATCCTGTTTATAAGCTAATGCTCAGCTGCTGGAGACGAGACACCAAAAACCGACCCTCCTTCCAGGAAATCCATTGCCTCCTCCAAGAAGCAACCACTTTGTAGTGATGCCTTTCCTTCATGCCCTAAATACTCTGGACCGTCCCAATCCATCTGCCCTCAAAAACTTACACATAGAACTGAAGCCACTTCACCTGGACTCACAATTTCTTTCAGCAGCGGAGTTGGGACTTTCTTTATCAGCCACCAAAGGAAAGGAAGTAAAAAAGATGGGATCTGACCAGGTCTACCACACAACCTCATTCAAGGTGCTATACTTTGGATTGGCAAAGACTGGGGGAAGGGATGCTATTTATCTTGTAATGTCATAGTTTATGAATGGGTTTTTTCTGTGATGGGAAGAGGAAAAGACGACTCTTATTTTCCTCTGAAGGAAGAACTTGAGATGTAGTCTGACTACACAGACGTGAGGTGGGAATAGGCAAACACACACACACAGCTGGGAAGAGCGCCAGCACTTTATGCCCGGGGCTGTGTGTGTGTGTGATGCAATTCTGCATGAGTGTAGAAAAAGAGTAGAATATGATACTGGATGTAGAATTTGGCTTCTTTAACTCAGCTTTCATTTTAAATAGAAACAGGTTTTCTGGTCTTTATTACCACGTCTATACACTTGAAAGCGTACAGACAATGCTTGCTGAAATCTCAGAAGACAGAAAAATTGCTGAGGTAGGTTTCCAGTGGTTTGTGAAACAGTCCTAATGCACATAGGTGCCAAGTTCCGGATTGAAAAATCCGGGATCAGCAGTGCCACAGCACCGGAAGTCACTTCTATGCACTTCCGGACATGTGTAGAAGCGACTTCTGGTGCCGCTCTGCCCATTTCCAAAATGTCCGCAGCGCCAGAAGTCGCTTCTACGCATGTCTGGAAGTGCGTAGAAGCGACTTCTGGTGCTGCAGACATTTTGGAAATGGGCAGAGCGGCATCGGAAGTCGCTTCTACGCATATCCAGAAGTGTGTAGAAGTGACTTCCGGTGCCAGCGCAGCACCAGAAGAACATGGCCGCCGGCAGGAGCTCCGTAATCCGGAGGAATATGGGGTATTTTGCCATTTGGGGCACCTGCGGGAAACGGTAAGAAAATACGGGGGCTTCCCGGGGAAAACGGGGTACTTGGCAGCTTTGCTAATGCACCCCCCCGCCAAAAATTAACCAGATATGAAAAATTGTGCAGATTTGCCCAGCTTGCACATTTTACAAAATAATCAGAATTTGGATTGCTTAGTGCTGGTTAAATCTTCTTTCTTAGTGCGGAGTACAGACTGCCTCAATTTAGGTTTTTTTTTGGTATGCTATATGAAATATAGAAATGTCTCCTCCTATACACTCCAGATCTAGAGCTTCTGAGAATCTCTTGGTTTATCTATTTTAGAGCGCATGAAGATTTTTAATACTGTGTACAGTCTTGGTTTCTCCCATCTCAAAAGGGTTAACATAGAGGTGGGAAAAGTGCAGCAGAGGGCAACTACTGTAAAATGAAATGGCCAAAGTGGCCATTTGAGGCACTTTAGATTAGAAAATGGCAAGTAAAGGCTTAGAAAATTATTCTCAGTGTGGAGAACAAAAAACAAATTCTCACTATCCCTCATAAGGCTAGGACTCACAAGTATGCAATGAAAGCTATGGCACATCAGTTCAAGACAGTCAAAAGAGAGGGTTATATGGAATTCACTGCCACATGCTTTGGTGATGGCCGCTGGCTTCGATGACTTTGAATGGGGCTTAGATAAATTCATCAAGGGTGCAGTCCACAAGTGGCCATTAGCAATGACAGCTGGATTTCCAGCTTCAGGGACAGCTTATCTCCAAATTCCGGTTACTGGGGCCAAACAGTCAGTGATGGTCCTGTTTCTGGGTTTCCCAGAAGCCTCTGGCTGGCTTTGGTCTGGTGCTCCATGTTTCTCCTTATGAGGATGCTTCACTTATTGCCCTGGCTTCCCTCTCTGTAGCATCCCATTCTTTCAGCTTTTTTTCTCCGGAGCCTCAAAAGCTCAAGCTCCAAGCTGTTTTGAGAAGGGGAAAGGCCTATCATTTTGCTTCTATGTAATACCGGGTAGCTGCCTTCTGCAGAATAGATTCCTGGGATTGTTTAGTAGTAGGGCCTGGTATCCACCAGAGAAACAGGTATAAAGTTTTAGGAGTTATTTACTAAACTGAGTAAACCTTGTCACCAAGGTTCCCTGTCAAAACCTTCAGAATTTGTAGGCTGGTCCATAATAGCAATGGAAGATGTTTAGAGTTGGGGTGCTCAGCTACAGCAGAGCAAGCTGCTAGATTTAGCCTTCAACAGTCAGGGCAGCACAATCTGTCTTTTGGAATTGGGCTATATCTGGAATCTAGAGAACAGGAGAGCTCTGAAATAAAGAAGGCTGTCACCATACAAGGATCTCTGCAGACAAGTCCCATTTTGATTGGGTCACAGGCTGATAGTGAGGCAGCGGAGGTTGTGGCAGGTGGCTTGCTTGCTGAAAACCAGAGATAGTAGGAAACCTCTTGTGGTGGTAAACTGAGGTGGCCTCCTATGAGGGAATAGGAGCTCTTGTAAGGCTCCTACTCATTTCAGTTAGGCCTGGGCAGGTGAATGGTGAAGGGCTAGCAAATTGGAGGCAGTTGGGTACCAACCAGGGAGCTCGTCTGAAAGCAGCTGAGAACCAAACTAGGCACAAAGTGGGCAGCTGCATCTGTATTTACATACCTCTGCCTCCTTCCCATATGCAGTGGGAAGTTGGGGGAGGTCTGAAGACAGAGCTGAATTCTTGGTCTTTCCTCCCCTCCCCTGTATTATCTTCCCATGTTTCATCTCCCCAGCCAAGTTCACTTTTGGCACTGGACCAAAGCTGGGAGAAGAAAGAGTGCCTGCAGCAACAGAGAAAAGGGAGGAAAACCTGAGGAGTAAAGGAGAGAGCCAGCTTCTCTCAGATACATGTTCCTCTGGTTGTGGGAAAAACCAGATCCTACCCTCACACGCCCCACACTTTATACATGAAAGAGGCAGATGGGTGAACAAATGTGACTATTTCCATCATGTCTGTTTTGGCCCCTGGCCTGCACAAGTTGCTCAGGCTAAAGTGCCAGGCAAAATAATTAAGTGTTACAGGATCAGGCAGTAATCTGTTGGCTCTTTGTGTCACCTTAGCCACAGGCAGATTTCAGATCTTTTCAGCAAAGTGGCACAAAAAGCAATGTGCCTGAGCAAGGTGAGGTGAACCTGTGAGACTTTGTTCTTTCAGATCTGAAAATCTTTGACTTCTTGCTCTTCTATGTGTGGAGCATGGAGTTGTGATCACAGTCCTATGGCCTCCAATGTGGCAATTCATGTGGGTGGAATGGGAGCCATCAACAAACAGATGAAGCATAATAAGGGATGAATAGATAACTTCCTTCTGCAGCAGGACTTGGCACCAACACGTGGCTTCTGAACAAAGTCAAAATTGTCTCTATGGATCTGGAAACTACTGCTCTAAAAGGGGTGAGGTAGGCCTTCTTGGACAGTGTAGACAACAGAAAAGAGAGAGAGAGATTGTTGCCTGAAACTCCAAGGCCAATTTGGGGGATGTTTTGACTGGGCTGAGAGATGGAATGCATCCTTTCACTCCCAGTCAGTCATAGGTGGCTCGGTGCCTAATTTCAACACGTACTAATAGAGTTTGCAAAATGTGTATGTTTTGCTCTTTCTCTCATTTGGCACTGCTCTTTGCTTTCTTGGGATCTATCATGCAAGGAACCTTAAATCATGCTTTGTCAGTCTTCCCGGTCTCTCTTCCTTCCTTCCTTCCTTCCTTCCTTCCTTTCCCTTTGATCGCTAGCTAAGGACAGGGGGAACGAGCTCTTGCCAGGCTTCCTTTCGGTCTTGGGAGGCTCAAGCATTCCAGTTCTTCTTTTCAAATTACAACCATCGTCAGCATCATTTTCTTTGTATGCTGCCTTTCCTTAGTTAAAGCTGTGCTCAAGGCAGCTTGCAACATGAAAATATGTACATAATTATGAACACAACTGAATCAATTATGAACAATGAATAAAACACATCAAAATGTACAAATCTGAACAATTTCCACATTAACCATAGTAAGATCTAAAAATCAAGATAAAAACAATAATATCTATAACAGCAACAAAAGCCTTTTGGCACTTTTAGTGGTTGTTTCATTTAGATGTAACTTTGCCAGACTTGACGCAAATCACAGTTTGCTGGGAGAGACTGGCAGAAGTGAGCTGATGCAGACCTGGGCAGAATGAAATAATCAGGATAACTGAGGAATCTCCTTCCTGTGGTGTTGAACCCTCCACATACCCCTCTGTCCAGCATCCTGAAAGGCACCACTCTATTTTCCCTGCTAGAGAATGCCTTCCTGCCATTGCCATTTTACAATTGCTTACTAAGATCTAAATATCTCACTTCGATGTCTGCACCATCAGCCTGGCTTCCTTCTATGGGCTTTGCTGCTTCTGATGCCATAGCCCTCCCCTAATTTGCATCTTAGTGACTGATCATATACTCATACCACAAAACTAAACTAGGGGTGAGGGAATTTTGGACCATGAAATGTGGGGAGGTAAGATGTGTGTACATAGCTCATTGCCTTCCAATGTGCTCCTCACTTTTTAAGGATTTTTGAGGATTATTGCACTTTTGTTGGTAGCATTGGTACATGCAGCTGCTTACCACAAATGTCAATTAAGCACATGCTTATTTTGTCGCCAAGGAAGTCTTGTAACTAGATTTTTGAAGTATGAAATTGCAGATATAACAAAGAAAAACAAACCCCATAAACCCCACCTTTCACATGAAAAGAAGAATCTACTTTTTCTCCCAACTGTAAAGTTTATTTTTAAATTTGTTTTACCGTAGTAACACCACATTATATGCTACAGCTTCCCACTGTTGGTGGTTTAGATGGAGGTGAAATAACTCATGCTTGTAAATAGCTTCCCACCTGATTGCTTATGGAAACTAAAAATTCCATCCAGGCTCCAGATCACCAGGTTGGAAAGGTTCTGTAATTCCCCCCCCCTCCAGTCTCTCCCTCCCTGTTCTCTCTCTCCTATAAAAGGCTCAGGTGTGTGTATTTAAGCAGACCTTTTATGAAATTATTCACAATGCCTGGACATAGGTCATATCCACTACATAACAATTGAATTACCGAGACATCAAATAACACAGAGCTGCAGCATGTCAGAAGTGAAGATGCTCTCTTAATATCAATTTATGTTTTTAAATAATGCTATTGTATATAGGCACCCTTTGGTCAACTCTGGGTGACTTCTGTTTCAGTGTATCTGAAAAAGTGTGGATGCACACGAAAGCTCATACCAATGACAAACTTAGTTGGTCTCTAAGGTGCTGCTGGAAGGAATTTTTCTATTTTGTTTCAACTACGGCAGACCAACACGGCTACCTACCTGTAACAAAGATACGTTGTTTGTCACTAGCTTAGATTCACGATGAGGAGGTCAATTGATGGCTATTTAACTTAATGTACGGTATTTATTTTACAGCATTTCTATGTCACCCCATGAACAGTGTTTTCTGAGTGGCTTGCAGCTATTAAAATCCAATAACTTATCAATCAAGCAACCAACAAAATAAACAGAAATACATAACAAATCAAGCAGCAGCAAGTAAAAAGATAATGAGGTACACAGCACCACTAAAAGCAGATTTAAAATTTGGTGGATAAGGAAGTCTAAAAAGTTTGGGAAAATAAAAAGAAACGGTTTATTTTAGAGCAGGTTGTACATTGCATCCATCACATTACAAGTTGTCACCTACAAGTGGAAGTGGACCTAGCAAGAAGCAACAAATGTTTCAGGGTGGAGTGTTCCTGTCTGGAGTGTGGGCCAGCTCAACCACCTACGCCTTTCTTCAGGATACTCTGTTCCATTAACCCCCTCCTAGTTTTCTGACACACACACAACTTTCCCCCCAACAGATGCCCAGCTTTCTGTGGCCACTGAAAAGGGGCTGATAAAGGGGCTGCCTTACTGTTAGATCCAAAATTTGTTGTTGCCAGGGTCTGCTCAGTAGGTGCTGCGAGCCTGAAGCAGAGGCAAGTGTGCCCTTTCCCTGAGGACCATCAGAGGCTATTAAGTGTCATGACCACCACTGAATATAGAGGTCACCTATTGCTGCCATAGCTAATAACCACTCGCAGATTTTCCCTGCATGAATTTGTGTAATACCCTTCTAAATTTCCCCATAGATTCTATGGGGAAAGGCTTTGGGGAAATGTTCCTTGGCTTCTTAGGGTAAGACTAAAGGTAAACATTATATTAATCCTTTTTAGCATTTCCCTCCAAAAATAATGTAAGCATATCCACACTATATCAAAACACTAAATTCTGTCTTCACACATTTACCCCACATCACAACAGTATCAAATAGAAAACTGGTCTTGAGAGCGCACTTCCATGTGTGGTTGTGCATACACACATTGATTTTGGTCATTTTGTGAATCTCAAAAGGGTTTCTCTCCCCCTCACCGTGTTTCCCAGGATATTTCACTCCTTGTTGACATGTTGTCATAAATCCATATTTTGAATGTCTGCTGAGACAGATTATACAATTTTCTCCCTCCTGCAGTGCCTTTCAACTTGCTAGAATCCTTCTGGTTCCACCAAAACAGCTTCCATCTTAATACTAGGTAGAACCAAGTCAACCCCAGTTGTGGCCCTGTTTGCTTTGGAGAACGGAATTTCCAACTATTGCACTTATGTAAATATCCGGAACATCAGATTCCCAATTAATTCCCAATCCTTTCTCTCCCTTTAGTAGTTCCTTGTTGGTTACTTTACATATTGTGGGTTCTTTGAGGTAGTAATATATTTCACATGGCTCTAATGCAGCTTGTAATCTTGGTGAGGGTTGGTTTTCGTAAGTGTAAGTAACTGCAATAGACAATCAGATAGACTGCCAGGTTGCAAACTGGAAAACGGATCTACCGGTATGTTCAGTTCCTGATTTTAGCAGAGGCCAAGGCATGCCTCTTCCTCTTGCTGCTCATCTTCATTCCTCATCTCAGATAGCAATGCTTGTCACCAGCAGCTGGGGAATGGGCAGAAAGGACCAGAGAAGGAAACAGGAATGAGAAACCATGGCGACTTCATCTCCCCACTGCATCATGGAAATTATAGGGACAGCAAGTCCATAGATTTAATGGATAGTAATTGATCTCCCTCGGAAGCCCTGGGAACTGTGAAGTGGTCTGGGGATTTCTAGGAGGGACGCATTGATTCCCTTTGTGAAACCATAATTTTGAGGATCTTTTTGGACAAGCCACAATAGTTCAACTTGCTGTTATAAATCTGATAGAAGATTTGTAGCATAAATAATGTCCACAGAGGGATGGCCCTCATAACTCATCTGTGGTGTGCTTGTTCTCCCCTAAAACTCCAGCTTCTGGAAACATGAAACATGAAAATATATCAGTTGGAGATACTGGTATATTTAATATTTAGCAAAAGGGTTTGCTGGAACTCTGTTTTACAGAAAAGCTAAAATATGTGCATCAGACACAATTTACGGATTCAGATTTCAAGTTTTCTACAAGTTTAACATTGAGCTTGTAGCATTAGTGGGAAAATTTAAGTGTTGGAGTAATGCTCCCAATTTAAACAATGAGTTGGTTTTTTTTCCCCTTTTCTGTTTTCTGACCATGCTGTCTGTAAATGATAATCCAGAGTGTTACACTGGGTATGCCTGGGTGGTATTATGCTTATGAAAGTTCCCTCAAATTCAAAGGTGATCGGGGTGCAAAACTAGTTGTACAGTTCTTTGGAACCTGGTCTGTTTATAATATGTTGTATATTAGGCTTCTTGCTTATAACGATAGTACAGTATTTGTCGTTTGGTTGTACTCCATTCCCCTCAATGCAGAGCACATTTTTCTGAGATGTTCTGAGCTATCACTGCAAGTAATTGGCCCCTCTGCTTTATAGTGAACACTGGTAGCCGTGTTCCCTTCATCTCTAGCAAATATTAATGTCAGGCTGCTTAATATTAGTTTATGACTATAGTACTCATTCAAAAACAGCCCTGTATTTTGAAATGGAGACTTAAAGACCAATGTATAGTTTTTTTTCTTTATTTATTCTCTGTAAGGCCACGTTGAACTGTATTCCTGTAAAATGATCAATTTGTAAATAAGATTCTTTAAAACAAAACAATTCCTTGTGCTTCTGAAGTGAAAGTGGAGGGTGGCCGGTCCTGAGTTTATTGGTCAGTCTTCATAGTTTAATGGCCTTGCAGATCTCAGTCTAGCTTCTCCCCAGCACAGTAATAATGGTGGGGAGACACTACTTTAATGGTGAGAAGTACAGTCTAACAGCAAAGTTCATGTAAGTAAAGGAGGTTATTCGAGCAGCTGGAATTAAGACTGGAATGAAGAACTCCTTCTGCCTCACCAACACAATGTATGGAGACATTCGAGGAACATAGGGGGCAGTAGTTGTGGTCTGCGATCCACTGCCTAATGCTTGCCAAAGACACTGTTCTACCAGCCACTGCCAAAAAAGAGGAAATGCAATGTCAAAAAGAGAGAGCAGATTTGCAGATGCTAATTTCTATGAATAAAAGCAAATTTAGAAATAATTACTGCCAGTGCTATGCTATTTTTCTAGGAAAAGAGGTGCTTGAACTGACCATGAAAGCCTCCTTTGTTTTCTTACTATGGCAATGGTGCCCACGTGAGAGGTGCTGGAACTGAGTTCCAGTGAGTTCTGGCTGGGGGAAAAAGCCCTGATTACTGCAATTTAAATAGAAATTCAGTACATCTCACCACAGTGCAGAAGAGTGTGACCATGACATATGTGCCAGTCAGCTGTCCTGGTAATAACCACTGCATGGGCAACCTTGAGACCCCTGCTCTCTCTTCTTGGACAACACAGCCCTTCACATGGAGAACTGTCCTTCAACAAGTAAGACACCTAGCCACCCTACAGCTCAGCCAGAGCAAGGAGCAGTCATTCCACTGTATGGACACCATGACCTCTGGAAAACCACCTCATCCCAAAAAACACTACCTCTCCGCAGCCTAGTAGAGCAAATGTCGGAACTGAAGGAGGGCCCAGCGCCAATGCTGCCTGGTTGCCATTGCAACTAATGTGGCTCAGCTGGATGGCAGCTATGCTGAGCCGAGTTTTGAATCTGTTCAGCGCATGAAGTGGCCGGCACTGCCCCTAATATATGCATGGCAGAGCATCATTCATAAAGGGATGCTAGCCAGTCTCAAATGGGACCAGAGCAATTCTTGTTTCCAGGGCCAGCCCAAGACCTCTGGGCACTGTAGGCAAACCACAAAATGGTGCCCTCCTCCCTGGCAGGAAAGAAGTGGTGAGTGCACATCTATGTCAGGAACAAGGGGGTAATAAAGATCTGCATTGGGGCCCACTGCCCCTGTGGATCCAGCTGCCCAAGGTGGTCGCCTCACCTCGCCTCATGGGTGGGCTGGCTCTGCTTGGTTCAGGCACGACCTGGCTGCACCTCCATCCCTGCTGGGCAGTTGGCCAGCACATAGACACAGAGCAGCCCCAGAATTCCATTCAATTCCACAGCCACCATCACTAACAAGCAAGGGAGAGAGTGCCACATGTCACTTGGCCGCCCGGGGCCATCCCACAGCAGGAGCCAGGCTGACTCCCAAGACCAGGGGTCAGCGAACATTTGCAGCCGGGGGCCGGTCCACTGTCCCTCAGACCTTGTGGGGGGCCGGACTGTATTTTGAAAAAAAAATATGAACAAATTCCTATGCCCCACAAATCAACCAGAGATGCATTTTAAATAAAAGGACACATTCTACTCATGTAAAAACATGCTGATTTCCAGACTGTCCGGGGGCCGGATTTAGAAGGTGAATGGGCTGCATCCGGCCCCCGGGCCTTAGTTTGGGAACCCCTGCCCAAGACCTTATGCTTGTTGAGCTGGTGAAGAAGAGACACAGCTCCCCGCCCCCCCCCCCCAGCAACCAATCCATCCAGTTGCTAATCTTCTGTTTAAGGGGAGGAAGATGGTGTTTGAAAATTTATTTGGGGGACGTAAAGGAGTTGGGAAGGGGAGAGACAACACTTATTCATGGGGCTTTTCTACTTATCATCTCTATTAAAGTGCATTGCAGCTTTTGTGGTAATTATGTGTTCTCTTATCAGAGCATCAAGCTTGAGGGCAAATACAACTTAAGCAAAACATGCTATGGTGGTTTAATCCAGCGTTTCTCAACCGCTGTTCCGCGGCACACTACTGTGCCGCGAGACGCTGGCTGGTGTGCCGCGACGTGCGGCGACGAGAAGGGCGATTTGCAGAACTACCGTACCTATGTGCGGAGAACCTTCTCAGCATGGCTGCGTTTGAGCGCACCCTTCACAAGATGGCGGCGATTCCTGTCATAACCCGCCTGCCTGCCCCGTCCGCACCACCACCACTCTCCGCTCTCTCTTTTATCTCTATGGTTCCTCCTCGAGCGTCCCTTTGACTTAGTTGTCTATGGTCTTCCGCACCCAATCGAAAGCCGCCGAGCGCTCCCCCTCCCCTACTCACCATCTCTGCAGCCGCAACCTCAGCCCAGACCCCCCCAGAGAGGAAAAAGCAGCAGAACCCCCAGTATCCCAACATGCACCGCAACCTCGGGACGGCCCAGGCGGGTTCGACGGGAGGAGCGGAGCCACGTGGAAATGAAACGATGCCTTTTGTAACGCATAAAAATCGCACAGGGACTCCATAGGTGCAAAGAGAAGAGCCTCTTTTGTCCAGCCAGCATCCAAACTGTCACTCTGTCAGGGAGTGAGCGGCCTCTTCGGCGAGGAGCACGTGCTGGCAGAGAAATCAGCGGCTTGTGAAGCCTTATTACAGGAGATTGCAACCAACACAGCAATTGGCAAGTGTTTCTTAGAGTCATAATTATAGTCAATATAGGGCGGCACAGAGTTAAATTTTTTAACTTTTTTAATGGTGGTGTGCCGCGTGATTTTTTTCACGGAACAAGTGTGCCATGGCCCAAAAAAGGTTGAGAAACACTGGTTTAACCCTTCACTTTCATCGCCTCAAAACCACCTATCTCTGGGGTTGTCAACCTGCTCCCTGCCGCCCACTAGTGGGCGTTTCAGGATTCTAGGTGGGCGGTAGGGGGTTCTACAGCACAAGCTGAAAAAACAAAACAAAAAGGCTTGAAGTTGGCCTATACACTGCTTATGACTGAGAACGCCTGCTTCTTGTAGCTACTAGCTTCATCTCAGCCAGAGAAGCATGCATCTGTTTTATTTATTATTATTATTTATATATTTTTATATACCATCCTTCATCTGAGGATCACAGGGCAGTTTACAATACAGTGGTACCTCGGTTTATGAACACAATTGGTTCCAGAAGTCTGTTCATAAACTGAAGCGTTCATAAACTGAAGCGAACTTTCCCATTGAAAGTAATGGAAAGTGGATTAATCCGTTCCAGACGGGTCCGCGGAGTACTCAACCTGAAGCGTACTTAACCTGAAGCATGGGTGTAATTGGTTCCGGAAGTCTGTTCATAAACTGAAGCGTTCATAAACTGAAGCGAATTTTCCCATTGAAAGTAATGGAAAGTGAATTAATCCGTTCCAGATGGGTCCGCGGCATTCGTAAACCGAAAATTCGTAAACTGAGGTGTTCATAAACCGAGGTTCCACTGTATAAAAACACAAAAATATATACCATGGTAACAAACAAAAACAATACCCTGTCACACACAGCTTAAAAGGCCATAGTTTGTTTAATTAGCCAAATGCCTTAGCAACACTAAGAAAAGTTCAACAAATTTGGCCAAAAAGAAGATTTTCACTTTTTGAAATATGGCAGTCGTATTTTCAGGGGAGGCCCTTCTCAGTCCCAGCACCCTTGCAGGCATGCTTGGGGGGGGGGTAGGAAAGAGCCTTCTTGGTGGCTGCTCCTGGACTCTGGAGCTCCCTCCCTGGAGAAGCTAGACAGCCTTCCTCCTTGTTGTCCTTCTACTGGCAGGTGAAAACTTTCTTGTTCCAACAGGCTTTGGGGAACTGACTGTGGGTGGATCTACACACAGGGGAAAAAACCCCACTATAAATAAGTCAGAAATTAAATCATTATAACAAAAGGGGGGAAAACCCTATGTAAAAACACTATAGAAAGGTTTTGTGCTCTCTTGTGCCATCTGGTGTTGCATTTTTATAACGCATTCAAATTGGTTTTGTTACTAATGTAGCTGAGTCTTGCTTTTAATGTGATTATTTGCATGTTTTTAATACATCATAGTTGTGGGGCGGCAGCTAGATCACCTCACAATTCTTTGATTTAGTAAAAGTTTGGGTTAAGCAAAGTTTGATTAAACTGTGCCAAACACGAAAATTCCTAGGTTTAGCTCATGCAAACTCAGGGCCAGTTGAGTGCAAGCCATTTAGGAATAAGAGAGAATAAATGGCCCATCAATGGGAACCACCCCCAGGGCAGAAGACTCCATGTGGAGGGAAGTCTCCCCTTCTTGGCCAAGTCTTGTCGGCAGAAGTGAAGGCCAGCTCTAGGGTTTCAACTGTGAATGACTAGGCTGGAGGGAGCAAGGAAGAGGGCAGAACAGGTTTTGCTCTCCTTCAACTCCCAGGATCAGCCAGGCCCTCCCAGGAGGTGAATGCTCTGCAGGGGGAAAGGCAGGGTAGGAATAAATATACCATAGTAGTAATAATTTGCAAGGCTGTGTGTATGATGTAAGGAAAAACTTCTCTTTTTCCCTTATGGGGTAGCTACCCAAGAGCCCATAGAGAGTCCTTTTGTGGGTTCTCTATCAGTAGGAGCAAATAACAGAGACCAACCAGAGAATATTGAGAAGCAAAGCAGCTAGTAAGCCTGATTTTTATTAACTGTTGCAACAGGGTGCTCCCCCACATGCAGGAGAGAGGAGGAGGACCCCGAGCCATGCATGCAAGCCCTTATATAGACATTTTAAATTGCCCGTCCTGGAGTCCAAGACCACCCTCCAGATACATCATACCTACATCACAGAAAAGGTGGTCTACAACAGAAATCTGAGTGCGTTGTTGATCTCCTGTCTGCCAGGATAATGGATCACTGATTGCATTACCTGGGCCATTTCACCACTCTTTTTGTGATAACTATTCCTGAATCCAGGTCACAGGCTCACCCTATTCATACACAGACACACCCTTAAGACAGGATTTGTGAGGAAAGAGACAATGGGGAGGTTTCCCAATTTGACCTTGCAGAGAAATATTTGAGGTCCATTTGTTCAGGACCTAATCTGTGGGGTTTCAGACCTGTGGTTTATAGATACAGTTATGAACATTTAATTCTCTTATATATGACCTTAAAAATTATTATAACATGTTTATACAGTTCCATCAATGTCTGTTTTTTAATGATTGGGGCTCCCCCCTTATGGCGTTAAGATGCTCTTATTTTTAAACCGCCTCGAGCCCCAGAAGGGAAAGGCAGCTTTATCAATAAGCGCATTACAGCAACCACAACTTCCTTATGGCCCTTCCTCCCGGTCCAACCAACCAATGAGGAGCCTGAGTGGCGGTGATCGACAGGCCTCCCGGCCTCTCCGAGCCCCTGCGCCTCCAAGCTGAATGGTTGCCAGGCCTCCCTTTGCCGCCTGCCTCGCCATCGGGCTACCGTCACGCCACTTCGCCGCTTGGCCCCGAGCGAGCACTCTGATTGGGCCAGGGAGGCGAAGGGCAGTAGGAGGGGCGTGGTTTTGAGCCGGCAGGGCGGAAGGCGGGGCCTGGGCGGGGCGGAAGGCGGGGCCAAGCCGTGGCTGCTGGCGGCTCGTCCTCGCCGGCTCCTCGCCTCCTCCAGCCTCCGCTGCCCGCCTGTGCTGTTCGCCATGCAGAAGGTGGCCGTTATCACCGGCGCCAGCAGGTAAGGGAAGCGAGGTCTCTTCTGGGGACCCTTCAAGGTATTTAGACACCTCTAGAGCAAAAAGGGGGAATTTCGCACCTGAAAGCGGGGGCTGAAAAACTGGGTTCCGAAGAGGAGACTCGGCGGCGCTTTAGATCTGTCCAAGAACAAACTAGCGGCGGCAAAAGTGCTCGGGGCGCCTGATTTGCCTGCAGCAGGTCGGGGAGAGACCGGAGACCCGGCAGTGCAGTGAGCTCGGCGGACCCCGATGCTGGGACGGGGTGGAAGCGGGACTTGCCGTCCGCCGGGTTGTGCTCCTCTCGGATCCGCGGAGGTCTCCTGGGCGGCTCGCGGGGGTGCTAAAGGAGGAGACGGGGCGAAGCAGGCAAGACCTGGCGCCCAGGGCAAAGGAGCGCACGGTATCAAAGCCGACACGATTCACAGAATTACAGAGCTGTCGAGTTGGAAGGGGCCACGAGGGTCATCTAGTCCTGCAGGGCAGGAATCTTTTCCCCAACGTGGGGCTCGAACCTACAACTCTGGGATGAAGAGTCTCATGCTCTGCTAACTGAGCTATCGAGGCTCATTGGGGGCAGAGGCTGCCTGTGTCTACAGCCCACTTTGAACCACACTCCAAGCTTACTCTTTCCCTGGGAACTGTAGCTGTGTAAGGGGTAAAGAGCAGCACCCAGAATTATGTGCTTTAAAGGTACCTGTGTGTGAACAGTTGTGACAACAGCAATGAAAAGGGTGGATTTCATAACTTGGATTTTTAGGAAAGTGTCAACATCTGTCTTGCAATAGGTTTATCTGTATGTTTAATCCTATATAATAATGTCCATGTTGTCCCTGCGTCCAGATGTCCCGTGTGTCCCTGGGGTACTGCGCATGTCCCCCAGAGACACAGGGATTGGACGGAGGGACAACCAGGGACACAGGGATTGGACCCGTGCTCTCGGGACACAGGGAACAGCCAACTGCCGCTCCGCCAACCGCCGCTCCGAAGCCCAGTCTCATGCTGGAGGTGCGCGGTGAGGCGGCGGGGGAGAGAAGCGCTCCCCCCCCCGGCATGGGACGGCGCGGAGGGAGGCCCGCTTTGGCTTGGCAGCGGCGGGAAGAAGGGGAGGAATTCCTCCCCTTTTTCCCGCCGCCGCCAAGCCAGTCCCGGAGCCGAATTGCGGCGCGGCGGGGTTTTTCGCCGTTTGCCTCCCCCTCGAGGGAAGGCAAACGGCGAAAAGCCCCCGCTGCGGACTGGCTTGGCGGTGGCGGGAAGACCCGCCACCGCCAAGCCAGTCCCGGAGCCGAATTGCGGCGCGGCGGGGTTTTTCGCCGTTTGCCTCCCCCAGGGGAAGGCAAACGGCGAAAAGCCCCCGCTGCGGACTGGCTTGGCGGTGGGGGGAACATCCCGCCACCGCCAAGCCAGTCCCGGAGCCGAATTGCGGCGCGGCGGGGTTTTTCGCTGTTTGCCTCCCCCAGGGGAAGGCAAACGGCGAAAACCCCCCGCTGCGGACTGGCTTGGCGGTGGCGGGAAGACCCGCCACCGCCAAGCCAGTCCCGGCAGGCCGCTTCCTCTAGCGCCCGTTTTTAAACGGGCTAAAATCCACTAGTGTTTAATGTTATAGTACTGGCTGCTTTGTAGATTTGACAAGAGGCACTAATAGTGTATGGAATCAAAGTTTATCACTGCATTTTAACATTATTGTAATGTGCTTTATGTCTTGCTTCTTAGAGAACTTTTTTGTTTCGTTTTGAAGTCTTGCATCTAACATCTGTACATTATTGAAAACACAGCAGTCAATACAGTGGTACTTCGGTTTATGAACACAATTGGTTCCGGAAGTCTGTTCATAAACTGAAGCGTTCATAAACTGAAGCGAACTTTCCCATTGAAAGTAATGGAAAGTGGATTAATCCGTTCCAGATGGGTCCGTGGCGTTCGTAAACCGAAAATTCGTAAACCGAGGTGTTCATAAACCAAGGTTCCACTGTATTTGTAAATACATGGTGTGGCCATATTTGGAATACCATGTGCAGTGCTGGTTATCCCATCTCAAAAGACATTGTAGAGATAGCAAAGCTATTGGAAAACAACCACCAAGGGTGCAATCCTATACATAGCCACTCAAAAGTAATAAGCTTCATTGAGTTCAGTGGGACACACTTTCAGGTAAGTGTGCACAGGATTGCAGCCTAAAACTAGAGTCCCAACTTCACTTCGCTGAGAGTGTAAGCCCCATTGAATTCAATAGGGCATCTGCTAGTGAAGGGGCTGAAGCACCTGCATTATGAGCATACTGTATGGAAAAGTGTTCTGGCATTTTTAGTTTAGAATAAAAGGGAGTGATAAAAGTTCATAAAACAACGGTCTGTTTCACATGTAACAGTCAGGTGGCTTACAGGATTTTAGCCCGTTAAGTTCCACTCAAAGTAGACCCATTGAAATTAATGGACTTCAGTCATGTCTGTTGCCGGTAATTTCATTTGGTTTTCTCTGAGCAGGACTAACACTACGGTAGTTACAATCCACATGGCTCCTCTTCTCTGCCACACCAGGAGGAAGCAAACCATTTCATGAAAACCAGCATTCACACCTTGTTTCACTCTAAAGCCATGGTTCCCAACATGGGGCACACGCCCCACAGGGGGACAATTTGATTTTTAAGGGGGGCAATTTGGAAGCTCGTTGGACCAAGTTTATGTCATTTTAGGCTTCCTCCACGTGAATAGGAGTTCACTTTTTGAATAATAAGAATTATATGTCACCGGGGGGGGGGGTGGCATCAGGATTTTAGAGATGCTTAGGTGGAGCATGGCCAAAAAGGCTGGGAACCACTGCTCTAAGAAAGCTTGAGCGGAAGCTGAGTTGTTGTCAGTTTGCTGCTGGTTCACACAAAATGCCAAGCCAAAGCTCTGGTTTATTTCTTCCTGGCTGGGGATAAGAAAGCAGCATGTACTAGGAGCCGCCGCAGTTAGCTTTATGGGTGATGAATAAGAAGTAGTTCTCCAGGTGGAGCAGTTGACTTGCCACTAGCCAAGCGACTGCAGCCGTGATTTACAGTCCCCTTCCAAGCCTGCTCTTCTGCCTGCTGCTCTTTAGTTCAGCCACTGCCTCCGTTCCTTTCTTCGCATTGAAGCAAGCTGTTACTTTATTATTCCAAAAAGAGATGGTGACAGTCCCCCAGTTCTGGGTTTGTATCAGCTAGACAAATATATTGCCCTGAGAAAATTTTTGCATACTATTCCTATGGACATTTCCCTTCTCCTGGGAAACTATCCCCCAAAATGGTTCATCTCTGAAAGTTCAGTACAGCTACTTTCAGATCACTGAAACGGTGTATTGTGAAACTGTGAGTTCCTGGGGTTCCTGTTCAGAGGGATGCACAATCAATACCAAGGGCTCGCATTTAGCCTCTGCAAAGCTTCCCGAGTGTCTTTTGAATCCATGGCTTTCATAGCTGTGTACCTCCATTTGAAAGCTTTCCAGGTTTCCCTTACCTAGATAACTGATTCCTGGTTGGATATCTTCTTGAGTGCATTGCTAGCAGGATTTATTTATTTATTGCCCCAGGTTTTAATTTTTTTAAAAAAGGCTAGTTTTGCCCTCGCTTGCGTGAACCATCCTCCTCCTTCAGTCCTTGGTTCTATGTCCTATGCCTTCCTCTCAGGTTTGAAATCACAGTCTTGGGGTCAAGTCCTTGTTCTTGCTTGAGGCGTTTCCTATTGGGGCTCCGTCAAGGCAAACCTGTATCTTGCCAGTGGATCTCCAGATAGCTTATGAATTGAATTTATATAGCCATTCCATGGTTTCTGTGGCAAATTGTCACACTTACTTTCTGTAGGGTTTTGAGACTAGTTAGGGATTCTTTCACTCTTTAGATCATGGTGTCTGTGTAGGGCAGGATTTGCCGCCTGCTTAAATTGTAATTTTGCTGTCTGAAGCAGAATTTATGTATTCTGTCATGCTCATTTCATGTAATAAACTAAACTTTATTCCCTCTGTGTGAAAACGGCTTGTGGGCATCAGATTAAGGATTAACACATATTCATCGCAAATGCGGTCACAATTGTTGGCAGTGTGTGTAAGAGTGAGTGGTGAACTCAAATGTGGGTTCAGACATGTGTCATTGTCACAGTCCCATCACGGAGGGATGTGCAACTTTCTAGACTCAGATGGACCTCTCTTCTCTGCTAGTTTTAATAAGCCAAGAAGGGCAATCGTCAGAGACTTCTCAAATGTCCTGCTCACTAATTGTGAAGGCACATTATTTCATGTGGGTCTGTGCAAAATACCCAGAAGGAAGAGGAGAAGAAGCCCTTGAAAGTGCACAGTTCTTGGTTTTGTTTTGAAGGGAGTGTTTTCAGTTTGGATCTAGGAAAGTAGCATCATATTAGGCCACAAGTTGTGGTACTGGACGCTCTATGGCTGGCCCTGATCCTGTGCTCTTACTGTTGCAGTGGAATTGGATCCGCGCTGTGTGAGCGTCTCCTCCAGGAAGATACCAGCCTCCACGTGTGTTTGGCCTGCAGGAACCTAGAGAAGGCAAACGCCACCCGTAACCACCTGTTGTCCTGCTTCCCCAATGCAGATGTCAGCATAGTTCAAATAGATGTTAGCAAGATGGACTCTGTCTTACGCGCAGCAGAAGAGATCAAGGCAAGGTATGTGGGGGGGGGGCAGGGGCGGGACGGGAATGGATTGGTTAGGCTGCCTGTGCTGTGGGTGTCCTCCAGAGAGCTGCTTCCTTAACTCATCACCTTTCCAGGGCTTACTTTTCTTGCTTGAATCGGACCTGTTCTGAGATGTGATTGTGTAATGTGTGGTGGCCGAGAGAGGTGGTTTGCACAACTGGCGGAATCAAGTCTTCATTAAGCTATAGATGGGATGAGATTATATGTTGAAATGTTCTACGAAGAAACTCCTTGCTGGTAGAAAGCAAGTATCTCAGGGGAAATGTTTCATCATAATCCCCTGGCATACTAGCTTTTTGTATGTAGGGAGGTTTCTGCCCCTCCTCCCCCAAATGGGAGAGCATTCCAACCTGCAGCCTAAAACAGTTTAGGACAAGCTTGACCACTTAATTCTGAGAATTCACCCCTAGTGTGCTTCCTTAGAAAGATTTGGTGTTGGACCAGACATTAGGAAATTTTTTTGATTAACTTTTATATAAACTACTTAGAAATTTGGGGTGATTAGTGTATGAATCCTGTTAAAAAATAAATATATTTTAAATTCTGGGGTACTCTAGCTCTGGTTAATTGCTATTTAAGACTGCTTTCCCATCCTTTCAATAACCACCATTTTTGTTTTGGTGTAGATTTCATCGGCTGGATTATCTCTTTTTGAATGCTGGGATCATGGTAAATCCACGTATCAGTTTATGGGCATTTATACGTGGCATCTTCTCCAGGTATGTTAGATATTAACTGTTCAGTCGCTCGTCTTCATTTTCTGCCTGGCTTTGTGGATAGGAGGGGAGAACACGGAGTTACTTAGGCGGGGTTGTCCAGGGGAAACAAAGTCTTGACCTCACTCTTTATCTGGCCTCCATCCCACATGTTACAAACCTAAAGTTATGGAATGGGTCGTGAACATTTCTCTTCTGAGACAGAATGCTGCAATATGTCAGTGAGCAAAATCTGACTCAAGGCTACCCTCTTAGCATTGCACTTCCTTTCCTGCATATAATGCAGGCAGAAAATTAATAGGCTCTTATTAGAGGTTAGAAAATGTGAAGCTTCCTCAGTGTGTGTGTGTATTTATTTATTTTTTAGTTACTTGTTACCCTTCACTGTTGCAGAGGTACATTTGATTATGTGATAGCACTGAGGAGTAAACAAGGAATAAAACCAAACAAAGCCCTATTCTTTCTGATTCTACGTCTCAAGGTGATGATCCTGCACCCTCTACCTCAAGGCTGCCTCCAATGTTCCTAATGTGAAACATATTAGAAGCCAAGTGTATCGGAAGCCATTTTGGCATATAAGTGGTGTATAAAATAATAATAATAATAATTAGTAATAATTTATTTATACCCTGCCCATCTGGCTGAGTTTCCCCAGCCACTCTGGGCGGCTTTCAACAGAACAGAACAGTAAAATGCAACAATCTATTAAACATTAAAAGCTTCCCTAAACAGGGCTGCCTTCAGGTGTCTTCTGAAAGTCCGGTACAATAGTTGTTTTTCTCCTTGACATCTGGTGGGAGGGCGTTCCACAGGGCGGGTGCCACTATTGAGAAGGCCCTCTGACTGGTTCCATGTAACTTGGCTTCACGTAGTGAGGGAACCGCCAGAAGGCCCTCGGCGCTAGACCTCAGTGTCTGGGCTGAATGATGGGGGTGGAGATGCTCCTTCAGGTATACTGGACCGAGGCCGTTTAGGGCTTCAAAGGTCAGCACCAACACTTTGAATTGTGCTCAGATAAAATTGCATAGTGAGTTCAGACTGGTATTTATGTTCGTGTGTGTGTGTGTGTGTGTGTGTGTGTTTGTGTTCAGAAGGGTTGGCTTGTCAGCCTGCTGCTGCAAAAACAACAGACTCTTGTGACGTGTAAAGTCTAACAATCTATCTTTCAAGGATTTGCATCCACTTTGTCAGATGTGTGAAGTTTTATATTCTGTTCAGGGAGGGAGGGAGAGAGAGAGAGAAACAGAGGCAGACAAAAACAGAGAAAGAAGTAATGTGAAAAAGGAGGGGGAATGACACCATTAAGACATAATCGGTGTCAGTCTGCCTGAGCCACTTAAACATGCATAGAGGATCCTGCGGAGGGATTGGGACTCTAGTTGGGAAGCAGCTCAGCTCGCTATCTGCCTAAATGCAAAATATATGGGTTGGATCCTGAGTCCTGTCATACTTTCAGTAGACTCACAGGGAGGATTTCAGCATTGTGCCCTTCCAGTGGTCCTGTCAGTGTAAGCATTTCCTGTGGGTTCTCCAGTCCCCCCCCCCCAAAAAAAGCCTTCTCTTTTTGGCAGAGGACTAGTGAGATTCATTGTGTGTCTCCCATAGTGCACCTGCTTAGTAGAATTCAGCCCATGGAACTCAATGAAACTTTAGTTGCCTGACTAACGTATGTCCCACTTATACCTATGGGCCTACACAAAGTAGTAATGCTAATATTTGTTAGTCTTTTCCCCCAAAAAATGAAACAAATGGACTGAATCCAACCACACACACTCATACTTACCTACCTCTGTATGTCAGGAACAATGCTTTTATGTTGAGCAGGTGGCTAGACCAGTAAGACAGCAACAAAGCTGTCCTGGAACATGTGTGACATTTGCAGTTTACTTGCCCTTGTCAGTGTAGTTGGAAACACAGGAAGACTGTCTAGCAGTCCTGTTACAATATCTGTATCTGGAATAAGTTGAGGATCCTATTTCCTCTCTCCTTTTCGCTGTCTCCCTTTTCCGTGTCCCATTTGCTGTAAACTCTTGCTGCTTGCTTTCAAGATCTTGCCTTCATCTCTCGTCTCTTGTTCTTTGACCTTTGTCCTTCCAAATTCTCACCATTCTCTTGGCCTCATCCTGTCCGCCAAACCTAGGAGTCCTGCTTCTGTCTCTTCATCTCTGTTGAAATAGAAATAGAATTATATATTGAAATGGTGGCTGAGGCTTACCTGCTTTCAACCTTTACCTCCTCATTCTTTTTCCCTATTGTGTGTCTGCCCTTTTCTATCATGTTCTTTTCCCAGCCTCCATCTTTTTAGTCTGTGAGTAAGGTACTGGTACTTTTAAAAAAAGGACTGTGAGAATAAAAATTTGTTTACATCAAAAACGTGGGCTGGACCTTGAGAAATGTATTGATGTATGAGAGTTGGAAATACTTTCATTTGGGCATTGCTACTTGACTCCTTGACTGAGACACCCCCCACACACATTTTCAAATGCATCTCTGTAACCATGTGGACTAGAAAGTTTCTTGTTTGTTTCCTACCGTAATTTCTGGATTCCATCAAGTTCTTGTGAGCCACAGATTGTGCCCTCTAAGCTTCATGTGAGGTGATCAGATGCAAGGGAAGGGAAGGTTCCAGCCTCTTTTGAATTTCCTGAATAGAAGAAGGCATTTCAGCAGGTGCAGCCCCTTTGTCACGATAAGCTGCATCTGCCAAAATTCCTCCTTATACACAACTGTCAAAGGCTCTTGACAGCAAAGTTATCCTGTGTCTCTCTCTCAGTTATCCAAGCTGCAATGTCTTAATATTTACCTGTTTTCCTTTCTGTGCCTGCACTCATTCCTTTCTCTTTTTTCCCAATTTTTGAGTTCATCCTTTTTAGAAATGGGGAAGACGCACACAAATTCGAGCTGTGAGAACACCATTGACTTGTATTTTCTGTAATCGGCGTTTTGTCAAACCGAGTGTGATCTCCTTGTTAGACCACTGAAACGCCTTGAGCTAGTGTTCCCAGAGAAGAATCCTGAAATGGCTTAAAATCTCTAACCTAACAACTGCCTGTTCTATTTACTTTTGTATCCTGCTCTTCCTCTAAGGAGTTCAAAGCAACACACTTGGGTTTCCCCTGCAGTCTCCCATCCAAATACTGACCAGCCCCAAACCTGTCTAGCTTCAATGATGGAACATCCTCAAGAGGAACAAAATGAAGCAAAGTCCTCTTTTGCCCAGTATGTGCTACTTCCTTTCTGACACGGGATCTACATTTCTGTCTTGGTTTTATGTAGCAGTCCTTATTTGCATAAAGTTGTTTGCTATCTTCATCTTGTGTGTTCTGATAATGAGCCTCCAAGGTAGGTTATACTGCTGAGGAATCGACAACCAGGTATTGTTACTTACCCAAGGTAGCTGTAGCCATTGGCCGTCTCTGGCAACAGGATGGATCCCTGCTACCTCACACTGCTGTGCATTCTGCCAATCAAAAATAACATCAAATCTGCCTTCTGTTTTAGGTTTCCTGCCAACTGCAATATACTTTCTGCTAGCTTTGTTCCTGTTGTAGAAGTGGACAACTCCACTTTTCTTCTGACCCATTGCTAATTATTTCCAGACACACACCTGGCTTTGTATCACAAGAATCCTAAAGTATCAGTCACCTCATAGGCTTTATCCACACATAACACAAAGCCATGGTTCGTTTAGCCCAACTGTGGGTTGTTGTTTTTTAAGTGTCTGAGTCCACCCCACACTAACAATGGTTTATTTCCAGACAGCAAAGCATGATTTGAAACCATGGCTCATTTTTGACTTGTTTGGTTTTTTTTATGATGCCTGAGCCAGGATCCTGGTTTTTTAACCTTTGTTTTGGTGTCCTGCCACAGATAGATACCGTACTCACGAAGTTACAGAGGTGGGAGGCAAGACCAGTGGGAAAACAAAGCCACTCCCCCTGGCTAAGCAACTCTTGGGGTTACTTTTCCAGAAGTAGCTCTCTTGCTTCAGGTTGTGAGGCAAATGGAGATAAAATTGAAAGAGGTTTCACCTGCTTTGCTACTTTGCTGTCTATATAGGACTCCATGTTGAAAACACAACAACTTTTTAAAATTGGCTATCCTGATCATTGCACCTACCCACAAATTTTATCATTTCAGCCAGCAAATTACTTAATCAAAACAAAACAAAAAAACTAATAGCCTCCCCCGTCACTTAATGGATTCAGAATTTCTGATCTGAAGGCAGCATGGTGTGTGTCTGTGCTGGGCAGCTGGTTTGGCTTGGGGCAGGTGGATAGCAGTTGAAAATTGGTGAAAATTTCTCACTTTGTTTGCACAGCTGTCCAATTGTAAGGAAGTTGGTGATGGAGAGGCAATGCCAGTTACAGGAGCAATGTGATGGTTTTGGGACAACAGACAGGAGGGAGAAATACACAAAATTGAGCAAGCCAAGCTGTGATTTCTTTCCTCTGAGACTCATCATAGCTTGTTTGACAATCCATGTCAATGTGGCCATTGTTTCTGAAATCCTTGTTCTAGAATAGCAGCTCTTGGTTGAACTGAAGGCTGCCATTTTGGTTTGCTTCTTAACAGCCGCAACCTGGGAGGCTGCTTGAAGAATCTCTCAAATTCAAACACAACTATTATATTTGTCTCTTTGTGGATGCGATCCAGAGGAAAGCTGTGCACACAACTAGGGGGTTCATAGAAATTTCCTCTGCAACTGGCTTGCAGTGCCGAAAAGAACACAAGGGCACAGCTGGATCCAGCCAAGAGTTCATCTCGTCCCACATCCTGTTTCCACCAGTGGCCAACTGGGCAACTAACATAAAGGCATTTTAAAAACCAGCCGCCTCTTCAGCATGTAATTAAAACATCCAATAACTTTCTGGCTCTTTTATTTATTTTACTTGTTCTTCTGTTCCTTTCATTGTAACCATGGGAATCACCTGGGATTAGTGGTAGTCCTTGGATCACAGTTTGGAACGATGTTCCAGATAAAAACGAGCTACAGTTTCTGTCATTTCTCAAAGATTGCTTCCTTTTTGCCGGCATAAGCCATCTCCACCCACACTCCCATTCAGTTGCAAGGACTGTAATATTGGTTAGAGGTTTCTCCTAAGGGCAGCAGTCCTCTCTTCTACTCTATAACCTCTTCCCCTGTTTTCAGGAGGGCATACCAGATGCTGACTACGGCAGAGGGGCTGATGAGCCAAGGGGACAGGGTCACTGCAGATGACCTTCAGGAGGTCTTCCAAACAAATCTCTTCGGACATTTCGTACTGGTAGGGAAGCTTTTACCTCGTTTGTGTCACACATCCTGGTGTTGTGCAAATGTTATCTGGGGGTTTGTACATATATTGCAAGGCATTATTCTAGGTGATCTATGTATTGTGGAATGTTTCCCTACATGCCAGCATTAAAGATGGTTGTGAACAAGCTCTCACCTCTTTAGTTAATACAGTGGTATATCTGATGAGCCTTCTGCAGATAAGAATAAGGATGCATACTTGCATAGGTAAGTTTGCCAGAAGTTGGTCCTTTGTCAGTCAGTGTAATGTAATATCTCTAGCTCTCAACTTTGGTGGCTGTTGCTGGTCTCGGAAGATTAAATTGAATGTGCTAATTCTCAAAAACTGAAGAAGTCTCAGTAGATTTGCTTTGGTGTAGTTGCTTTTTGGGCTCAATTCTGCAGCAGCAGCAGCAGCATCTGGTTTGACTTTCTGGATGTGATCTGCCGATTTCACAATGGGGTGGTAGCTGACAGAAAAGCCGACCAAAATTTCTGCCTCATTGACTTCAGGACTCAACTCACTGCTGGTCCTTTCAGTGAACCTCCAGCAGAGGCAATCTTGTAAGCTGCAGTTTGGCCACAGGACAAAAAAATGTTGACAATATAGTAGCCGGTATAGTAGCTTTATCTCCACAATTTTATCCTGTCATTTCCTTTAGTGTCCACTGCATAGAGCTAATGTATTCTGGCAGGAGAGGCAGGGGTGAGTTGGGGCAACACAATCATGAAGCTGTAGGTTTTATTGGCAAAGCAGGTGGAACCTTAACTGTCAAGAAGGGCAAAACCTCTTGTCCAAGGACGGTGGCGATGCTGCCGTGCATCTATAACACATGAGTGGCGTTGCAAAGTGCTGTGTTACAATTTCATGCCCGTGCTGTGAAATCGGAAACCAAGGACCTGTTCCAAAGGTTTATACTGACTTGTGGTTCACTTAAGAAGAATATGTTTCCCCGATGTATACTGTTATAAGTCATGTTGTATGAACAGGAAAGTAAATACATTTGTAAAGTACTTTAAGGATCTTTGGGGAAATCCTGTTGGTTCTGTTGAGTGTGGGTCAGCTTTGTTTTAGAATGTATACAGTGGAACTTTGGGTTACGTACCGTCCTCCTTACAAATGCTTCAGGTAAAGAGCTCCACTAACCTGGAAGTAGATGCCCCTAGTTGCGAACTTTGCCCTGGGATGCGAGTGGAAGTTGTGTGCAGGGGGCGCGGCAGTAGCGGGGGGGCCCCGTTAGCGAAAGCACGCCTCATGTTAAGAACAGTTTTGGCTTAAGAATGGACCTCCGGAACGAATTAAATTTGTAACTGGAGGTACCACTGTATTCTGAAAACAATATTGATTTAAAAAAATAAAAAAAATGCCAATAGGAGGGGGATATCTATTGGGTCTGTGCTAGACTCATTCTGATTTATAGTCTTTTTTTCTTTCCTAGATGAAAATGCAGAACATACCGTACTTCTTGCAAGTAGAACTTGTGAGGAAGGATCTGGATCAGGGGTTGCCAAACATTTTACTCCATGGGCCACTTGAAAATTGCAGAGGAGCTTAGTGGATAATGATTCCCCCCCCCCTTTGTAGTAATTGTAGTGCACTGTGCTAGGTGCTGTATGATTTTTAATTGTATTTTAATTGCTCCTTTTGTTTTTTATATATTATATTACAGTTTGACTGATATTAAATATAGTAAATATTTATAATTATTTTAACCGTGTTTTTATTGCTGCTTTTATTTCACATTGTACAGTATTACAATTTAAATTTATTCAAATCCAAAATTCAAATACAATATAAGAAATAAAAGAAGCAATTAAAACAGTTAAAACTCAATATAAATGTTTAATGTGATGGATGTGCTGTCTCTTGTCTTCAAACACAAATCCACAGGCATACTGTGGACCACAGTTTGGGAACCCTTGTTCTAGATTGTATGCTGCTTGAGGAAGGAACTTGGAGCCTTGCCAAAGCCTGGTTTTTTCATTTTTGCAGATCCGTAACCTGGAGCCTCTGCTCTGCTGCCTTGAAAGGCCCAGCAAGCTTGTCTGGACCTCTTCAGTCAATGCCTGCAAATCTAACTTCTGCCTCGATGACTTTCAGCACAGGCAAGGCAAGGAGGCCTACAGCTCTTCTAAATATGCTACTGACCTTACAAGTGTGGCTCTGAACAACCGGTTCAACAAGCAGGTGAGAGCACCCTGTCCTAGTCCTTTCAAAGTGCTTCTCATCCCATCTGTGTCCGCTGGCCCTTCCGACAGAAAGCAAAAGAAGATGGCATTCTTTTCAGGAAGGTTGGCGAAGGGCGCCAAGATAATTGGGTGTGAGTCCCATCAGTGGAAGGCTGTGCAAGGACTTACACATCTGCAATGGGGTCCCCCCTCTACACACCTCATGCCTCCCAAATTGGCTCTGAGGTGTGTGGGTTGGGGAGACCCCCAGAATGTGGTGAGAAGAGTGAGGGGGGCGCCCCGTCTGGCAAGCTGAAACGCTTGTGGTGGAGGAACACTTGATGTAGTGTGACTCTGAATTCCTCCCATTGTGTTGCGACTTTTCTGAACCGCTGCTTAATCCCTGGAACATTTGTACTCAAATGTTTTGGGAGTTCAGCACAAACTCAGGACAAGCCACTGAATTTGGTACTGGCTACAGAATTCAGTCTCCTGAGAATCTGTCTCTTCCTTTTTTTAAAAGGAAGTTTCTAATACACATGGCTGCAAAAACAAGCTTTCAACTTAACAGACAATGCCTGGTCAAATGCCTGAATTTTGAGGGTGGGAAAAGGGGAGGCTTTTATCAGATTGACTACTCCTCTATTTTCCCTTCTTGTGAATAGGGAAAGCAAAATAAATCATGCAGACTAAGGGGTCTTGAGCAAATTTGTTTAATTGGCATAATTTATACAGGACATAGAATTTTAGCTTTTTTTGTGCTGTGTGGGTGACAAAATGAGACTGCATTCTCCATGGTGGCCCCCAGATTATGGAACTCCTTTCCAAATTACAGTTGGTTGTCCCCGAACATTGGACTCATTGAGATGCAAGGTAAAAGCATAGTTATTTACCAAGATCTTTGTATATTATGTGATGCTGCTGCTAATGTCCTTGTTGCTCTTGGCCCCTATTGTGATGAAGGGTAAGATATAAGTACAAGGAAATGAACAAATACAAACTTGGGTTACTTTGGTTCAGATTTTGCCCTTGTTTTGGACAACATTATACACTGTCACCTATGGAGCGTTTTTTAAAATATGCAAGGTGTATCACAATCTTGTCTTGTTTATCTTTGCAACACCCCCCTGTAAAATGTTGTTTCCGTATTGGGGTGAAATAAAATTGACCATGGCCAATAGCAATTTCATGATAAGACAGTTCTTTCTCTAAAGTGCCCTTAAGAGCTGAGAGCAAATTGGCAAGATGTCCTGCTGTTCCTGTGGGTCCTATTTTAATAGTCACAATGACCCTGGAAAGTCGCTTAGGCTGTCTCCAGGCTGCCCAGTCAGGAGTTGACCCCTGATCTCCCTTCTCTGGGTCAGACTGCTGCACTGTGACTTCTCACATCTGTTCCTGCCCCACCAATCCCTTGCTATCCTGTCTGTCCTCCTTCCACGCATGAGTCAGAGGCCTAGTCCACACCAGAACTTAATATGGACTAGAAGCTTCTGTTTTGTGATGTCCACACAGTGCCTCGCCCATAAGGCCCACCTTCGCTATTTTATTCAGATTCTCCGAATCTATGAATAATTTCTTAAGAGGAAATAAAAATCCAACATAAAATCACTTGCCACTGGGGTGTGGGTGCCCTGAAGTGCCTTCTGTGACTGGGTTCCCCCTCCACAATGTGTGTGATGATGTTTCACTGGGTGCTTTGGAGGGGAGGAAGAGAAAGAAAAGTGCTGTGTCTACATCCCCACACTGTTGCTCTCCTTGTCCTGCCTTTGCTGTTTATGTCCTTTTGGAAACTGCACAGCGGCTTTATGTTTTTTTGGGGTGAGGGATTTCTGGAGACCAGCTTCCTTCACATTGACATGCAATCACATGTAAAGCAGTGACTTGGCGATGCTGTTCTTTCCCAAGCCATCCTTCCACAATAGCAGAGAAAGTGCTTTCTAATGAATGGGCAGGGGAAACCTCTCAGGTTTTACAGCTCTGAAGTCAGCCAAATGCAGGATTTCCGCCTCCCATTCAGAAGTAATTCTTGTGTTGTTTATGTCATTTACATGTAGAAAGGGCAGAATAGTAAGTTAACAAAACCAGGAGGGAATATTTTAAAAGCTTGCACCTCTTTCTGTTAGGAACCTGACACAAGCCCTGTCTACTTAGTGTGAGTGTGGGTGTCTGCCGGCAGTTGTGTGTGTGTCACAGTGTAGCCCACTGGAGTCATCTCTCTCTCTCTCTCTCTCTCTCTCTCTCTTTCTCTCCCCCCTCCCCCCTCTCTCCATTGCTCTCTCAACAGGGCCTGTATTCTAGCGTTGTGTGTCCAGGTGTTGTGATGACCAACATGACGTTTGAGATTTTGCCCCCTTTCATCTGGAAGTTATTTTTCCCCATTCTGTGGCTGGTGAGTGTGATGGTCTTCAGAAACTGCAGTAAACCCTTAAGTTAGTTTCTAGGAACTAGAGGCTGATTCAGAGAAATTTGTAAGCAGAGAGAAAAGCTGAAGTGGACAAGGGAACAAATACAAGCATCTGGTGCTGTCAGACTTTGCAGTATATTTTCCTACAGAGGAAGCCCTTTTTGACTATTTCTTATTTGGGGTAAGATCATAAGAAGAGCCTGCCAGGTCAGGCCAGTGTCCCCTCTCTCTACTCCAGCATCCTGTTCTCAGAGTAGCCAACCAAGTGCCCACGGGAAGCCCCAAAGTGGGGCCTGAGCACCAGAGCCCTCTCCCCACTTGTGATGGACAGCAACTAGCATTCAGAAGCATACTTCCTCTGACAGCGGAAGCAGAACATCGCCATTGTGGCTTCTCCTCCAGGAATTGGTCTCCTCTTTTAAAGCCATCCAAATTGGTAGCCGTCACTCCCTCTTGTAGGAGCAGCCTTCTTAGTTTATCTAGGCGTTGTGTCTGCCCTGGAACTTGCAACTTTCAGCTTTGCTGGACGTCTACAAGTTCTAGTGGTATGAGAGAGGGGTATGACTGCTACTTTTGGGCAGGCAGAGGGTGGTGGTGTTTTCCTTGCCCTCTTGGAGTTGCTTCTCCAGCTTCAGTGCCATAGAGCAGAAAGAAGAGAGAACTGACTTCCTGCTTTTCTCTCCCCACAACTCCAGTTCCGCCTTTTTACCAACACATATACGCTGACGCCGTACAATGGAGCAGAAGCGCTGGTAAGATGCTTTGGCACTTTGACATGTTGTACGTTGTGCCTGTCTGATCCATAGCGTTTGCCTTGTGATACCCGGTGTAGCAAGAGGTTCACGGGCACTTTCTTCCCACTTCTGGGGAACCTGCTGGGTGAGGTGAGGAGGGCAAACTCTGGCCTGCACTCCCAGCCAGCAACTGTGTGTGTGCACACGCGTTTGCTGCCTCGGTTTGTTTGATCTGATTGATGCCTGCCTGCAGGTAGGAGTGTGTTTGTGCCGATTATAGTGTGGGATGTTGCTTGATGGCTGGCTGAGTGAATGCCGCTTGGGTGGCGGTGGGGGGGGAGTGGTCCAGGGCCTGTCTCACCAAATAACAACAGGCCCAGGGTGACATCAATATCCACACAGAGGCTGCTGGCTCAAGACTTCGTGACTACCATCGGTCTTTCTCAGTTGGTCATCGTTCCAACACACCAGGCAGAGCAAAGCCTTGATGTAGTCTGTGCCCCAAGTGATATGAGGGACGGACTGAGGATAGGGGCAGTGCCATGCCCCCCCCCCGTCATGGTCAGATCATTATCTGCTTCAGTTTGGATGGACAACGAGTGGTGGGCACATTCAGATGGCTCACCCTTGCAGACTGAGGGAACTCGGTGTGTTCCTGAATGCTCTGGGGCATTTTCCAGAGGAGAGAGCTGGTGGAGTCCTTATCTCACAATGGAACAGCAAGATGAAATAGGCAGTTGCAATGATCACGCCCAGGAATGCAGGCTCTGGACCCTTCAGATTGGAACAGCTCTCAGTCAGCTGCCAGTACCTCCTTTGGGTGGAGAGGGCTGTGGTGGGGCAGATACAGGCATTCTTGGAGGACACAGATTATTTAGATCCATTTGAATCTGTGTTCAGGCTGAGCCATGGAACTGAGTTGGCCTTGGTCTCCCTGATGGATGAGCTCTGCAGAGATTGGGACTGCCGGGGGGGGGGGGAGAGTGCATCATTGTTCTACCTTTTTGATCTCTTGTTGATATTTGATACCATCGATCATGGTATCCTCCTGGACTGGGAATTGGCACTGTATTACAGTGGTTCCAATTCTACCTTCTCCCTGGCAGCTACATTATGGGGTTATCTCGTTTGAGCCTTTTAGATCCAAATAGAGCCCCACAGAGGCAGCGGTTGTCTTAAGTCAAGCACACTTGCAAGGAAATAACTGCTCACTTGTTTGTATCCCCTTTCTAGGTTTGGCTGTTCAAGCAGAAGCCCGAGTTGCTGGACCCACTGGTGAAATTTCACAGCTGCACCACAATATTTGGGAAGAACTATGTTGAGATCCGCAAAGTAAGTAGACCCCTTCATTTGTATTGTGTTGTCATGCTTTCATGCTTTTGGTGCACCCTATGCCACAGGAAATTATGGAGGACCTACGTCATGAAGCGAGGCAAGGCTTCCATTAAGAGGCAGCAGAATCTACCAGAAAGTTCCACTGCACAAAGCCTCATAGAAATGAATGTTACTCACCAGGGGGTTTAGAGATAGGAAGGGCTAAAACCTACATTTATTTTTAAATGCTTTTTATCTGGATGTACCCCCCCCCCTGCTTTATCTGAACACAAGGGCGAAAGATGTGCCTTGCTGGACTAGATCAAAGGCCCACCCAAGCCAGCGTTGTCTCCCACTGCATGCCCACAAGCAGGCTGTGATCGCATCAACATTCCCCACTTGCAGTGATCAGGCGCAGACTGACGATTGATGCGCAGAGTGTTTTATGGCTCCTGCCATTTTGCAACCCAGGGGCTTTGCACTGAGAAGTGCCAGCCGCTTGCCACCTTCATTTCCCCAAGAAAGCAGCTGGGCCAGAGGAGCCAGCAACTGTGGTATACAGCTCCTCGGTTCCATTGGCTGATGGAAGGGAGGGATGGCTCTGGGGTCTCCTTGGGGGTGGGGGGCTTGAGGTAAAGGAAAGAAAATGCTGCTGGTTCTGTGGAACCTGTCCAGATCACAGCTGGGTTCTGTGTCTTTCAGATGGATCTCAGCGAAGATACTGCAGAGAAGCTTTATGAGAAGCTGCTGGAACTAGAGAAGCAACTTCTTGCAAGGTGGAACAGCCCACAGCATAAAAAATAGCAAAGCCAGACCAGCCTTTAGCCACCATTCCTCATGGCAATGAGTTTCTTCCACTTGGGACAGTTAAGAACCTTGGCTCCTCACCCCCACCCCCACCCCACCCTGGCCTTTGCCTTTTGCAATGCAAACCTCTCTAGAGATGTATTTTTTGGCTGTCATGAAGTTGAATTTGCTGAAAGAAACCATAAAGTCTTACAGTTCAGTCCCTGCCCCCCCCGTGTGGTTTTTATAATGCCTTTGCTCTCCTTTTAGTGGTGATGTCTTTACGTCACTGCAACATTTGCCTTTCCCTCATTACGTGTTTCCTGAAGCCTTTGTACTCCTCAGAGCCGGATGTTTCTCAAATAATAAATGAAATGAAGGGTCGCTGTGTCCTTGTTTCAGAAGGGGGCATTTGGGGGGGAGAGGGGTAGTCCTGTCATTAGGTTGTGTGGCATTGCCTACCAGAGAGCAAAGTAGAGCTGGTTTGTTCAACCTTTTTCTGCCCTGGCTCCACTTTTGACCCAAACATGCTTTTGGGGACCCGTTTCTTAACCCTTGCATGGTGGAAGTGCTGCTGTTGTGACCCACCTTGGGTGCCAATCTGCAAAATCCAGTTCACCTTTGCTCAGATTCAGCGCTAAAGAGTGGGCATTCCCTGGGGAAAGTGGCAGGACAAGCGGAAGTCTGGATGAGCCCTAAGATTGGTCAACATCCCCTCCCACCATATCATATTTCCAAGAACTCTAAATAGTTTGTATTTTAAGCAGACAGAGTGAAAGATGGATGCATGGGAGTAGGGGAAAAGAA
Organism: Zootoca vivipara; assembly: GCF_965207765.1. NCBI lineage: Eukaryota > Metazoa > Chordata > Lepidosauria > Squamata > Lacertidae > Zootoca > Zootoca vivipara. The sequence goes on from NC_142590.1 coordinate 3,392,977, forward strand.
ATGCTGTTCTATGCAGAGAGTACTACTCTGCTATTCAAACATCAGTGGGAAACTGTTTTAAGTGCTTTAGATCAGGCATCCCCAAACTTGGCCCTCCAAATGTTTTGGGATTACAATTCACATCATCCCTGACCACTGGTCCTGTTAGCTAGAGATGATGGGAGTTGTAGTTGGGAACGTTGGGCATTCCCCTTCTATCAGTACTATCAGTAGCATCACCTGGCATGAAGGGGTTCACTCAATACAGTTCGATTTCCCATGGGTGAGGTATCTCCCCCCTCCCCATTCCAGCTGCACAAGTGCCCTTGTGATCCCAGGACGTGATCTGAGCGCACCTGATGCAGCTACCTTGCAAAAACTAAGCATCCCACACAACAGGACTAGACTGTGCTCTGGACACCCCACGAGATTCATCTGCTATAACAGCAGAGTCAAGGTCTTGGTGGATGCAAGCAATGTTATCCTCAAAATGTTTTGCAAACAAGTCACAGCAGCTACTGTTGGTTCCGCCACCTCCTCAGGGCCAGCCTGTAAAAGGCCCCGTACAACCTGGAAAAGTTGTCTTTTGGATTTTTTTTTGTGAAAAGAAAATGAATAAATTTGAGACATTGGGGTCTGATGATTGTGAAAATATTGCTAAACAGGAAGTAGAATAGTATGATGTCATCCTACAGTGATATTTTGAGTAATTTCTTTTACGTACAGGCAGCAATCATTTTGTGTGTTTCCACTTGACACACAACTGCTGTTGTGCGGGTCCTTTTGGACCTGAAAGAGGGCAGAACCCACATGCAAAATGGTTGCTGCCCGTAACTGACAAATGAAAAATCAGAAGTCCTTTTTATTTTTATTTCTCCCTGCCCCCTTTAATTTCCCTTCCCCCCCCTTTTTTTCCTTTGGTGTCCTCTGCTCCGGGTAGTCATTGGGCTCCAAGGATTACGCAGACATGAAGGTGATAAGATGGTTGGTGAAGGACGCTGAGTGAGAGGCAGGGAGGGGAAGATCTCCCAGGGTGGGAGGCTGGGAGAAGAAAGGAAAGCTGGTAGGGTTAAGAGCTACCTTTGAGGGACACTCTGCATTTCCTTTTCTCTTTCTCTCTTTTTGTTTTGTTAATAATAATAATTAATAATTTTATTATTTATGCCCTGCCCATCTTGCTAGGTTTTCCCAGCCATTCTGGGTGGCTTACAGCATATATAAAACATAATGAAATATTAAACATTAAAAACCTCCTGATACAGGACTCTTTCATATTATTGTATTATGAAAAAGCTTCAGTGAAATCTGAAAGTAAAACCTTGAGCCTGGTCCAGTAGCATATAGGCACCCAGTACAGTTCCTTCCACAATAGTGACATATGTTGACGATGGGTCACTCCACAAAGGAATTACAGTACCGTGTTTCCCCAAAATTAAGACACTGTCTTATATTTATTTTTCCTCAAGAAGACACACTATGGCTTATTTTTAGGGGATGTCTTATTTTTTTTAATTATGCGTCCAGCCTCACCTCTTCCTTGGTGCCCTCCAGAACTGCACCTATCACTTTGTCTTATTTTAAGGGTATGGCTTATAGTGCGCAAATGCTTAGTAATCCTGCTACGGCTTATTTTATGGGTATGTCTTATTTTCGGGGAAACAGGGTACCTGCTGCACTTTGCACTAGCTGCAGCTTCTGAACTGGCCTCAAGGGCAGCCCAACATAGAGTGCCATGGCAGTAGTCTTGGAAGTTACCAAGGCATTCACCTCTGTGGCCAAGTTGTCCCAGTCCTGGAAAGAATGAGCCACTGTAGGCGTGTGGGCCTCCAGCACTCCCAGACTACAAACCTGCCCTCCATCTGTAGCTCTCAGGGGGTTCACACCATAGAAATACAAGAGAAAAACACAAAATACACAATAAAAAAGAACAAAAACAAAACAATAAAAACTGCCTTCCCCACTCCCAGAAACATATTTAAGTGGATATAGGATGCTGTAAGCCAAAGCCCTGGTTGAAGAGGAACATTTTCAGGTGTATAATGAAGGTGCTGGGCACCTCCTGAGCACGTGAACCTGCAAAACAGATCAGAATACAGTCTCAAGAAACTTTCCACTTTCACCCAACCAAACTGACCAAGAACTTGGCAACTGGTTAATATGTTGCATAAAAACAGAGTTATGTGCCATCAGCATGCTGAGAACCCCCTGCCCGAGTCCAAAGCCCATGGTTTCATACAGGGCAGTCTCGAGTAGGTCGCGCGCCCTGGAGCTGAGGGGCGGAGATCGCTCCGGCGCCCTCGCAGGGCATAGCATGGTTTCCGCGCGGCTTTGCTGTGTGGCGCCCTGCCTACTGGCCCGGCGCCCTGGTGCACTGCGGCACTGGGGGTCTACCTAGAGCCGGCCCTGGTTTTATATAGATATGGAAGAGTCCTGGGAACAACTGGCTTGGTGTGCTATTTCAGGGTGTGCAAGCCTGCTTTGAGCTAATGGTGATCTTGAATACCATGATCTGTTGTACAGAAGTATTTTTTCCTTTATTTTGGAGGCTCATGGCATCCTTTACTCGGCAAAAACCCCGTGCACTCAGGGCTATGGTTTCATCACAGCCTGCCCCTGTGGTGAATGCTGCATGGTCTTTTTGTGTCCAAATATCTCCTGGAGACTCAGTTCCTTTTCCCAGGCAGGAGCGTTCTTGTGGTGGCGAATGTAGCGGGCTTTCCTAGCTTCTGCATAAGACTTTAGGAAATCTGGCCTGGCGTACATGGTCCTGAGACGTCCATCTGCTGCATAGGCCTCTGGATCCATGATGAGCCCCTCATGCCCAAGGGAAGGCCGTCGCTTCCCTCGGAGAGTCACGGGCTTTGTGGCAGCAGTGCCTTGGGCTCCAGCAGTTCTGGTCTCTTTCTCTGCAGGCCCTTTCCCTTGGCCCTCTATTCCATCTGCTTCCTCTCCCTCGCCAGCCTCTGATGAGATGCACAGCTGCTTGGCAATGGAGTCCTCGAGGGTGGCTATGTCCCTGTCAGCAATGGTGTTTTGGCCTTTGACATTCAAGGGGGGCAAGTGCCCTTTTCTGTCCTCTTCATTTCTTGCGACATCACCATCAGGCTTCTGTAGATACAAGGAAGGCTGGCTTGTCCCTGGAAAGCCTCCTGCCTTGGGCAGTGTTTTCCTCTTGGATCTAGAAGAAGAGAGAGTGAGTCACGCAACCCTTGCCTAAGCAGGATTGTTTCACCTCAGTTCCTCACTGCACGGAGTATAAAGAAACTGCAACCACCATGTGTTTCTGAGGGCGAAATGCAGCCTCTAATTCAGGCATCCCCAAACTCGGCCCTCCAGATGTTTTGGGACTACAATTCCCATCATCCCTAGCTAACAGGACCAGTGGTCAGGGATGATGGGAATTATAGTCCCAAAACATCTGGAGGGTCGAGTTTGGGGATGCCTGCTGTAACGAAATAACCCTAGGATGATATATTTGGTCTCAGCCTGGATGTATAAGGGTTAATGCATCTCCTACCCTGAGGTACATCACATGCTTGTGGGGGCGGGGTTACGAACATTCTATGAGGAGAAAATGGCAGTTAGTGAGAGTTGACAGTTGGGGAGAGAGAGGGAGATGAAGCAGGAGAGTGTGAGCGTGGGTGAGGGAATAGGTTTATAGAGTAGTGTTAGGTGAGGAATTAGTGAGGTTTGAAGTTATATGTTTTAACAAGAACAGTTCCATTGAAACCACATGCTTGTACACATGAACCTTGAATGCAACCATTCAGTTCATAAGCCATTAAATGTTAAATTAAAGTTCCATCTGTATTATCTTCTGTGTGATCTTTCCAGCAGAGGTATCTATGGCTCATCTGGTGGGGATCCTCATTAGAAGGACAAAACCCCTTTTCTAAGGCAGAAAGGATAGGTTGTTGTCCCTTGAGTGCACCAAGAGGAGGAGGAAGAGGAAGACTGGTTCGAGGGTGACACAAAGTTTCCTCAGGTGGGAGGAAAGCTTCAAGTGGGGGAAAGCTTGAATGAGGAGAACCCCTTACGGTTGTGTACATTAAGAATAGTCTCATATTTCCCCTCAGAGCTTAAAAGAAACCGTGCCACGTTTTGGGCAGGAAGAGCACCTACATTTTACCTTTAAACTCCAAGCATTGTGAGGAGGGGGTTTATAAGGAGAATAACTGGGATAGTGGGAGGTGAACTTTACCTCAGGACATCCCATTAAAGCCTTGCACAATCTGAGAAGTAGGTTGTACATTCGTCACACCTGCTCTAATTGGTGGGGTCTAACACTAAATCGGAGAGTCTCCCCATATCTTTTTTGAAGTGGAAAGAGTGAATGTGTGAACATGTATCAAGCAAGTCCCCTCATGAGAGTGCCAAGATTTGGCTGCTGCTCCTTGTTCAGTGTTAATAGTTTGCTGTGACAATGTGAAGTAGGAATGAGGCAAAGTTTAAACTTCCAGTTGAGGTTTCGAAGGCTTTGTTCTGTCTCCACAGTCAGAGATACCTAGTTCAGGTGGTAGTCAGTTAACTACTGTAATTGTGCACACACAAGGTTTATTGCTAGCACAACAGGACTTTCCCCACTCTGCACATATCCTGCTGTTGCCAGATCTGTTCCAGAGATTTAGAACAGATTCAGGGGGTACACATGGGAGGAGAGGAGGAGAACCAGAGCCAGCCCAATACATTTTCCTGCCTGAGGCAAACCAGAAAATGGCAACCCCTTGGAATCCTGGGAATTGTAGTTTGTTCAGTGTGCATGGATAGCAAATATCAGGCTCAGGGACCAGATGCAGCCCTCCAGGTCGCTCTGTTGGGACTCAAGCCACCCCCTTCTCCAGTCCTGCTTTGCACCCTTCATAAGCGTTTTTGACTCATGCACCCCTCCAAAAACATGCCTCCTCTTTCCACTCTGCTGACTGACCTCTCTCTCACCTATGAACCATTGCTTACTGGCTGGAGACTGAAGCTGCTCTCTTGCAAAGCTGGGAGGGAGCTGGTCAGTCAGTAGGCAGTCTTTGACAGAGATATGGAAAGGAAGGGCTAGTATGATGCTGTGAAATGGGGAGAGATTCTGTGGTAAAGCAAGGCAGCTGAAATGGAGGAGGAAAATGGGCGGCAGATGCAATGCTCATGAAATGAGAATAAAACTTGGGTTGAGTTCCATTCCTTAGACACATGCATGGCATTTTAGGAGCCCAGATGTGAAGTTCTCCTGACAGACACCCTTACCGCTGTGCTGCATCTTGGAATCTGCTGTAATCCTGTCCTGCCCGAGGGGACAGGAGTGGAAGAGCCAGTTTTATGCTTCTGTGTCCAGGGCCCACAGAAAGCTTCTGCTTGGAGCGACCTTGGGAGAAAAGGAGCAGGGTGGTTATCAGGATCCGCTTGCATTAAAAGTCCCCAAACAAGGACATTGGAGTCAATCTTTAGATCAGGGGTTCCCAAATTAAGGCCCGGGGGCTGGATGCGGCCCAATCGCCTTCTAAATCCGGCCCGCAGATGGTCTGGGAATCAGCATATTTTCACATGAGTAGAATGTGTCATTTTATTTAAAATGCATCTCTGGGTTATTTGTGGGGCATAGGAATTTGTTCATATTTTCCCCCCAAAATACAGTCCGGCCCCCCACAAGGTCTGAGGGACAGTGGACCGGCCCCCTGCTGAAGAAGTTTGCTGACCCCTGCTTTAGATCAAGCATTATCAACATGGTACCATCCAGATTCTGTGGGCTGCTGGAGAGGGTTAATAGGGGTTGTAATTCAAAACATGTGGGGTGCCCCACATTGGCTGCACCTGCTCTAGAAGGTAATACACAGCAGATGTGTGAATGATTTGTGATTGTTTTACTGAAGAACAGCTGGGAGAAGGCGGTCAATTTCAACAAAGGAACAGAATGGGCTGCCATAATCCTGTTTGTCCACTCAAAAGGGCTTCCCCAAATTGCTTTTCACCCTGAAAGGAAGATTCTTTCATCAACTGGGCTACACTTGAGTCAAAGAAGGGTGGGGAAAGCCTGTTTACCAATGAGGAAGGGGGTCATTTTCGGCACTGAACTGCAACCAGTTGCCCTATGACTAGGGTCTGATTAGGACCATATTGATTGATGTTATAATCTTAAACTAGCCCTAGTCATGGGGAACAACTTGCATACAATGGGTGGCCTCAGATGGGCAGAGATGCCATCTTCAGTCTACATTCAAAAGATGCTCCCAGCCAATTCAGTGGAAGAATATGCAACCCCATTGGCACACATGGAAGCCTGCTTCTTCCCTTCCTAGATCAGGATCAGGGCATCTGTGGCCTTCCAAGGGTAATCTTGGTGACAGGGGTCAAATTCTGCACCAAATTAATTCTAACTGCAGAATCCCTGCTTTCAAAAAGTGGCTTTATTTGTCATTGCGTTGGGTGGAAGAAGAAGGAAACAACTCCCCACTCACTCTTCTGCATTCTCATGAGCTCCTGCTGGAGTCTCCGCTGTTCCTTCATCATTGAATTCAAATAGGAGAGACGGGCTTCTTCTAAATGCTGCAGTCCACGAATGAGCCTGGCCTCTGCCCTCTTGACATCCTGCCTCTCGGCCTCCCAGCGCCTGGAGGTCTCCCCACCTGCCATGTCTGTCGTTAGTCCCAGAGAGAGAAAGGCTACCTGGCACCCTTGGAGAATCTGAAAAAGATTTAGCAAGGTCAGCACCGCATCCTCTTTCCCTCAAGATAGCTGCATGTCTCCCAGCTGTCGAAATCTAAAAGAGATCAATTAATAGCCCAGCATTTGCATAGTATTTCTGAATGTTGTGATTAAACGTCATGCAAATTTATCCTCCACCACTGAGACATTAGCTCTGTACAAGCATCCCATACTTATGTGCATTCTGCTTGCACATGACTGCATATATTTGTGGTGCCGGGAAATAATAAAATAAATACGGTAGAATCATACCAGGAAATTGCGGGAGAGAGCTGGAGAGTCCTCGTGGTTCACAAGGAGTCCCTCCTCACAGCCTCCATCAGTGACGTCAGAGGAAGTCCCAAAGAGACCAGAGGCACAGTGGGGTTTGTTTAGGCTCCTCGGCCTCCCTGCCTAGGAGCTGATGAACAGGGTAGCGCAGCAGCAGCAGCCACTTTTCTGCAGTGAGCCCCAAAACTTCAACTCTAGTTAAGGAGAGAGTTGTGAGGAGAGAGAGCTGGAGAGCAGGAGAAAACAGGCATTTAGAGGCTTGTTAGAGGGTGCTCCCCACTTTACACAATTTCACTTATGTGTGCAGGGGCCCAGAATGTAACCCCGACATAAGCGGGGAGATGCCTGTATTTGTGGGGTGCCCAAATCTTGGTAATTTTTTTGGATCCAATCAGAAGTTGCCTCATTACAGCAGAACAAGCAACATTAATCTGAACAGGTCTAGGCTCACATTCCAAGTGGTCTCAGGGATCTCCTGTGATTCCATCCACACTCAGGGCTCATCCAGACTTCCTTTTGGGATGTATTTCTATGGAAAGGTGAGGTCTGGGATTTAAAGCTCTGTGTCCAAGTGTGTGTTTATTTGGAGCTGGCGCTGTCCCTGGGAAAATCTGCGTTGTATTGCTGAAGCTGCACAAACAGCAACTGGGTTTTCCTCAGTGGGACTTACTTCTGAAAAAAATATGCAGAGAATCAGGCTGTGAACTGGGTCAGGTGGGGTCAGGAGCTCCCAAAAATCTGAAAGAGAAAGGGAACAATCCTGGAATTGCCAAACCCTTAACAGGGGGCCTGTCTTTGTTGTGTTACGCAGATGGTGTTGCTATGAGAAGGGCTGTTACCTAAGCCATAGTTAACACATTAGATGAACTCTGTTCCGGAATGCTAAAAAGTAAATCTTGCTGTTGACATACCCCTTTTAATGCGTGAGTAAACAGTGCTGAACCTGTTACACCTATAACTTCCTTAAGTTATTTACTCCTATGCCTCCAGTTCAGCTGTAAAGGAGCAGAGTCCTGAAGCTTTTCATGGGTTGTGAACGCTAGAAAGAGATCCAGTAGTGGGTGCTAGACTATGCCTTGACTCTCGGCCACATCATTCCTTCAGCTGTCCATGGGTATACCATTGCTGTACAGAATTTCAAAAATGCCACTATTCCATCCCAGAAGATGTGCAATGTCTGTTGTGTGAGTCGCATAGGAATGGGGGAGGGTTGAGATGACGAACTCTGGGATTGGTTAAGAAACAGGCAAGTGGCATGGCTGTAGTGGAGCAGGCAAAGTGGTTCAGGCCAACTGACATGTGCCAGTGTAAAACTAATCCACCCAAAGTCCTCTTTGCATCCAAAGAAAGATGGTGCAACATTAGGTTTCTTGGGTTTCTCTTAGGTGGCCATGCGCAAAGGAGAACAGTGTATCTTCCTGTTCCTTTAACGCTTGTACTGTATTAAAGAGGAAAACTTCTAATCCCTGCAATGGCAAGCTGCAAATGCCAAAATGGCCTACACAGCTATGAAGCCCCGTCCTCCTTTTCACCTGTTCATGCTAGGCACCTGGGCTTGGCACACACCATGCAAGGGGCCCCCCTGCCAACACACAAGAGAAGAAATGCTGGTGGACAGCAGCAGCAGCACTTACAGTTGAAGGATTCGTCCTGTGATTCTCTTTTGCTCAGGATGACAGGGACCCTGAAGCTAGTTGCCGAAATCCAGGCACAATCCACGGGGCAAAGAAAGGCTGATCATGTCAAAAGCCAGCAACAACTTTCTGTTTCTGTCTTTTGATTGCCCTTCCCCAAGGAACACAGGGCGGTGGGGAATCCAGAAAGCTCCTGAAATTCTGAACACTAGACCCACATCTTCCCACAACTGAGGCTCCTTGCAGGGCAAGTGAGACCAGCATGCTCCCAGTGCTGCATGAAAACTCCGCTGTGGCTGCTGCTGGCTCTACTACGTACATGGATTTGGCTTGTTGCCTAGTAGGCGGAGGCAAAGAACAGGACAGCTACTTGACTCAGGGGAACAGCTCACATGAAACTGCTCTGCAAATAGGAAACAGACATGTGATGTGGAATCATCACTCAGGAAGAATCTTTGCAGTTGATACAAAGCAGCACAAATTTATTTTCTTAAAGCACTAAAGTAGTGATATGTCAGCCTGGGCTGTCTGGAGATTTTCCTTGTTCCTTGGGGGAGAGATAACTGTGTTGCAGGGAGATAACTGATTACCATTTCAAAGATATTCCTCCCTCCCTTGGAAATGCTCCCACCTAGCTCTCTTCCTTTACAAAGCAGGATCACAGGTGAACTTCTTTCTGGGCTCTCTTACCATTACAGATGTGTGTTTTGATGCTCCAGACAAGAACAAAAAACTAAAAAGAAAAAAGGTTTGCAAATTGAGCAAAATCAGCAATACAGTGGTACCTTGGGTTACAGACGCTTCAGGTTACAGACGCTTCAGGTTACAGACTCCGCTAACCCAGAAATAGTTCCTCAGGTTAAGAACTTTGCTTCAGGAGCAGGAGGCCCCATTAGCTAAAGTCGCACCTCAGGTTAAGAACAGTTTCAGGTTAAGAACAGATCTCCAGAACGAATTAAGTTCTTAACCCGAGGTATCACTGTAATGAGAGTAGCCCCGTCATTGCCTGCTATTTTTTCCCCCAGCTTTGTAAAAGGCTAAAAATAGCATGATTTGGTAAGTGTTCCACCAGTCACCAGCACTAATTATTATCTTATTTTATTTTGAAGCTGTGAAAAGGCCAGAAGTCTTGATACCTGGAAGCTTTTGCAAGCAACTCTATAGCTTTTTCTCCTAAAAAAAATTCCCGCCCCACAATCCATTGCATGACTGCTGGCAACTAAATTGACACAGCAATCTGCGCAAATGCAGGCAAACATGCAAGTATACATACATACAAACAAACAAAATATCATGCACACTAGGTAATCTTACTCAAAGGATTAACCCCACTCCCCTGCCAAAATCACATTACTTGAAAACTTTCCCCACCATCAGAGACTACAAGAAGGGGTTCCAAGGAACCCTTAAGGACTTGATTTATTCTGTAGAATTCATTTGGAGCCTACTTAACAAGCAACTCTTCAGTCTAAGCCCACAGGCAAGTCAAAGGTAATTAAGAATGTCAGCCCAAAGATAGCTATTGTGTTAAGAAAGCCTAGCAACTAGAAACCAAGAGACTTGTTGGCTCCCAGACTTGTTTTCCCTGGTTCCCTCTAGAGATTAAGACGAATCTCAGAGTGCTGCAAGGACACAGTTCCAGATCCAGCTCTGAAGTGAACTGCTTCATGCAGCACAATAAAGTTTGTGTGTGTGTAACAAATTAATACAGGAATTGATGTCTGAGGTGGAGGGGGACATCATTTGGGCTGGCACTGGAAGGTCTCTGCCATTATGGGAGGAAATGGTAGCAGGTTCTAAGGTATTATTGGTGGATTACTGCTAACATACAGAGACATTTATTGGGACATTATCTTCCTTAGCAAAATCACTGGAAGGACAGATCCTGAAGCTGAGGCTCCAATACTTTGGCCACCTCATGAGAAGAGAAGACTCCTTGGAAAAGACCCTGATGTTGGGAAAGATTGAGGGCACTAGGAGAAGGGGATGACAGAGGACAAGATGGTTGGACAGTGCTCTCGAAGCCACCAACATTAGTCTGACCAAGCTGCGGGAGGCAGTAGAAGACAGGAGTGCCTGGCGTGCTCTGGTCCATGGGGTCACAAAGAGTCGGACACGGCTAAACGACTAAACAACAACAACTAAGGGAGGAGGGACAGGCAGGCAAGGACAGCTGTGGTGCCTGTCTATTATGTTCCATGCATGAAGATGCAGAGCTACAGAAAGACAAACCCCACAAGTTTCTGATATCAGTAGCCTTTTTCCATCTCACTGAGCAAACATGAGACCTGTCCATAGAAATGAATGGGGAAATCAAAGATTTTACTGCATGTGTGACCAGGAAGTGTCCCCACCCCACCCTCCACTGCTGGCAAAAAGCAAAACAAAAACAGAAGCAGAGTCAAAGTTCCTACTTTTCTAAATGCAGTCTTGCTGTTGGGGGAGGGATATTTTCATGAGTGTGCATGCGTGTGCATGTGTATCTGAAGAAGTGTGCATGCACAGGAAAGCTCATATCAATGAGAAACTTAGTTGGTCTCTAAGGTGCTACTTGAAGGGGAATTTTTTTTATTTTGTTTGGGAAAACTTCAGAAATTCATATAGATATGTGAACTCAGTTACTCAGCAGCCCCTCTGCCTGAGTGATAATCCCTGGCATCCTGATACCTGAGTGCCAGACAGGTAGCCATTCCAGAAATAACAAACCCAGATGAAGACAAAAGGGTATGATTAACTTGGCTGGGAATCAGGGAAATGCAAGTATCTCTTTTGTTACACTTGAAGGATGTTTGGTGGAGCGCAAGGGGAGGCATGGGGCAGGGTCCGGGGTGCTCAGATTACTGCCACCAGACCTCCCCTTTCATGATGTAACCATGATGTAGTTGGGGGTGTGTGTAACATGGGGATTGGCAACTAATAAAAGTTGGGGTCTCCTTTTGTTTGGGGCTTCCATCTTGCTTCGTCTTGTTGTGGGTGGGAGTCCTGTTGCGACAGTCTTCAATAAAGACCAAGCCTTACTGGCTGCTTTTTTTGCTCTGGTATTCCTGGCTGGTGTCCTTGTTTTTTGTCCAAGGGAGCCCTCAGATTTCTCCGTTAACAGCCCACCCTTGTATAGACTTTTTAAATTGCCCACCCTCAAACTCCAGACCACCCCCAGAAACACCATACGTACATCACAGAAAAGGCGGTCTACAACAGAAATCTGAGTGCGTTGTTTTTACCCTGTCTGCCAGGTTACCTGTTAATGGTCACTTGACAGGATTACCTGGGGAGCCTGGCCATTCTTTTGTAATGATAATACTTAATCTTGAGGCAGGTCACAGGCTCGCCCTATTCACACCTCAAATGTGCCCGTCAGGCAGGATTTGTGAGGACAGAGACTGAAAGAGTCAAAATGGCTTTAGGACTTTTCCTGTGGTTTTTGGACATGTGGTTTATATATTTTTATATATTTATATATGTGTTTGCTTGGTACATTTATGAACATTTATTTTATACTCTCTCTCTCTCTCTCTCTCTCTCTCTCTCTCTCTCTCTCTCTCTCTCTCTCTCTCTCTCTCTGTGTGTGTGTGTGTGTGTGTATATATATATATATATGACCTAAAATTTCTTATGACACCAGCCTTGCTCCTCTCTGACCATTGTTCTGCCTAGAGCAGGGGTAGGCAACGTAAGGCACGGGGGGCTGGATGTAGCCCAATTGCCTTCTCAATCCGGCCCACGGAAAGTCCGGAAATCAGCATGTTTTTACATGAGTAGAATGTAAAATCCTTTTATTTAAAATGCATATCTGGGTTATTTGTGGGTCCTTCTGAAGGAAGTAGATAGCCTTCGGCTATAGATAAGATCATCACATACCTACCCTCGCAAGAACAGCTGCCAAACAGGTCTGGCAGCGACAGTGGGCAAGACATATTCATCCTTGCAGGCACAACATTCCTAAAGTTCAAATTATTGGCAAAATATTCTCTCATATTAAATAAAGGAGTTGAGTTGGAGGAGGCCATGGGGAAGGAGGCATCTAATTAAACCTGCCAAGCAGGAAACACCACCAGAGCATTCTTGACGTGGCTGTTAAGCCTCTGCTTAGAGACCTTTAAGGAAAGCCTCCACCACATTACTTGCTGGCAGGTTCCACTGCCGAACATTGTGAGGAGGTTCTTCCTGATGCTTGGGTGGAATATTCTTTTAGTTTGAATCCATTGATTTGTGTCTACTTCTTTGGAGTAGCAGAAAGCAACCCTTCACCCTCCTTTTCTATATGGTATCCCCTCAACCTTCTCTTTTCCAGGCTGAGCATGCCCGGCCCCCTGAGCTGTTCCTCAAAAGGCATTCCTTAAAGATAGGAAAGGAATGCTTGTCAGGCTACATTTCTGGGGGCTCGCAGGCCACGTATCTCACATGAACAATATATGAGCTTGTAAAATAATATAAGAAGGAAATACTTTGCCCCATCGACTTGCTTAATGGGAACTTGCAAGACCCCCGCTGTGGGGTTATGGGGTTAGGAGGGGCCTCGCTTGCCCAACGCAGCCAAGGCTGGAATGTATCAACGTGGCAGTCCAAGGCTGGAATGTTTCAACGTGGCAGACCAGAACGGAAGAGTTGGGCTGCCCCACCCCACAGGAACAAGGGTATATAATGTAGCTACAAATTCTGCACAGTGTGCTGCTGTGAATGATCACGCACCACCTTTTTGCTCTGCTTGCATTGCAAAAATAAAAAGTTATTTTCTCTGAAACACCTGGTGTCGTTTGACTCCTTTCCTCCTCCACGGTGGGCATGCTGAACTGGACTCAGGCTGTCATCCTACATTTCTGGGGGCTCGTCCGGGATGCCCCCTGATGGAGGACTGAAAAGGACTGGGTGGAGTCACCGCTGTGAACAGCTCTAGAGCATCGCCAAACCCAAAGCGCGCTCCTGCCATTTTGTAGGGGGGGCGTAGACATTGCCTTGAGCGGAGACACAGCGAAGGCGGAGAAAAGACGCAGGCGCCTTTGGGGAATGGACGTCCTGGGGTAAGGTAAGCCCAAAGGGAAGGGCTTGGGAAGGAAAAGCCCACAGCAGAATTAGGGCAGGGAGACCTGGCCAGTCTCCCGGGAGTGGTCTAGTAAGCACGCACTGGATGTAAGACGTGTCCCAACGATCCTCCCATAGGGGAACAGAGCAAGACATTGGAAGAGCTCCGGGAAGGGAAATAGCTAGGTTGGGAGGGGAAAATTGGGAATATGTGTGTGAAGAGTGGTTCCACCTCTGTGACTGAAGTGTATGATACGTTGGGGTTTAAGCTGCCACTGACGAAGCGGTGTGTGGTCCTCAGTGAGGTGCGATTCCTGGCGACCAGGCCACCTCGAGGGCGTGGTCAAATCTGTGAGTGAATGATTTATTGTGCCTAGGAGGAAAGAGGTGGGACAATGGGAGATAGGGTCAGCAAACAGGCCTGCACCCCCTTGCAGTGTTTCATAGACAATTGGAAGAAAGCAAAGAAAGCAAGGAAGAGGGAGCAGCAGTCATGATGGCCCCCTTGCGGAGTGTGTATGACACCCCAAGGGTCTTGGCAGCGGCAGGACAACTTCCCCTCCCCATAAGTATATAATTGGAGGAATCAGGCCAGGAGTTCTGAGCAGGACCCAGAGAAGACAATTAAACTATTTCAGAACATTAAAAAAAACAACACAAAAACTTATGACCCAGTTTATGATGATTGCATCTATTTATTGGATGCCTTGCTAATGTGGGATGCAAAGGGTTAAGTGCAGTCAAGTCACAACAATCCCTAGATAGTCCACTTGGAGGACTGAGGAGGAGGATATGACTAAGCCTAGTTTCCTCTTCCTTCACATGCAAATGAGTTGGGGAAGTGGCACATAAATTCTGAAGGAAACAGCCATTTCCCTCTCTTGGACCAGACCTCTTGGACTACACACATCTTAGTGAGTCTCTCCCTCAAGGCCTCCAGCCTAGAGAGAGAGATGAGATGGAGTCTCACTTCTTATAAGTGAACTTCACAATGTATATATTACCTTTTAACTAAGCAAGTCTACCTCTTGAGTGTGCTGTACCTCAAGATGCTTGTAAGTAAACATCTTTTATACTTTTAAGAGCATTGTGTTGTGTCTTTTCTTTTAAGAGGGAAAAAGGGAAAATACCAGGAAAATACACTTTATTTTAGTGGCTTAAATCAAGCCAGCGCAAACGCTTTTCTGCTGTGTATTTTGAAAAAGGGGAATGTTTTTACTCTGCTAAAGTTTGGTGCTTGCTAGCGCAAGCGGGGATAGGATATATTAAACAATATCTCCTCATCCACATTCCTGAACATTCCCACAGCTAAGTAGTGAAGAAATCAGGAAGGTACATGAAGGGGCAAGACAGCATATGCATGACACCCAAGTACCAGAAGATTAGTGGGAAGATAGGTACCCACGCTGCAACCCCAATTGGGATTATAACATTCCAGATGGGATTGCCTCATTGGGAATTTATAGGGAGACACTCCTTCATGGAATGAGGAGGGTGGTATGCTGGCTAATTAATAATCATATAGAAGTCAGGTGAGATGCCCATAGAAGATACACCCCGATTAATCCGTGGACCAGCATGCAGTAGTAAAGGCAGCCTTTGTGGGACAATCTGCTAGAGAGAGAGAGGGGGGGGATTCAAAAGAAGGATAATTTCATGGGGAAAACTCTGGATTGGATGCTACCTTTACTTATGGACAGAGAGAGGAAAAGGAAGTGCAGCAGAAGGAAGAGGAGAAGAAAGCAGGAGCAGGAGGGAAAGAGAGGAATGGGCCCTACAGGCATGTTCCCATTGCAAGTGGAAGCTATTGAAAGTTTGGGAAAGGGAGAATTGACTCTCAATCTGAACTGATTCTTGTTAATACAGATGTGGAATATTTTCCAGCTGCTTTTGTCAGGAAAAAGGTTTTATTTTAAAAGGAAAAGCTTATCCCAGTGAATTTAAATTCCTGAATTTAACCAACTGGACTTTTAATCAGAAAAGTTTACAGCACAGGCACAAGTGACTTTCTTTAGTATGACAAATGATATTAGCCTGTGAAATTAATTTCTGCAAACAACCAATTCCTGTACCAATATGCAAATGCCCACAAGTTGAAAGCCCCACCAGGACCAACTGTATTTAATGAGACTGACCAACTGAATTTAAAGTATAAGATGAGCTCTATTTAATGAAAGGAATTGGCTTGGCAGGATTGGCACATCAGTGACTGTGAAAAGGGGTTGACCTTATTACCCGCCCAGCGTTTTGGTACAAGAAGCCTCGGCAAGACTTGCAGTATAAAGTGCAGCTTGGTTTTATATCATCAGACTTTCATAAGAGGCTGAAATATCCGATGCATACTGTGAGGGACAGGGGATATCGCGAAGTCCCTCCCCTCCTGAGTTCAAGCCCGTCCCCGAGCAAAGGGGAAAGCAGGGAGAGTTCCGATTCCAGTGGGGAAGCAGGAAGTCGTGTCCGAGGCTCAGGCAAGGTAGAGGAGCCAGGGTCCCAGGTGGGACAGGAAGGGGCAAGTAAGGGGGGAAGACCCATCCCCCCAACTCCAGAATTACGCAGGAAGAGGAGGGGCAAGAGGATGGGTCTGCCAAAGCTTTTGTGTTGGAGAAAGACGCGCCAAAAGCCATTAGGAGGTTCTGAAACCGACTGACAACATCGCTCCGTGTAAATAGCAATGACTTGAGCACTGTAAATACGCAGCACCAATAAAAGAATAAAATGCAGAGCTGCGTAGCGTCGTTACTCTGAAGTAGTCCACTCCGGCCACTGTGACAGCAACCTCCTAATCATTTTTGGGCTACTTTGGAGTTGCCGGGATGAGCGTGTCAGAGGCGGAGAAGTGGCGGCAGATCGCTGAGCAAGCCCAGCTAGAACTGCAACAGCTGTCGCTGCAGGCGCAGGGAGAATTGAAGGCAGCTAAAGAGGAGACTAAGAAGGTCCAGGACGACCGGCTACAACTTGCGGAACAGGTGAGAGAGCTCCAGGAAAAAGAGCAGCATTTAAGGGCGGTGGCGGTAGACCTCCAAAACAAGCTGGATGCAGAGAAAAACAAGGCGGGAGGGGCACCCCAAGTCCAAGTGCTGCCAGGAAGGAGAGCCGGGACCCTAGTAAGCAAGTTCAATGGAGACCCGAAGGAGTTTCAGGGCTTTGAGACTGAGATTGTGTATGCTCTTGAGCTGCACCACGATGAGTTCCCTGATGATGAGCACAGAGTAGCGTTTATTGTGGAGCACCTTACAGGGGCGGCCAGGGAGTGGCTAAGACCGTTAATTGCAACAAGGAATCCTTGCATGAAGAATGTCAAACTATTTCTAGAAGGTTTGAAAACGATGTATTCGTCCGATAGTCATATGGACCAGACTAAGGAGGAACTTCATAATTTACGCCAAGGAAATATGACAGTTCGCGCGTATTGGGCGAAATTCACCATGCTGGTGCACAGATTGGGGTGGGATCTGGAGTCTGCCCCAATGCAAGCGGCGTTTTACTTGGGGTTGCATGAGGAGGTGAAGGATGAGCTCTCGAGAGGTCCAAAGCCCAGTAATATGGATCAACTGAGCAAAGCGGCTCTGGCGGTGGGGGTGAGGCAGGAATCCAGATGGAGCGACAAGCAAGCAACGCGCGCAAAGCGGGCTTGGTTCCCACGGTCGCAGGAGAAGCCACTCCCTCAACAACCCTTTCAAGCCACGCCTGGGGCCAGTCAGGACCAGGAACCCATGCAGATTGATAGCGCGCGCGCGCGGGCTTTTCAAACCCCAGCGGCGCCAAGACGCAAGGAGGGAAGGGGTGGGAATTGCTTTCTCTGCAACTCCCCCCAGCATCTCGTCAGAGACTGCCCACATCGCAGGGAGTGGCAAGGAAAGGCGGGAACGGTTGTGCCCTCCCCCACTGACGCAGCACCACAGCAGGGAAACGGGAAAGCCTGGCTGCAGGAGACAAGGGGCGGCAGCCAGGCACAGTCAGCAGACAACAGCCCCAGCCCACCCACCCGCACAGAGAGGAGCAGAGCCAGCCCACCCCTCCCAGAGCAGGAGTGGTTCTAGAAGTGACGCTCACGCTCCCAAATGGCTATCCATTGACGGTCCTCGCCCTAATTGACAGTGGTGCCTCAGCCAACTTCTTCTCGAGAAACTTTGCAGAAGAGCACCAGATCCAGCTTCTGCAGCTGGATTTTCCTCTGCACGTGGCAACCATTGACGGCAGAGAGCTGCTGGGAGGGGCCATCACTCATCAAACCCCCCCCATGAGAATGACGGTTGGAAGGCACTCAGAGACACTGGCATTCAACGTCACCACCATCTCAGACCCCCCAATCGTTTTGGGCATGAGCTGGCTGGCGCGCCACGACCCCTCCATAAGTTGGCATCAGAGATGCATCACTTTTGGATCGGACTTTTGCCTGGAACATTGCATGCAGCACCAACCAGGGGAGGGGCCTCCGATAGCCACGGTGGCCACCATGCACGTCAAAGGGGGTGAGGCGATACCCAAACCATACTGGGACCTGCAGGAGGTCTTCAGTGAAGCGGAGTCCGACCACCTGCCCCCACACAGGCCTTTTGACTGCCAGATCAACCTGGTGCCTGGGGCAACTATACCCCCAGCCAAGCTGTACGCCATGTCAGACCAGGAACTGGAGGATCTGCGCGCTTTTATCGACAAGAACCTCAAGCGGGGGTTCATCAGAGAAAGCAAGGCAGCAGGGGGCAGCCCGGTCTTCTGGGTGGACAAGAAAGACACGCAACAGCGCCGTCTTGTGGTGGATTTTAGACGGCTGAATTCGGTGACAGAGCCAGTGGCTTTCCCCATGCCCAGAGTGGATGATCTCCTGACAGCGGCACGCAGAGGCAAGATTTTCACCAAGCTAGACCTGAGGGGGGCGTACAACTTGATCAGGATCCGGGAAGGCGATGAGTGGAAAACCACGATGTTCACGCCTCTGGGCTCTTTTGAATATCTGGTGATGCCCTTCGGGTTGCAAGGGGGCTCAGCATGCTTCCAGGCCTTCATGCACCACGTCCTGGGGTCCCTACTCTTCAGGAAATGCTTGGTCTTTCTGGATGACATCCTTATTTACTCCAACGACCCAGTGCAGCACGTGAAGGACGTCAGGGAGGTGTTACAGCGCCTGAAGGAGAACCACCTGTATGTGAAGCTGGAGAAGTGCAAGTTTCACACCAAGGAGGTGGACTTCCTGGGCTACAAGCTGTCAGACAAGGGGCTGGCAATGGACAAGGACAAGGTGCAGACCATCCTGGACTGGCACAGCCCCAGGACGCGCAAAGATGCCCAACGCCTACTAGGCTTTGCCAACTTCTACAGGAAGTTCATCAAGAACTTCTCTCGAGTTACGGCTCCCATCACTGACTGCCTGAGAGGCAAGCAGAAGTTCAGGTGGACACCAGAGGCGCAAGCAGCGTTCGAAAGCCTCAAGAGGGTGTTCGCCTCAGACCAGAACCTGTTCCACGTGGTTCAGGACGCGCCCCTACGCATTGAAACAGATGCTTCTGATAAGGCTGTGGGCGCCATTTTGTTGCAACTGGACGCCAACAGAGAGTGGAGACCCTGTGCCTTCTTCTCCAGGAAGTTGACCCAGCCCGAGCGAAACTACACAGTTTTTGATCGGGAACTTCTTGCGATCCACGCGGCGTTCCAGCACTGGAGACACTTCCTGGTGGGCGCCAAGCACCCCATCCAGGTGTGCACAGACCACAAGAACCTGGAGTTCTGGAGAACTGCCAGGGTGCTCAACCAGCGGCAGATACGGTGGGCGGAGTTCTTCTCGAACTTCAACTTCTCCATACACTACATCCCAGGAGAGCAGAATGTCAGGGCGGATGCCCTCTCCCGCAAGCCAGAGTACATGGAGGAGGAGGCGCCACCAGCCCCAAGGCACATTTTCCCCCCGTCGGCATGGTCCTGCGGAGCAGCAGTGGTGAGCGAGGCAGAACTCACAGCACTGACGGCAGCGGATGAATTTGCCAACCGCATCTTCAGAGAACTGAGAGGGGGGAGGGAGCAGGCAAAAGACTTTGCAGAACGCAGAGGGCTGCTTTTCTACAAGGGTGCGCTGTACCTACCCACCACCCAGCTTCGACGTACGGTCCTCAAGCAGATGCACGACAACCCTACAGCGGGGCATTTTGGAAGGGACAAGACCACTCACCTAGTCATGAGACACTTCTGGTGGCCAGGGGTGAGGGAAGATGTTCGAGACTATGTAAGGGGCTGTACCACCTGCCAGCGGGCGAAGGTGGTCAGAGCAGCGCCACCAGGGTTGCTGGAGCCCTTAGCCACACCACACAGGCCGTGGGAAGTGGTGTCCATGGACTTCATCACAGATCTGCCTTCGTCCAGGGGTAAGACTGCAGTGTTGGTGGTGGTGGACCTCATGTCCAAAATGTGTCACTTTATACCGTGTGCCAGGGCAGTCTCGGCAGAAGAGACAGCCAAACTGTTTGTTGATCACATTTTCAGACTGCATGGATTACCTTTAAGGGTTATTTCGGATCGTGGCCGCCAATTTGTTTCCAGGTTCTGGCGGCGGCTCATGAACCTCCTGCAGGTGGAGGTCAGCTTGTCGACGGCTAGACACCCGCAGACCAACGGACAAGCGGAGAGGGTCAACGCCATTCTGCAGCAGTACCTGAGATGCTACGTCAGCCAGCGGCAAACGGACTGGGTGGATCGCTTGCCACTAGCAGAATTTGCCTACAACAATGCAGTGCACGTCTCCACAGGGGTGTCGCCCTTTAAGGCCAATTACGGGCGCGACCTCAGATCTTTCCCAGAGAGGGAGAGGGAGGAGGAGGAGGAGGGCCCACAGGCTGAGGATTGGGCAGAGGAACTGGAGACGGTGCACCAGCAGCTCAGAGAACACTTGGAGAGGGCCAAGGAAGCGTACAAAAAGGGGGCAGATCGCCACAGGCGACAAGGGGAGGTCATCAGGGTGGGGGACAAGGTGTGGTTGTCCTCGGAGGGCCTTCCCACCAGGGGGAGGTGCAAAAAGCTGGCACCCAAATGGCTGGGCCCCTTCACGGTCACGCAACAGGTCAACCCGGTGGCATACAGGCTGGCACTGCCAGAGGACATGAGGGTGCATCCAGTGTTTCATAGATCGCTGCTGTCGCCGTACAGGGAAAGCAGCAGGCTCAGAGACAGCGAACAAACCCCCGAGGGAGGGGGGGAGAGGGAAAGCAGGGAGCAACTCAATGAGGCCACGGCCATCCTGGATTCAAGGTGGGGGGTGGGGGGCCTGGAGTACCTCATGGCATGGGAGGATGCTCCACCGTCCCAGAATGAATGGGTTCCCGCCACTCAGATACAGGAGGAATTCTTGGTGGAAGAATTTCACGCCCTCTTTCCCCACAGACCCAAGCCCTGGCACATGGAAAGGGAGGGGGAGGAGGAGGAGGCACGGGAGAACAGCTCACCATGGCGCTGGGAAGCGGAGTTTGAGGAACCAGAGGATGAGGTATGGGTGTCGCCAAGATCCACCCAGTCAGAGGAAGGAGCAGATTGGCAAAACATTTTTACCCCCACCAGCTCTGACGCCACGGACTTTTTGGGATTCCCGTCCTCCCAGGCGGAAGGGGGGGGCTCGCAGGACTGGGGGGAGGTGTTCACACCAACGGGCTCGGAGAGCACCGAGTTTTTAGGCTTCCAGTCGTCACCGACACATGGGGGGGGCCTGGGGAGGGGTGAAGGAGAGCTTGGGAGGGGGGTGGATGTGAGGGACAGGGGATATCGCGAAGTCCCTCCCCTCCTGAGTTCAAGCCCGTCCCCGAGCAAAGGGGAAAGCAGGGAGAGTTCCGATTCCAGTGGGGAAGCAGGAAGTCGTGTCCGAGGCTCAGGCAAGGTAGAGGAGCCAGGGTCCCAGGTGGGACAGGAAGGGGCAAGTAAGGGGGGAAGACCCATCCCCCCAACTCCAGAATTACGCAGGAAGAGGAGGGGCAAGAGGATGGGTCTGCCAAAGCTTTTGTGTTGGAGAAAGACGCGCCAAAAGCCATTAGGAGGTTCTGAAACCGACTGACAACATCGCTCCGTGTAAATAGCAATGACTTGAGCACTGTAAATACGCAGCACCAATAAAAGAATAAAATGCAGAGCTGCGTAGCGTCGTTACTCTGAAGTAGTCCACTCCGGCCACTGTGACACATACCTTTTGTGCAAAGATTTTTTTTTGAGATTTTATTGAAATACCAGAGAAGAGGATTGACTGTGTGCATGTTCTAACTGGGTGAAGATTTATTTCATCTCTCTTGGCCAAGTACCGGGACTGTTAGATTCATTGGCCCATTGATTATTATTTGAACTATTGGAAATGAAGATGGGCCTACATTCATAGATTGTTTATGGCCTTGAACAGGGGCAGTTTCCCCTGTGTTTTATTTTTATTTTCCTTTTTACAGGATCGATTGATGCTGCCTGGCTATGAGATTCGGCCTATTCTATCACAGGGATGAAAGGTGGCTGGCATCACGGAGGTCACTCGCTGGGTTCAACTACCAGAGGTCTGAGGATCAGTGGAACTGGGAACAGCAACACAGAGGCCCTGACCAGGAGAAGAAGTGTGGGTCAAAGACTGGGCTAACACCCTACTGCAGCCCCAGTTCCTGGACAGCCCCTGAAGCTCACCATCTCCAGAGGACAGCGGAACATTTCCTGGTGTTTTTGCATGAGTAGAATGTGTGCTTTTATTTAAAATGCATCTCTGGGTTATTTGTGGGGCATTCATTCCCCCCCCCCAAAAAAAATAGTCCGGCCCACTACATGGTCTGAGGGAAGGTGGACCGGCCCACGGCTGAAACAGGTTGCTGACCCCTGGCCTAGAGGGTGCCTTTCTTGAGTGGGAAATTGAGAACCGTGCAATGCCTGGAGGGCCACGGGTCCTCCATCCCTGGGATAAGGAACTGACGCTTGGAAATCAAATAGGGTCAGGCACAAAATGATAAGCAATCCTGTTTTGGGCAGGCTGCTTCCGGTCTCTGGAAGCTTCTATGAACATTCCTATGCCTGACCTCAAGGCCTGAGGGGCAGAATTCTCCTCAACCAGAGGCCGGTCTGGGGTGAATTCGTGGCCTCCAGGCTGCAGCAGCTGAATGCCCCATACCCGTCACCCCACCCACTTTACACTTGCTCCCAGAGAGCCTCCCGAGGTGGTGCAGAAGCCCCTTCGCTCCCCTCTGAGGCTGTTTCACGTCTCCCTTGAGGTGCCCAAATGAGAGACTTCTGAGGTGATGAGTTTGCTTCTATAATGGTGCCAGAAGATTCCGTTATCATGGATTATTTTACACTCCTGTGATGCAACTGGGTACTACTGTTTTCTTTTTGTTTTGTATTGTAGAAACAGACTTGTTTTATTGCCCCCCCCCCAATAAAAAGTGATTAAAACAAGGTGTATTAAAACAAGGTGTTTGAGTCCCTATTGGTTTTGGCTGTTTTTTGTTAAATTTCTTTTTCTTTTCTTTTAAAAGTTTCTTTTTTTAAAAAAATATTTACATATAAACAAACAAACATAAACACAGAAATGCTGCATACCAAGAAAAAATAAGAGAAACATTGAACAGCAACCTACTTAAACATACAAAAAATTAAAATTACCTACACCCATGTGACTTCCCTCCACCAGTGCTCATCTTCACTTAGCCTATAATTTTGTTATTCACATTGCAATTTTTATCTCTGATCCTTAAACCTCTTGTTTTACTATTGTTTTTTTCTAAATCAACTTTACAAACTTAATCTAAACAGATCAACATTTTTGGAGCAGTGTTTGCTCATATAGTCTTCAAACTATTTCCATTGTTGCCTTAAATTCTGGTTTGTTTGATATCCTATTGCTGCGGTTAGTTTTGCCATTTTGATGAATTTTGTGAATTTGTTTAGCCAATCTTCTTTTGTGGGGATGTGATTTCCTTTCCAGTTCTTTGCTACAAGTAGGAGCCTTCCTGCGGCAGTAGCGTATAAAAATACTGTTTTCCTATCTTGTGGTATATCCTTTGCCCAGTATACTCCATAAATAAGCCACTGGTTTGTTTTTTTCCCTATAGAGATTTTGAGCATCTTTTTCAATTCCTCATGAATGCAACCCCCAATTTTTTAAACTCTTCCGCAGCCCCACCATGAGTGCATCACAGCACCCTCCGCCTCCTTACATTTCCAACAAAGATAGGATTTTGACTTGTATATTTTTGCAAGCTTTGTTAAATTTATTTCCTTTTGCCACGCGGTCAGAGGGGAGGTTACAACTATATGAAAATGCAACCTTGAAATAAGTTAGAAATGTAGCAATTGGTCAGGCCAGTCAAATGACCACGCAGCAACAGAGAAATAAAGCAAGAAAGTTTTGTTTGCCAGCAGCAAGCAATAGCATGGAGGAATAAGTTCCGAAGTCTGGAATCCTCCCAACAGGGGAGGCTTCCCTTTATACATTCTTAAATCAGGTCTTTAGCCAATCAAAAGTTACAGCATACACATACTCTGATAGATACAATAGATTCTGCCTAGAGACGAGAACCACTTTGCCTGGAGAATGTTCTAGAATGATACATCAGGTTCTGCTTAGAGACAGGGCATGAGGAGTTGGACATTACCCTTCCATGTCCTTATTTGGTAATCCTTATTAACCTACCGGTATCTCTGGGCAGTGAGAGTCTGGGTGTATTTACTGGACGAGGGGGCCTGGCCTAGACCAACAAAATGGCTTCCTTGCTTAACACTTTAACTCACAAAATGGCTTCCCTGAGCACGTTGCCACAGAACAATTTGCAGTCGGAAGAATAGGGTGGGCCTTAAAATAGGTAGCACCTGGTTCCTCCAGCCTATCAGGATGAGGGACATTGACCTGCAAATTAGGACACCTGCTATGGAGACCCTCTCTTGAAGGTAGAGGGCCTCTTGCTCTGGCTGCCGTGCTAGCCGTGAGGGCGTAAAGGAGCCATTCTGGGGGATTGCCAGGGGTGGAAGGCAAAAGGCTTTGGTTTCATCAGTTTGCACAGAAAGCCTTGGAACTGGGGTGGTTGTTTTGCTTCCCTTTGGAAGGAATGGGACTTCTTGTTGAGATAGCCCCCCCCTTTCTGTCCTTTCGCATCCAGGGGGGGGAAAGGATTTAACAGGGGGTGGAGTGGGGGACTCTGAGCAAATTGACATTTCAACGAATGAACCAATGAAGGCAGAGGAAGAGAAACCAGTGGAGTGCTGTCCCCAGATGCCCCCAAATCTATGAGGGAATCAGCGGAGTTGGAGAAAGCACACAGTGAGCGTGTTAAAACATTTATTAAAACATTTATTGCAATAAATGGTGGCAGTGAGAATGAGTTTCTCATTCTGCCCGACCCATGGGCATACACAGAGTGCTTTTATACCTTTTTGACAGAGTGAAGATCAGCCTTTCTGCAGTACTTCATCAACCAATCAAGAGAGAGCACCCCAAGATGCAAAGTCACCCGCCCAACTCTACTAGGTGGCGTTATGTACCTGGTACCTTCATACACGTGTCTATGTGGAATTTTACAGGCACAATTGTGGTTGTGCTCTACTTAGAATTTGTGGTGGGCTGCATCCTCTTGCTCTTGTGGTTTATGCTAGAATTTCTTAGAAGTGCTGTGTGTGGTTAGAGCACTTTCACCGGATGGAATGGATACCTCACCACCTAGGAATGAAGAGGGTCTCGTCTCCCTTCCTTCAAGGATTCACTCAGGGACTCGCTAGCGTCAGGCTGGAACCATCGTGTCAGGCTCCGCAAGGCTACACGCTCTTCGCTCGAGTGATTTCCTGTAGATAAAAAACAAAGGAGGGGGGGGAGAGAGAGATTGTCCTTGTAGCTGCCGCTGCTGTTTTAGAACTTCTTGCTGGTAAGTCCACCACCAAACTCTCTGAGGTAGTGCGTCCCACGTATTGGACATTGAGGTGTGTCTGGCACACAGAAGTCATCTCTGGGATGTAGCAGCAGTTAGTTGAGAAGTCATCTCTGGGATATAGCAGCAGTGCCTTACAGCAGTCTTTGCAGAATTTCACAAGGCTTGCAACAGGATTCCACGTCTGGTCCATCTTTCAGGATCTCCCGTGGTTTCTCTTTCCTTCCACAGAACTTCATGCATGTGCAGGGTTAAGGGGGGCGCTTTAAATCCGTATTTGCCTCCCATCCAGCTGCCGACGGCTGAGTTCTGCTAGAATACTGAAGCCTGTTTTTCAAATTATGCAAAGTCTTGTGGTTTCTAGAAGAAGAAAAACTTACAGATGCTTTGTAGCAACGGGCTGTTTCTGTGAGACATAAAAATTTTTAAAGTCAAAGCATTTAGAGCAGTAGTGTTTTTGTAAGCCGAAACATGGACCTCCAAAACATAACATCCTTTTCTCCCTACTTTCACAGCAACGGTCTTGGTCACACAATGTCACACAATAGAATGTCCGAAATGGCAACACCAGCCAGGCACAGCCACAGTCTCTAAGTGCAGGTTGCAGGAGAAAGCAAGTTGTGCAAATACAAATCATGCAGAATCGCTTGTGTAACCAAATAAGGGGGGTTACGCCACACATCTCTGCCGGAGGTTTGAGAGACTGCTTGAGATTTTTCGCAGCCTGTCTTCCAATGGTAGTGTTAGATTCAAACAGACAATGTCTTTACACACAAATCTCCATTCAGTATAACTTCCTTCTACCTTATCCTGAATTCTTTAGTTGATAAACATTCATTTCATTAAAATATGCAGTTCTACAAATTTTCCAACATGTTGCTGTCACAAAAACATATGAAATGGGGTTGCAGGTAGGAGGGTTAAACCCTTTAAACGTAGTTTGCTTTTTGAAGGACTCAAATGTCTCTTTTTCCCCATTCTTGTAAGTTTCCCCAAAAACTAAAGTCTGCACAGTTCCAACAGGACTTGGGGAAAAGATTTTAATTGTTCAAATAAAATCTATTGTCTCTTGCGTTGTGAACTACTTAAGTACATAATTTTTCTTTTCTTTTCTTTTGAAGCCAGCTGAAGCATATGAAAACATTTTCTGAGCACCGTTACTGGCATTTTGTCAGTATCCTGTGCGGCGGTAGCCTCATTTCTAGTGTGGTGAATAGCATTTTAAAGGTTGCAGAGATGATTTTTCTGAACCAATCCTGTCTGTTTGTACAGCCCTTTTAGGCATAAAATCAGTCTGATGCTTCTTTTGGCTTTTTGGTGCTGTTTCAAGGATATTTAAAAACAGAATACTGGGTGCCTATGTTTATAACAAAGTCCAGATGCAGGTAACTCTTAAGTCACCTTGACCATGGCTCCTTGCCATGCCTGCCAAACCGACGAACTCTCTTCTGCTGGGACCCCCTTGTCCCATCTTTCTCCGAACACTCTTCCTTCCTCTTTTACATTGACCGAGACATCTCCGTCCTAGCAACTGACCTTCACCAGTGACCTTTGAACCCCTTCTGGTTCCTCACTGGTCCTTGAGCCATTATTTGTTGCTGTTTAACCACTGCCTTTCTCTTCATCTTCTTTCTCAAAATGCCTTTCTTCTCTCTTGGGGGGGGGGGAATACTGGTTGACGCCACCTTTTTTTCTGGACTTGTTGTTGGCAGGACTTGTAAATTAAATTTCTTTTTATGGCATTATGAATTTATCTATCATGAATTCTAGGGAAATCACATTTTTCCCTCCTCTTGACCATACTCCTCCCATTTATGGCCCTGTAAAGTATCCCCTCATTCACAGCACGCACTGCAAACTTTGCCACACATACCATGCATTGGACACTTTACCACACTCTACCTCCCAGTTTTTCCTTGTTTCCTAAGTATCTGTTTGTCAAGGGACCTCTTCCCTACTGACTACTAACATACACATTTTCCTCCTCCCTTTGCCTCTTACCCAAAGCGCATGTTTTTCCCAGTTGACCTCTAATTAACTGAGTACTACCAACACGCTGGAGATGTGATCAGGATCTCCCTTCCCCTCATTAAAGGGGGCCAATTCCCTTCAAGGTACCTTTTCCCTTTCTACTTACCCCAGCCGGCTTTTCCTGTTCCTCCCTTCCAACCTCGGTCCTTTTGCCTCTTCGTCCAGGGCACGGAAACTCAAGGGCCACCTCTGATCCTCCGGAAAAAGTCTGCCGGTGTGCACCAGACCAGAGGCGCCGTTAGGAATCTGCGCCCTGTCCAGTGGGGCAAAAGGGGACTGCCTCTGGTTCAGGGAAATGCCCTCATCCGAGTCACGCACGGCACCAGAAATGTTAAAACATTTATTAAAACATTTATTGCAATAAATGGTGGCAGTGAGAATGAGTTTCTCATTCTGCCCGACCCATGGGCATACACAGAGTGCTTTTATACCTTTTTGACAGAGTGAAGATCAGCCTTTCTGCAGTACTTCATCAACCAATCAAGAGAGAGCACCCCAAGATGCAAAGTCACCCGCCCAACTCTACTAGGTGGCGTTATGTACCTGGTACCTTCATACACGTGTCTATGTGGAATTTTACAGGCACAATTGTGGTTGTGCTCTACTTAGAATTTGTGGTGGGCTGCATCCTCTTGCTCTTGTGGTTTATGCTAGAATTTCTTAGAAGTGCTGTGTGTGGTTAGAGCTTTGCATTAGATGTGCATACATGCTGTGCCTGTTTGCTTTCTATCAGAGGCAGAGAGATTTAGAATTGAATATACAAAATGGAGTTCCTCTTGCTCTTTAGGGCCTACATGGCCTGACCAGGATTATTCTGGCCCTGGTCATTGCCACCCTATAAGCGGACACTGAGTCTATGCAGCTAACTGAAGATGGATCCCAAACTCCTGCCCAATTCATCATCTCCCATGGACCAGGTGGGTGTGACGGTGGGAAAATGGCCTTGTGGGCCAAAGTTAAACAGACCGCTGGAGAGGTTCACTTTGACCCACAAATTGAAGGATCCCTGTTTGGTTGCCTGGGATTTGCAGCCATTTGTGTCACAATGCCTGGGTTCCAGTGTCCCTGGAGACGCTAGAGAATTCCAATGCGATACTTCAGAAGCAAAGCAGTTAAGGCAGCTGAGACAAAGCAGCTTCGGGATGATGGAGACTAAGCAAGTTCACTGCTGAAGCAGCTTCAGGAGAACTAGGATGAATGGTATGCATCATAAATACATTGCCCCAGAATTGGCATTTGAGGAAGGGCTAGCTAGCCCATCTCTCCCTGCCTTTATCTCTCTCTCCTGATCCATCTCCTCAGGTCCCTTCTGATCTTTCATCTCCATGAGCTCACAAACCTGGTAGCCCATAGCATCCTTAGGCAGCTACTTGCCCCAAGGCCCCACTGCTGTGCCATTATCTCGCCCCTCAGTCCTGGAGTGTTGGGGAGTTTGGAGCCATCGTTTTACCTTTCCACACTCACTCTGGAGCGTGCTGAGAAATTGGTGCCACCAGCAGGGCTAGGAAGCCCATAGTCTTTGTCACTGACATCCCAGCAGGTACCGGTATATAATCTAGGGTTGCCTTACTTCAAGAAGTAAAAATCAGAACACAAAGGTTGTTGAGTTTTTCGGGGGAAAGTTTTTTTAAAAAAAACACCCAGGCATTTTACTGATTTCCCAAAATTCCCCATGGACGCTAATTCTGTCACAGGGATCCTGGACATGTCTGGGAAAATCTGGAATGTACCAATCAATTTATGGCAAAGTATGGCATATGGCAACCCCATTATACATCACAAGCTGTTAATAATCTTCTGGGAGAACTACTGGTTTACAGAGTGCTGGCTATAGAGTTAAGCAGAATATGGAATGGGCAGAAAGAAGCAGGTCCTTGCCCCACAGAGCATACAGTTTTAATTTCAACATTGGGGTCCTTTGCAGGCGATAGTGTTTGGTCAGGAGGCACCGAAGAAAACGCCGGGCCCCGTGGCTCCCCTGGTGAGAGAATAGCTTCATTGCACTTTTATTATTAGCTGCTATTTTTTTTTTTTATTAAAAATGGTTTTAGACTGCTCTCTCATACAAAAAATCAAGGTGCTGTACAACAAAATATACAGTAAATCATAATACACCACACCACAAAAGCGTTAACAAGTTTAAACAACTGGACACAGCGGCTGCAGAACCCCCCCCAAATGTCCCTAATTTCCAAGGACACCCCTGATTTAGAGAAGCCGTCCCGGTTTCTTATTTGATCTCTGAATGTCCCACTTTCCCCTAGGACAGTGATGGACAACCTTTTGAGCTTGGTGTGTCAAAATTCGCCAAAAAACCGAGCATAACTCGGGTGGTGTGTCACTTTGAGAAAAACCCCATAATTTTGTGATATTTATAGTTTAAATTTAAAAAAGAATAATTGTAATATATAACTGTATTTAATAAACCAAAAACTAATTATTTAACCAAACCAAACCAAAAACCCCTTATTTATCACAAAGTGCGCAGAGTTGTCGAGCTTTTTGGGGGTAGCTGCTGACCAAAGTTTTGGAAGTTTTTGGGGGTGCAAAAGTTGCTTTGCTTTTGGGGGGGGATGCCCCAAAGCTGATGCGCTTTTTTTGGGGGGGGAAGAGAACAGAAATAAATGACGAATAATACTTTCGCTGGAACTAACACACAACACCAACATAGCCTGCCAAAGCGCCAAAAAACCCAGCACAGAACGGGTTAAAAAACGAACGCTGTTACATCCAATCATAGTCTGCCAAAGCGCCAGAAAAAACAGCACAGAAAGGGTTAAAAACCAATCTCTGGCTACCAGCAGCAGCAGCAACAACAACAACAAAGGATCCGGGTTTTAACAGTGGAGACAAGCTGTAGGAGGAGCGGGAGAACAAATGGGGGAAAAACAACAACAGCAGCAGTGCGAATGGGCTGATGGGGTGCGTGCCAGCAGTGAGGGCTCTGCGTGTCACAGGTTCGCCATCACTGCCCTAGGATGTCCCTATTTTCACTGGAGAAATGTTGGAGGGTATGGTAGGATGTCCCCATTTTCATTGGAGATTTAAAAAAATTTTTATTAGTTTTCGTTTGCAGACCAATAATAGTCTCATTATAACAATACCAATATATAATACAATTATTAATACCAATCATTCAAATATCTAATTATATAATTCAGATGAAGTGGGGCCCCGTGTGCTAGATTTGATATTTTGCTGGTTTTCTTTATTTCCGCATTCCAAAATCTTATTCGTTCCAATTACATTCCGGTCACAATAATAATCCCTTATACAACTGCAATATTAATAAGGTCTATTTGTGTGTTGACACATTAAATGATTAAACACATTAAACATTAGGAAGAACTTCCTGACAGTAAGAGCTGTTCGACAGTGGAACTTGCTGCCAAGGAGTGTGGTGGAGTCTCCTTATTTGGAGGTATTTAAGCGGAGGCTTGACAGCCACCTGTCAGGAATGCTTTGATGGTGTTTCTTGCTTGGCAGGGGGTTGGACTAGATGGCCCTTGTGGTCTCTTCCAACTCTATGATTCTATGATTTATAACATGGCACGTGAGGAACTCAAACTACCGGTATATCCTTGTTCTTCCTGGGTGTAGCAATTATTCTGTCTGTGGTGTTTCTTCCTCTCCTTGTAAGATGTTATGTCTCTCTCCCCCCCCCCCCCCGGATTGTTATTGTTGCTGTTATCGGTTGTGCCTTGAGCAGAGCTGATATCCCATTGGTTGGGTGGCTCCCTTTTCCACAGCCACCACTGCTTCCATTTCTTTTCCAGTCATGCTAGTAACTAGTTCAGCACTCCTAAACAGAGCATAGCCACATATGGATTATTATTTTCTCTTGATCCCTTGAATTTGCACAAAACCAGAAAACTGCACAAGCAATTTTTAAAAAGATGCACAATGACTTTAATCTACGAAGCACCTGCTGAGAATTAGCCATTGTTTCCCTTTCTTTTCCAACTGTGCTCCTAACTATTTCTGGTGCTCAGAGAAGTAGTCTTTCTTTTCTTCTCTCAGATTTGTACAAACTCCCGAAAGCTTCTCAACCAAACAGTATTAAACCTGTCCGCAGAAAATTGACATTTGTTGGTGTGCTTTAGTGCACTTCCTGGGTGAGGAAAATAAATGAAATAAATTTGAAAACTGCTGACTCTGACCTATACTTGGGCCGCCCATTCCTCCTTGTCCACTATGGTGCCTCCAGGCCACCAGCTCTGACACACAGTTTTTTTGGCCAACCAACATCTCTTCTTTTGTCTTCTCCCAGTTTGAGACCATCCAGGGGGCAGAGCCCCCAAGAAGAGGAGTCGCCTTGTGGGGAGGCCTTGGGCTGCAGGTGAGTTGATCCTGAATGGTGCAGGGAGGGGAGAGAGGTTACTGGTTTCCATAGAAACACATCACCTGTAGTTTCCCTAGGAAAAAAAGATGTGCCTAAGAGATTTGCCCTGTACAACAAACCAGGTGCTTGGGGTTTACTGACACCCAAGGCTCTCACTGGCCCCTTTTAATATATGTAGGCACCCGGCTGTCTCGGGAGACAATGGAGGAGTGAGGTCCTTTTGGGGTGAAGTCAAACTGCTGGAAGGTGGCCTGCTGTGGCCGTAGAGGCTGATAGGGGAGAGACATCTTCTGTTGCATCTGGGGCAGAGGAAGGCATCTGGTTGTGCTGCTGCAGATGCACCAGGGCATTTCTTCTCTCTGCGCTCCTAGCGGTCATTCCTCCTCCGGTCACTTCTGTGGATACATTAGTACTGTTAGTCTTTTATGTACTGCAACCCAGTTCATCTCAGGGCTCTCCATAGCCAATTGGTGAGTGACACAGAGTCACAAAGCCTTAATCGGATGAGGAACAACCCCTGTCCGTTGTAAGAGAGGGCGCCAGCGGGAGGTGCAAAAGCATTTCCTCCTCTTCCTCCTTGCATTTTAGATGTTGACTTCGGTGTTTCCCGGTCACCATCCCACATTTGCATCCGAGGGAGGGACAGGTAGCACACCAGTTCAGCTCAGGCTTTGAGACGATAACAATTATGGGGGTTAAGGGAGCCATTATTTCTCCTTTGGTCCATTGACTGAGAGGTAGATGCACCTGTAGGCCACAGAGAGGGATGTCTGAAGAATTGGGGATCCTGCTGCTCTTGCTGCCCTACCAGCAGCCAAGGCAGAAAGGAGGCTGGGGAAACCCAGCCAGATGGGCAGGGTATAGATAATAAAAATAAAATCCCAGGAGATTGTCAGGGGTGGATTTGGGAAGCAGGAAACAGACACAGGCAAAGTTAGGATCCAGGCATACTTCTAGCTCCAGAGATTTTAGCCGAAGAAATACTCAAAAGGTATGGTTTTTTTTCTTTGTTCCTTCTGCTCTACACAGGAAATTGCACCAAGGAGCGAAGTGCACCTATCGACACCCTCTTTCTCCAGGCTCCGCTTACATAGACACCCTAAAGCAAAACCATCCCTCCATGCCCCCCCAAAACCACCTGCCCCCCTCACCTCTCGGATTCCTGCCTCCCACATCCCGGAAACATTCCTTCCCACCCCACAAAAACCAACCATTCATACCCCACAAGTCTCCACCCTCCTCACCTCTCATACCCCTTGCCACACCCCACGAGCGCCCCTTATAATTAAGTCCTCTCTCCCACTCCTCTGCTCCCTCTCCCTTCACCTCACCCCAGAATATGCCCCCTTTCCCCCAGAACCCCCCCTGAAAATATTCCCCTCCCCCCTGAGCCCCCCCTGAAACACTCCCCGAAAATATCCCCCTCCCCCCTGAGTCCCCCTCAGATATTGCCCCTCTCCTCTGCTCCCTCTCTCTTCAGCCCAACCTGCAATATGCCCTCTACCCTCCTGAAATCATCCCCGAATATGCCCCCCTGCCCCCGGACCTCCTCCCCGAAGATATCCCCCTCCCCCCTGAAACCCCCCCTGAAGCACTCCCCAAAAATATCCCTCTCCCCCCTGAGTCCCCCTTAGAAATTGCCCCTCTCTGCTCCCTCTCTCTTCAGCCCAACCCGCAATATGCCCCCTTCCCTCCTGAAATCATCTCCAAATATGCCCCCCTGCCCACGGACCTCCTCCCTGAAAATATCCCCCTCCCCCCTGAGTCCCCCTCAGAAATTGCCCCTCTCCTCTGCTCCCTCTCTCTTCAGCCCAACCTGGAATATGCTCCCTTCCCTCCTGAAATAATCCCCGAATATGCCCCCCTGCCCCCGGACCTCCTCCCTGAAGATATCCCCTTCTCCCGTGAGTCCCCCTCAGAAATTGCCGCACTCCTCTGCTCCCTCTCTCTTCAGCCCACCCCAGAATATGCCCCCTTCCCCCCTGAAACCCTCCCTGAATATGCCCCCCTGCCCCCAGACCTCCTCCCTGAAGATATCCCCCTCCCCCCTGAGTCCCCCTCAGAAATCGCCCCTCTCCTCTGCTCCCTCACTCTTCAACCCACCCCGGGATATGCCCCCCTCCCCCTTGAAACCCAGACACCAACAGAATACCCCCCAGAAAATGCCCCCTTCCATTCCGGACTTTCATCCGCACCGAGTGCAGGAAGAGGGGATTGTTTTAAGAGAATTACCAACAAGAGATGGGATTTCTAAATAAAAATTATGAACTCTGCTTGCTATGCCTATCGCCTTGAAATCGTTCCCCTTTAAACTGTGATATAAATGTGATACACTTCTATCTGAATGTACTGTGTATATATATGGAGTTCAAACTTTGTATCTTGTATCAATTTCCTTACTTTCTTTTATTCGTTTTATAAACTTTGTATGCGTTTTGTAACTTTTGTTTCGCTGTATACCCCAAACTGTGAATATTACTTTGCGCCGCTTGCAACTGATAAACTACCTGTCACCCCCATTCTGCATATAATTTCAATAAAGGATGAGGCTTCCAGCCACTTTGCTTTCTGAAAATCCTGATCTGGTCTCTGTTTTGGTTTGAGCCTCAAAGCTCCAGCCTTCCTTAAGAAGCTGAACCCCTTGCAGGGACCCCAAATTTACTCCTATTTCATAACTTAAACTCTGTAGCAGCCTTTGAACAACCTCTGTAAATAATTTATGAAAAAAGGAAAATGACATAGACATGTATACTTTATTTTTAAACAATTAGACAGGTTTCTGCAATAGACTTAAAATGAATGAAATATGGTCAGTTACTTTAGAAGAAAATTTATGGTTAAAATGTTGGATTTTATTTTGCGATTTCTGAGGATGCCGTTTATCTGTAACATTGAATTTAAGTTCATGTTGTATATATGCAAGTAAGTATAATAAAACATATAGATAGATAGATAGATAGATAGATAGATAGATAGATAGATAGATAGATAGATATAGATAGAACAAGCTGGTACAAAGTACATAAGAACATACATTATTCAAGTTTGAAAAAAGATTGACATTTTATAGTTTAATACGAGATATAGTTCAACACAACAGGGGAGACATAAAAAAGGAAGGGATTGACCTTTATTAATACTATTTTCTTATAACACTCCCCTTTGAGCTTGAACCAGGATGTCTATCATCTCCCATGCACTCTTTCCACATGATAACCATTGAATATTTTCCTGGTGATGCCCCTCTTCAGCAGAAGCCTCTTAGTGAACACACACCAATTAATTGACCCACCCACCCACCCCCTGCCTGCTGCTCCTGCCCTGGGACGTGCCCCTTTGCACCCCAGAATATGCCCCCTGGCCCAGAAGGAACCCCCCTCCTCACAGAGTCCTCCTCAGAACTTGTCCCACTCCTCTGCCCCCTCAGCCCACCCTGCAAGACGCCAACCCTAGAAATGCTCCCATCCCCTGCAGTGCATTATTCCGCTGCCTCCATTGTCAGCAAGAGCAACCAGGTGAGGGAGGGACTTCTAAAGTTATTTCTACTATCCTTTATCTTAGGAGAAGCTTTCACAGACCGCTATCTCATCAGATGCATGAAGTCTAATAATCCTATTATTACCATCATTATCATTACATATCATTTGTTATAGGAAAATCCTTGGGCTCACTTGGATTACCAAACAAAGACACCAGCCAGGAATATAGGAGCAAAACTTAATAAACTCCATGAGAGCTTTCAGCCATTGCTTCCTCCTGGCTTGAAAACAAAAGTAGAAAAAGTTCACATACAAAGGAAGATTCCAGTATGTGAACAGCCCCACCCAGTGACCAGAGCATCATAGCAGAGCCATTAAACTCTTTAAGCTCTGATATTCTTCATAGGGACGGGCTTTCTTCAGTGGAACCACCTCACTTGCCATAACAGAACTTACATGTGACCCAATGGGGAAAGACTGTGAGACATTTGGATAGTGCTGAACTAGGTATGGGATTTGTGGGAGGGTACCACCAAAGCTACCCTGTTCCCCCTATTTTAAGACATAGTCATAAAATAAGCCATAGCAGGATTTTTAAGCATTCAAGGAATATAAGCCATACCCCGAAAATAAGACATAGTGATAGGCGCAGCAGCAATGCCGGCCGCGGCAGGAGGAGGAGGAAAAAAATAAGGTATGTATATTGAACATTGGACATAGGGCTTCACATACATCCGCTCCGAGGCTGATTCCAGCCAGTTACAAATCCACTGAATGGTAGCATTGTCTAGCCCACATTTTACCAGGTTCTTTACAAGAATATCATGGGGCACCTTGGGTGGGATAGGATGGGCTGTTTCTTCCCACAGGGAATGCCCTCATGGTTGAGGCAACTACTATTCCCCTTCTGATAAACATAACATATTGGGCATGGGAGGCCAATTAGCTACCATGCTAAGTTCAAAGGTTTGGATTTGGTGTATAAAGCCCCGTGTGCAGCTTGGGACCAGGCAACCTGAAAGATTGTCTCACCCCTTCATAGCATCTTATCTGGTAGTCCCATTCTGGACAATACAGTGGTACCTTGGGTTAGGAACTTAATTCATTCTAGAGGTCCGTTCTTAACCTGAAACCATTCTTAACCTGAAGTACCACTTTAGCTAATGGGGCCTCCCGCTGCCGCCACACGATTTCTGTTCTCATCCTGGGGCAGAGTTCTTAACCTGAGGTACTACTTCCAGGTTAGCAGAGTTTGTAACCCAAGGTACCACTGTATAGGTATCAGGCCCCTAGCTTCATGGGAAGTGCCCTTTGGAATCCCCTCTCCTTGAATATTACGCAGGGGCCCTCTCTGTTGCCTTCCTCTTCCATCAAGCTTTTTAAGTGGAAAACTTTCCCAGTTTGCCTCTGTACTGGAACTGGTTTTAGTATGTTTTTAAACTGTTTCTAATGGTCTTACTGTTTTCTCTCATTGTTGTTTGCCACCCTGGACTCATTTGGGTGGAAAAGCAGTATATACATTTAATAAATAACAATAATGCTGGGGCCTCCATGCTGAGGTCTTTTGCCTAAAAAAAGAGGCAACACGTCGACCAATTCCAACGGGTGAAATATATCTATTTTTATCTTTATAAACTATAACGACATGCGAGACAGTGATCCAAGGTAATCATGCTGTTTCGGTTTGATCTTCAGTTTTTTAACTTAGTGTTTGCATACAATCTGTGGAACAGGGGTCCTACACATATGTAACCCTGCAGGGCAGAACCGATGGCTCTGAACGTGTTCTGTCCCTATAGTGCAAATATAATTTAGAAATAAAACAGTGCCATGTATCCACCACAAGGTGCCACTGTGTTCTCACCTAATCTTTAAAGAACAAAGGATGTCAGTTTGCAGAAGGGCCACCTGGAGACGCCTCAAACCCACGGACAGTTTTACGACTGCTCTTTCCTTTTTAGATCAGCTTTGTATTCAAGGTAATGCTTCATCTCTCTTTTTTGCCAGCAAAACATTTATCCTTCCCAGTGCTGGACTACCCAACTGGAAGGCTACGCACATGACCAGCAAAGCAGGAGCACAAAAAAAATCCCAACAAAAAAACCCCCGAGAGAATTTTTAATAAGGTAAACTAAAACAAAACTGCTGTCAACATTTTTACTGGCTCTGCTCTTGTGCCTTTAATGATGCACGAGAGTAAAAGTGTTATGGACAAGATGGCCCATCTCTGCTTTTGGACTCTATGGATTCTAACAGAATGCTGCCTTTAAATATATTCCAAAAGTGCATTTAAAGTCTGAAAGCACACTCATATTGTTTCCAAGTGTTCTGGCTTGATATTTAAAATTAGAAGGGACATTTTGATATCTTTGGTGAAATAGAGACTTCCACCAGAGCTTACTATGGTTGCCTTGTGGAAGGTCAGCTCGGCCACTTGATCTTGTAAGGGCAGATCACTGCCTCCACTTACCATTGTTGTTGTTGTTGTTTAGTCGTTTAGTCGTGTCCGACTCTTCGTGACCCCATGGACCATAGCACGCCAGGCACTCCTGTCTTGCACTGCCTCCCGTAGTTTGGTCAAACTCATGTTCGTAGCTTCGAGAACACTGTCCAACCATCTCGTCCTCTGTCGTCCCCTTCTCCTACTGCCCTCAATCTTTCCCAACATCAGAGTCTTTTCCAAGGATTCTTCTCTTCTCATGAGGTGGCCAAAGTATTGGAGCCTCAGCTTCACGACCTGTCCTTCCAGTGAGCACTCAGGGCTGATTTCCTTAAGAATGGATAGGTTAGATCTTCTTGCAGTCCATGGGACTCTCAAGAGTCTCCTCCAGCACCATAATTCAAAAGCATCAATTCTTCGGCGATCAGCCTTCTTTATGGTCCAGCTCTCACTTCCATACATCACTACAGTGGACGCTTGGGTTGCAAACGTGATCTGTCCGGGAGGCAGGTTTGCAACCCGCAGCGTTTGCAACCCGCAGCACCGCGTCTGTGCACACACGGGTCACAGTTTGGTGCTTCTGCACATGCGCAAAGCGCAATTTAGTACTTCTGCGCATGTGTGAGTGCTGAAACCCAGAAGTAACCAGTTCGGGTACTTCTGGGTTTGGCATGGGACGCTACCTGAAATGACGCAGCCTGAAGCGTCTGTAACCCAAGGTATGATTGTAGTGGGAATACCATAGCTTTAACTATACTGTACAGACCTTTGTTGGCAAAGTGATGGGTCTGCTTTTTAAGATGCTGTCTAGGTTTTTCATTGCTTTTCTTCCAAGAAAGCTTTTCTTCCAAGGCGTCTTTTAATTTTCTGACTGCTGTCACCATCTGCAGTGATCATGGAACCCAAGAAAGTACAATCTCTCACTGCCTCCATTTCTTCCCCTTCTATTTGCCAGGAGGTGATGGGACCAGTGGCCATGATCTTAGTTTTTTTTGATGTTGAGCTTCAGACCATATTTTGCACTCTCCTCTTTCACCCTCATTAAAAGGTTCTTTAATTCCTCCTCACTTTCTGCCATCAAGGTTGTGTCATCAACATATCTGAGGTTGTTGATATTTCTTCTGACAATCTTAATTAGACCTTTCAGGCTGATCAGTATACTTGCACAGATACTCATTTGGTATTTAAGTAACCCGGAAGTTGAATGCAAATTTGGGCAGGGCTTTACATTGTGGTGGGCAGCACAAGCTCCTTGAATGGGTCACACGCCAGAGGATGCTTGCAGACACTGACTTCCTAATAAATACAGGCATTCTTATTTAATTTAGTACATTAAAACCCCAAGCTTTCTCCAAATCTCATTCAGGCTGCCACACACCTTACATTTAAAGTGCATGGCTTCTCCCAAATAACCCTCCACAAAGCTGCAATTGCCAGCACCCAGAGCAAACTACTGTTCGCAGGATTCTTTGGGTGAGGTCATGCACTTTGAGAGGAAGAACTCATTTTAATTATTGCCAAGGTGCTAAAAGTTACTTTGTTAATCTGGTACTATGGCGAGATAAAACCCAGTGAAATTATGGTATTAAAAATCAGATTTTATTGGTGAGAACTCCAGTTTAAGGGAGGGAGAATTACAGTTAATTGTTTTAAGGAGAAAAGAGATCTAACTATACAGGAATGGTATCTAGTGTACGTAATTTCCCTATGTTAATTCCTATGGAACTGCACAAACTCTTGATATGTTGTTCATTTATTTCTTCACACAACATAGCCTGCTGAAGCTACAAATAATAAGTGGTTTAACATTGCCTTATCCTCAACTGCTGCGTCAACATAAGGTAGTTATAATGCTGTCAAATGATAGTTTTCACCACATTAGGAACAGTGCTATTTTTTATAGAAAAAGAGGTTCTGGAACTTACCGTGAACACCTCTCTTGTTCTCTTAAAATGGCAATGGCACCAACCTGAAAGGTGCTGGAACTGAGTTCTGGCTGAAAAAAAGCCCTGCTAAAAGACTGCCCCGATAGTGTTCTGAGTGCAAATCATCATGGGCATAGATTGTCCAGAGGGGCCCCGTTTCATTCTCCTGCCCCCATGCTCTTTCACAAAACCCTAAAACTAAAGCAAAACTAAAACACCGATTTTACCCCTTTTAATGAAGGAATATGAGATGGCATAGGTTGGGTAGGAGGGAGAATTTTGCATACTTTAAGAGCTATGATTCTAGAGGCATCATTGCTGGTTGACCTGATTCTGTGCAAGAGACCAGGTTCCACGTGGAACTGCTGGAGAAAAGCACCTAGTCTTGGATAATACCAGCTGAAATGTACTCGGAGTCGAGAGTGAATTTCATGCTCTTTATTCAGCTCATAGTCATCAAGGAGAAGAGGAGAAGAAGAATGGCTCTTTTCCCAAAACCATCTGCTTATATACATTATTTACACAATGGGCCTTGCGTGATTGGCTACTTCAGGGCTACACCTGTGGGCCAATTATATTGTGGATTGACTTCTGCCTGCAGCCTGATTGGCTGCTCCTACAGGCCAATCAGGTAGCAGATTCACTTCTGCCAGCCGCCTGATTGGCTGCTCCAGCAGGCCAATCAGGTTGCGGATTCACTTCCACCTGGAGTTGGATTGGGTAGCTCCCGCTGTTTCTGAATCCTATTGTTCTAGGATTCAGCTCAGTACATAACACCCCTCCCCTCTAAGTTCCAGTCCTGCCCGGGAAGTTGCATTCGTAGTCCCCAAGGTCTGCTGGCCGCCTCCGTGTGCGTTGTGGCCTGGGGTGTTCCTTGGTCAGGGGTTCTGGTTCTGGCTCGTGTTCCGAGGCTGCTGGCTGTGCCGGGGCTGTCTGGTCTGGCGCCACTGAACCACTAGGTTGTGGCTCTGGTTCCGGTGTCCTTCCAGCCTCGGGGCGCCCCTCTGTGCCTACTGCTTCTGCTTCCCCTGCCCACCCCTCTCGCTCTACAGGCCTCACTGCCCTGCTGTCCCCTTGGGACCCCTCTGTCCCGCTCTCCTCCCAGGTTCCTCCTGGGAATCGTCGCCGTAGCTGGTCGCAGTGGCGGCGCCAACATTGCCCCCCTTCCGTTAGTACCTCGTACGACACGGGACCGGTCACCTTGGTGACTGTGGCGGGTACCCATGCTGGGCCTGCCCCAAAATTCTTTGCGTACACTGCGTCCTGGGCCACAAATGTCCGGGGGTTCCTGCCTTTCCCCACCACTACCTCATCCTGAGCTCTGTCGGGGTGAAGTCGGTCCAGTCTAGTTGCAAGGCGCCGGCCCATTAGTAGTTCAGCTGGGCTCCGGCCCGTCGTTGTGCTTGGGGTGCTGTGCTGTGCTAGAAGAAATG
The DNA here is from genome assembly GCF_965207765.1 of Zootoca vivipara. Classification (NCBI taxonomy): domain Eukaryota; kingdom Metazoa; phylum Chordata; class Lepidosauria; order Squamata; family Lacertidae; genus Zootoca; species Zootoca vivipara. The sequence goes on from NC_142590.1 coordinate 3,434,071, forward strand.
CGGCAAGGCGGTATTCCCAGTCCCCTTGTGTCATGCGGCGGAGGCTGTCCTTGGTGGTCCGCACCATGCGCTCCGCTTGGCCATTGGTGGCAGGGTGGAATGGTGCTGAGCGGATGTGGCGAATGGCGTTCTGCGCTGTGAAGGTCTGGAACTCCTCTGACGTGAATGCGGTTCCATTGTCCGAGACGAGGGTGTCAGGGAGCCCGTGGGTTGCAAAAAGCTTACGTAGTACCCGGATGGCTGCCGCCGTAGAAGTGGACGGTACCAGTGCGACCTCCAGCCATTTGGTGTAGGAATCCACCACTATGAAGAATGTTTTTCCCTGGAAGGGGCCAGCGAAGTCCACGTGCAAGCGTGACCATGGATGTCGGGCGGACTCCCAGGGCTGGACTGGGGCCCTTGGGGGATCCGGGCGGGATTCTTGGCAGGTCTGGCAGTGTTGGACCCAGGCCTCTATCTCTCTGTCAATCCCCGGCCACCACACATAACTCCTGGCAAGGGCCTTCATCCTCACTACCCCTGGGTGTGTCTCGTGTAGGGCTGTGAGGACCCTTTTGCGGAGGGGCTGGGGAACAACAACCCTGCTTCCCCATAACAGGCACCCCTTGTGGGCCGACAGTTCATGTTTGCGGTTTGTGTAGCCAGCGAATTCTGGCCCGGGGCTGCTGCTGGGCCATCCTCGCCACACCCAGTCCAGGACCCGGGAGATGACCCTATCTTTTGTGGAATGGTGCGCAACTTCTTGTGCCTGAATGGGTCGGTCGGGAAGCAGCTCCAGGGTCATAACCTCTTGCGCAGGCGCTGGGTCGGGGCCTGTTTCTGGTAGTGGTAGCCTGCTGAGGGCGTCTGCGTGGCCCATCGCCTTCCCAGGGCGGTGGATTAGTGCATACTGGTAGCCGGCAAGGAAAATTGACCACCTGAGGACACGTGGAGACAACACTTGGGGGGTCTGCTTCTCGGGGGCAAACAGGCCAAGCAACGGCTTGTGGTCAGTCACTATGGTAAAGGGCCGCCCGTACAAGAAATCATGGAATTTTTTTACGCCCTTCACGATTGCCAGACCCTCCTTGTCAATCTGTGAGTAGTTTCGTTCGGCTGCAGCAAGCGTCTGGGAGAAGTATGCCACCGGCACCTCTCTTCCATCCGGGAGTTGGTGTCCCAGGACAGCGCCGATGCCATAGGGGGAGGCGTCGCATGCCAGCACCACTGGCAGCCTCTCGTCGAAGTGTGCCAAGACCGAGTTCGAGACGAGCAAGTCCTTGACTGCCTGGAATGCGGCCCTTTGTCGCTGGCCCCACACCCAAGGGGCCCTTTTATCTAGGAGTCTGTGTAGGGGCTCCGCTACCGCTGCCTTATGCGGAAGAAAGGCATGGTAAAAGTTCAATAGTCCCAAGAATGACTGAAGTTCGGGCTTGCTCTTGGGCGCTGGGGCCTCACAAATGGCCCGTACCTTGTCACCGGTTGGATGGACCCCTTCTGCGTCCACCTTAAATCCCAGAAAGTCCACCTGCGGCACTCCCAGTAAACACTTTTCCCGCTTCACCTTGAGGCCCGCCGTCTGGAAACGGTGCAGGACGGAGCGGAGGCGGTCCTCAAATTCCTCTGGTGTGGGCCCGGCGATCAGTACATCATCGAAGAAGGGGGTGACGCCAGGAATCCCTTTCAGGAGAGAGTCCATTAGATTCTGGAATATGCCTGGTGCCACGCTAACGCCAAATTGCAGCCGCTTTACTCTGAATGCCCCTCTGTGCGTCACAATCGTCTGAGCCTCTGCTGTGGCTTCGTCCACAGGCAACTGTTGATACGCTTGGGCCAAGTCCAGTTTGCCAAAGATTTTTGACCCAGCCAGGGTGGCGAGGACATGGCTGACCACTGGCACTGGGTATGCATGGGCCGTGAGAGCCTTGTTTATGGTGCATTTGTAGTCTGCACAGATGCGGACCGAACCGTTAGGCTTGACGGGTGTGACAATTGGAGTTTCCCAGGGGGCGTTGGGCACCGGCTCCAGCACTCCTTGCTCCACGAGTCGGTCCAATTCCTCGTCTATGCGGGGTTTCAGGGCGAACGGGACCCGGCGGGCCTTGTGCCTGATGGGTCGTACAGCGGGGTCTAGCTGTAGGGCAATGGGGGGTCCTGTATATCGTCCCAATGCCCCATCGAAAACCCCTGGAAACTCTTTGCATATGGCGTCCACGTCCACTTGTAAGCTAGTGCGGTTCACCCCGGTAACGGCTAGCCCCAGAGGTCCAAACCATGCCAGTCCCAGTAAGCTAACGTAGGGGCCCTTAACTACCAGCAAGTCCAATTGTTGCTTTCGCCCTCGATATTGCACCCTGAAGGTCCCCACCCCCATTGTAGGGACCTTACGTTTCTGGAAGTCCCGGAGGGTGAATGGGGCCGGCCTTAGTTTGGGACCCCCATTAGGGCACAGTTCCCTTAATGTTCGGGCCGAGATTATGGATAGAGTTGAACCCGTGTCCAGCTCCATGCGGCATGGGGCTCCCTCTATCTGTACCTCTATATACATTTTCTCTGTGCTGGGATGGGGCAACTGGAATACCTGGTAGTCCGTGATCTCCGTCGAGTTGCCTTGGTGCATGGTGCCGTGTGACCTGGGGCTCCTGGGTCGGTCATCTGATGCTTGTCGACGGGTGAGTCGAGCCCGACACACCCGGGCGATGTGTCCCAATTTTCTGCACTGCCTGCACTCTGCGTTGCGGAAACGACAGGTCCTCCTCTCGTGGTTCTCCCCGCAGCTTGCACAGTTCCCTCCTTCTCGTCGAGGCTGCTGTGGTGTGTGTGCTGCTTGAGTGCGCCGCTGTACTCGGTGTACTTCCTCCCTGTCAGATTCGGATTCGTCGGTGAGGTCTTCGTGGTAGACCCTCGGTTGGGATGGCGGGGCCGGTCGTGCCTCTTGCGTTGACCTCTCGGCGGCTTCGGTTGCCAGGGCTTCCTCCAGAGCAATCTGGAACGTGAGGTCTTTTTTGGCGTAGAGGCGTCGTTGCAACATCTCGTCCCTCAGGCCACCGACGAGGCGGTCACGAAGCATGTTCTCCAACTCTGAGAAGTTGCATAGCCGGGCGGCTTGGCGGAGGGAGGTCACAAACCCAGTTATGGTTTCCCCCGGGGCTTGCCGCTTTGCGTAGAAGGCATTTCGGCAAGCTACCACCGAGGGCTGTGGTGAGAAGTGCTCCTTCAGCCGTTCCATTATTGTTTTGTAAGAGACGGTAGCGACATCTCTAGGTGCAAGGAGAGCCCGGGCGATTTCAAACGTCTCCTCTCCACAGACGCTGAAGAATGTCGCCCTCTTCATGGCATCGTTGGTGACTTCTTTCGCTTGCAGGAGGAAGTTGAAACGGGCGGCGTACCCTTCCCAGTCTCCTGATGCTGGTTTGAATGGCGAGAAGCTGCTGTCGGTTGCCATTCTGGGTTCCTTGGGTCCTGGAGCTGAAGCCTGGATGCACGGTGCGATGCAGCGGTGCAGCAGGTGGCGGTGCTGCGGTGCAGTGCGTGGTGGCGGTCAGCTCAGCAGGATCCCATCCTCGTCGCCAGTGAAATGTACTCGGAGTCGAGAGTGAATTTCATGCTCTTTATTCAGCTCATAGTCATCAAGGAGAAGAGGAGAAGAAGAATGGCTCTTTTCCCAAAACCATCTGCTTATATACATTATTTACACAATGGGCCTTGCGTGATTGGCTACTTCAGGGCTACACCTGTGGGCCAATTATATTGTGGATTGACTTCTGCCTGCAGCCTGATTGGCTGCTCCTACAGGCCAATCAGGTAGCAGATTCACTTCTGCCAGCCGCCTGATTGGCTGCTCCAGCAGGCCAATCAGGTTGCGGATTCACTTCCACCTGGAGTTGGATTGGGTAGCTCCCGCTGTTTCTGAATCCTATTGTTCTAGGATTCAGCTCAGTACATAACACCAGCCAATCAGAGAATTGCTGAAATTCATACAGGCAAAACAAGGGCATGAATTGCAAGGGGGTGAGAACAATACCTTGTGATGCTGGCAAACATCCACTAAGTTGGAAGCAGCAACCTGGAGAGCACACAGGACTCTGAATTTTTTCATGGGCACAAGAGTCTAAGAGGTGCTAAGCCCGTAACCTTAAAACACCCGGTTCCTTGGCTGTGCACCAGCAAGAAAGCAGAGGCCCTCAGCCAGAGTCTCCTACAGAGTTCTGAGCCACAATAACAAGCGGTTGCTGACAGAGGTCTGATGTGTTGGTGAAGCTGAAGTCCTAGTTTAGTTCTCTGTCTAAAGCCACAGGTGGCCACTTGGCTCATGAATCTAGTTTGGTGGTAAGCTTTTATCTGATTAAGGTGACCATCTATGCTAGATGTTCCAGCACAGTAAGGCTCTTTGTGTTGTAGTATTTATTGAATTTTCCATTACAGGTATATATTATTCCAGTACTTTTATATTTTTTGCCTTATTTGCTCAAAAGAGCTATTGACTTCCCTCCCTCCTACCTCATGGTTACCTTAATTATTTCTATTTCACAGCATTTATATTTTTTCCTGTTTACATTATGTCCATCTCAATGATCAAATTTTAAATAAATATGTAAAAAGTACATAACCTCAACATTAGAAGTTTCAAGTCAGTCCTGCTTGTGTTGTTAAATGTTTACAATTATCCTTCAAATATTGTATAACTTTACTCCGTTCTTTTTACAACATTTAATCCAGCTGGTTTCAGATTTCCCCGGTCAACTTTGCCAACTCTGCATATTCAATCATCTTCATTTGCCACTCTTTAAGCGTTAGTATCTCCTGTTGCTTCCTTTTTTCAGCTAATAAAGTCCTTGCTGCCACTGTTGCATACCTGAATAGTCTTTGGTCTTTCTTTAGAATTTCCTAACCTATTATCCCCGATAAAAATGCTTCTGGTTTTTTTAACAAATGTACTTTTGTACATTTTCTTTAACTCATTATATATCATGTTCCAGTAAGCTTTTACCTTACTGCATGTCCACCACATGTGATAAAAAATCCCTTTTCTTTACATTTTCAACATTCCTTATTTTTTAATTTTTACATTTTTGCCAATTTGGTTGGTGTTAAGTACCACCTATACAGTACATCATTTTCATAACATTTTCTTTTAATGTTGTACAGGCAGTAAAGTTAATGCCTTCCTGCCATAATTTCCCCCATGCCTTTAATTGTATATTATAACCAAAGTCTTTTGCCCATTTAACCATAACATCTTTAACCTCTTCATCTTTGGTATGCCATTCTAACAATAATTTATACATTTTTGATAATATTTTCTTCTTAGCATCCAAAAACTCTGTCTCCAGTTTGGATCTTGTTATTTCAAAGCCTTTAGATTTTTTATCTTCATTAAATGCATCATTTACTTGATGGTATTGCAACCAATCTGTCATTAAATCTCTTATTTCATCAAATGTTTTTAATTTTAGCCTATTATCTACCTCCATCAATAAATCTCTGTGTGTGGCCCAATTTCCTCTCATATTTAATCTTTTTACAACTATCGCTTCTAGTTGGTAGAGCCACCACAAAGTTTTCCTTTCCAATAGGCTTTTGTATCTGTTCCATACCTCATACAGTAGTACCTCTGGTTAAGAACTTAATTCGTTCCAGAGGTCCGTTCTTAACCTGAAACTGTTCTCATCCTGAAGCAAACTCCTCCTCCTCCTCCTCCTCCTCCTCCTCCTCCTCCTCCTCCTCCTCCTCCTCCTCCTCCTCCTCCTCCTCCTCCTCCTCCTCCTCCTCTTCTTCTTCTTCTTCTTCTTCTTCTTCTTCTTCTTCTTCTTCTTCTTCTTCTTCTTCTTCTTCTTCTTCTTCTTCTTCTTCTTCTTCTTCTTCTTCTTCTTCTTCTTCTTCTTCTTCTTCTTCTTCTTCTTCTTCTTCTTCGCTGTGAGTCCATCTGGTCCTGGTGCTTCCCCCCTTTTCATTTGTTTTATAGCTAGTTGCACTCATTATTAAGGAATTCTGTTGGTCTTTTTTTATCTTTTGGAATCTTCTGTAATCCATTCTGTTCCAAATATTTCTCTATGCTTCCTTTATTTTCTTTTTCAGCTCTGTATAATTTTTTTATAGAATTTTTGGAAATTCTTCCTAATTTCTCTCGGCTTTTCAATTATTTTATCATGTATTTTCAGTTTTGTTAAAGTATTCTATCTTTGTCTCTTTTTTAACTGTCACAGCATAGTAAGGCTCTTTACCCCCATAATGCATATTGGAATTTTTCCCTGCATGTATCCTAATGGACACCTGTTGTCTCCCCTGATTGTTTCACCCATAATAAGGTGAGTTATATGCTGCTAAATAAATAGAATCTTAGCATTTTTAGTTTTATTTTACTCGCCGAAATGAATGAAATGGAACTCTTATCAATTACCCACCCAGTCTGGCAATGTCTTTTTTCTTTTTTTAAACTACTTATGAATTAAGAAATCCAAATTAATCCTCATTGACTCAGCTTTTGTGCAATTTATCTTTGGCAGTAATTGTTAAGAACTAGTTTCTGCAGGAAAAAACAGCTATAACAACCACAGCAGAGGATTGTTACCAACTTATTATGGCTTACTGCACCTGTTAACTTAGTACCTTCCACAAAGGAGATGGTTACTCCTCTGACCTTCAGGTGAAAGTGAGAATATTTGTTCCTCTTCTGGTCAATGAGTCTGGTCACTGCTTCACTGATGGACAGTCAGATGGTTCTTGAATCAACTAGCTAGGGAGACAACTGACTGAGTACTCAACACAACTGGAGACAAGCATGTTAGAGTGTTCTAGCTTAGTGGTGTCTCTCTTATAGTTTTTCCTTTTAAACTATTTTCAGTGAAACTAATATTCAGAAACACAAGCCACTCCATGTGCTGCACCTTAATACCAAGAGAAGCCAAGTATTGATGCCAGAAACCAATATGGATGTAGAAGGTTCAGTGGAATGAGGTTTGGATCCTAACAACTGAGCTCACAAAAGTTCAATAACATGACCTGTGGCCACGATTATATTTAGATCTTAAGCAATATCTTAGGGTTATTGCTTCTTATTACAGCAATATCTTGCTTTGCTTCCTCATGCAATCAGGCTGATGTTCTTGGTCCTCTGCTAATCTCATCAGCTGTTAAGTGGCACATCACATCAGCACATGTTCATCCCCCTGATCTGCTGATGGAGACTTTTTGCCATATTGTGTGTGTACTAAGAGAACTAGAGTGGCAGTCAGCATTTCCGGTGTCGTGGTTCAAAGATCCCTCCGGTGCCCCACCCCTCGTTTCCCAGAGTTGTCAACCTTTCCCCAAGCCTCTGTGGGGATCGCTCTCCTCCCGTGGAGACTTGGAAGGCAAGCTGCATGCCCACCAGTCATATGTTTGATGGCGTGCAGCTGGCGGACGTGCAGGGAAAGGGGAGGCTGCTGACGCCGGCATAGCCGCCCAGCTCCCCCACTCCCTGGGGCGCCCCTGAGAGGCCGCCGCCCTGGTGCAATGCGCCAGTAAGCCCCCAGTAAGCCCACTGGGAAAGACGGCTCTGGGGGCAGTTTTCAAACTTTTCTTCTGTTGACTAAAATTACTTTATAGACCACTTAATACGCTTCATTTTTGTTCTAATATAAGCAAAGAGCAAATGTAACTCATATTTTATTTTTAAAAAATAAATACAAGAGCTAAATACAGCTCTTGCAGTCAGACCCCCCCTCCCCATTTCTGTGGAGCTCTAAGGCCTTCACATGGCTGTCTGCCCTGTGACAAGAATTGTGGACAAGTTCTTTGTTCGAAGCTATCTAATCCAGCTTGTTTTCAATCCATATCTATACATCCAAAACTCCAGCAAATCTAGAGTTTATGCAAATTCTGTCTGAATTTTAATACAAAAACTCAAAACTTCCTTTCACTTAAAGGTTGAAGACCTTCAAACATACTTGCCTGTTGGAATATGAGCTTGGATTTGATAGCTTTATGAGTACATTATTCTAGAAATTTTGAGAATCTTCTCATGATGCCTTTGACAAATCACAAATAGCATAACCTACCTAACAGAGTTATTGTGAACATTAAAAGGGATAAAATTTTGTTCTTAGACTTTCACTATCTTGTCTTAATAATAAAAGGGGGAAATACTGTTGTGGTTTTTAACCCCCATTCTGTACTACTTCATTCTTTCCTTGCTTAAAAGCAAGAGCCTTTGGATTGTTTTTTTCCTCTCCCTGCTGATATTTTTATTGGCTTGTAGGTGCTTTTCTTTGGAATAGTTTGCAAAAGATAGTGAATGCCTAATGAACAAACCCCTGGGGCTTTAGTCAGACTTATCATGACAAGCTAAAAATTAATTTAGATTGTCTACCTTTAAGTTACAGGGGGAACCTTTATTTGAAAGCTAAATTAAGACACCAGCCTATGGTGAGGGAGTGGAATGATTAATAATATCTAAATAAGAAACTGGTGAGAAGGAATTTTCTGTTTTACTGCTAATGGGGACTAAAACCTGCAATTTACTACCCAGTTGAAAAGGCTGTATTTAGCCCTGGGCAAAATATTTGATGCAGTTTCCACTATCTCAGCAAATCACCTACCTCAAATCTACCAGTGATTGCAAAGTTAAATGGCCATTTCAAAAAATGGAACTTAAAAGAAAATGAAAGTCTGGGTAATGTGGGCAAATGAATGAAGTTTCCAGAGGACTGCCAGTTTGGAATTTAGACAACCCATGGAAGGAACACTGAGAAAATGAGATGCTGTGCACTGGAAATCTATCTGCATAAAGCAGATGCATAGGAGTTGCAATGAACTGGAGATCACTATCCAGTTAGGGAGGGAAGAAGCTATATTGACAAGTAATGTATGAAGTAGGTTAGCTCCCACTGGTTACAGTAGTTGAAGTGTTCTCCTACTGGTTTCTCTGTCTTGTGATTCCTGATGTCAGATTTATGTCCATTTATCCTTTGGCGTAGGGTTTGGCTTGTTTGTCCAATATAGAGAGCTGAAGGGCACTGTTGGCATTTGATGGCATACACAATGTTAGAAGATGAGCAATTAAATAGTCCTGGGATGGTATGTTGGATGTTGTCGGGGCCAGTAATGGTGTTGTCCGGGTGTATGTGGCAGCAAAGTTGGCATCTGGGTTTATTACAGGCTCTGGTACCAGTGTCCATGTTAAGTCTGGTGGTTGTATTATTGTGGGTGAGGAGAACACTTCAATCTCCCAGGACATTCTATACAAGATCTCAAAGCAGCTGTTTTATTACAGAAAAATTTCAGAAACAGACTGGAAAGAGAAGTTGCTGAATTGCAACTCATTAGCAAGCTTAAAACCATGGAGCCACCTGGAATGAACAGAGACATAGGATTCTTATCTCATTATACATGATCAAGCTTTCCTTAGCACCTTGTTTTTCCCCTGCAAGACCAATTGCAGTCATTAACAGTCGTTAACAGTCATCTACAGGTTTACCACTCCTATCAGCCCATCACCCATTCCCATCACCCCACCCCCCACCCTCTGAATATACATAAGGGTCTGGTGACTTCTGTTTCAGTGTATCTGATGAAGTGTGCATGCACACGAAAGCTCATACCAAAATAAAAACTTAGTTGTTCTTTAAGGTGCTACTGAAGGAATTTTTTTATTTTGTTTCTACTCAGACCAACACGGCTACCTACCTGCTTTTAGAATGTATTAGGCTTGATTTTTGTGTGTTTTAAATTTCGTAGAATCTTTGTGTTGGAAGGTACGCTAAGGGTCATCAAGTCCAACCCCATGCAATTCAGGAATCTCAGCTAAAGAATCCATGACAGGTGGCCCTCCAACCTCTGTTAAAAACCAAGGACGGGCAGCCCACCACCTCTCGAGGGAGACCGTTCCACTGTCAGACAGCTCTTACTGTCGGAGCTGTGAGTCTCACCCCTCCTGCGCTGCATTCCATCTGTCCTTATCTGACCCCGACCCCGAAAGGCAGGATGTTTTCCTATGTCAGTTATGAGTTAACACCAGGGAAGAAATCCTTGGCAGTTCCCTGAAAGATAGATGGGAGAAATGTCAATAAAGACTGCTCATAGGCTAGGTGGCCAGGGCAACATGGGACACCTGATGCCTAAAGTTGATGAGCATCCCCTCAATTCCTTCACCCAAGTAGTTTATAAAGACGTTCAACAGGCTTTTTCTTCTAAGTATTTATAGTTTTCATGTTAATAATGTTTTCCACCAACTTACCTGAGAAACAAGTTAGACTCACAGGTCTGTAATTTCCTGGATTCTTTGTGGATTCTTTTTCAAAACTTGATGTTGGCTGCGTTTCAGTTCTTTGGTTAGGAGGCTGATTCTAGCAATAAGTTACATATTTTACCTTGAAGATCAACAATTTCCCATTGGAGTTCTTAAGAACTCTCAGGTGACTGCCCCCTGGCCTTGGAGACTTGCCAACTAGTTCTGAAATTCAATCTTTTGCCACCTTGATTTCATATCGCTTCTCCATTGTGCTTCCGGGGGGGGTGATGGAGAAGTCTCCAAATTTCTGCAGTGAAGACTAATTATCTATTGAGCTTTTTAAAGAACATCTGCAGACTTTTGCTGGATCAGACGGAGGGCCATCTGATGCAACATTCTGTGTCCAGATGTCTCTGAGAAGTCCACAAGCAGGGGTCCTGCCCTGCACCATGGTTTATCCTTAGCACCCCCCTGAAAATGATGTTGACTAAGGGATACCAGTGGTAGCTTCCACCTTCCTACACTTTGAATGCATTTAATTTAATGCATTTAATGCATTGCAGGGGGTTGAATTAGATGACCCTCAGGTTCCCTTCCAACTCTCCAATTCTATTATTCTGCAGCAACAGAGGTGCGTCATCACCCCACCAGTAGAGTCCAACAGAGCCCAGTGGATCCTGTACTGCTTCTTAATCCCCTCCAGTCTGGTGGACTAGGATTGCTCTGCCCTAGCAGGCATAGACCAGTCCTTTATATGGCCTGCAAGGTGATACGGAAATCATCAGTTTTACTGTTTTTAAGCTCCCATGACTAAACAATAGTAAGATCACAATTTCTCTAAACCAGGCATCCCCAAACTTCGGCCTTCCAGATGTTTTGGACTACAATTCCCATCTTCCCCGACCACTGGTCCTGCTAGCTAGGGATCATGGGAGTTGTAGGCCAAAACATCTGGAGGGCCACAGTTTGGGGATGCCTGCTCTAAACCTATTAGCATTTGCCATCCAGCTTTCAAGTAAACACCAGCCTTTAGGAAGGAAGGAAGGATTGCCCTCCATTTCCCCTCACCATCCTGGTCACAAGGTCCTTGGGAAAGTATATGGCAATCTTTCAGAAATGTGGGTGCCCTTTTAGATAAAACAAAAACAATGGTAATTTATTAATGAGCGGACAAAAACACAGTGTGATTCTATTTATTTCATAAAATTTATACACCATTTGATTGTTAAAAAATACCTCAAAGCAGTTGACAAAAAGATAAAACCATAAAATCAGGAAAAATTCACAATACATGCTAAAATAGTTTAAAATTCACATCAGCTTTACTCCCGTGTAAGTGCAGTTGCCTTTCTTCACTGCTGGGCTTGGGTTGAAGACTCAGGGACATGCCAGGAACAATTCTTTGTCTATTCCAATAAATCCAAGGTAGCTCCGGTCTCATGGCTTCAAGTGCCTGGAGCACTTCTAGTGAAGTCATGTGGCCACATTAGATGGAGCCCTTGCTCAGAGTGACCACCCCCCTCCGCCAATTCCACCTTTGCAACATAGGCGTAGCCAGGATTTTTTTGGGGGGGGGGCAGGCTTTATGTTAGGAGGGATACAGAACCGAGTTATCTGTGATGTATTTATCTTTATTTATTTGATTGGGGAGGGGCTGCTGCCCCCCCCCCCGGCTGGTTATGCTCATGGATCCTATTTCCACCTTGGAAGGTCCAGTTGGAGCTGGGGAAGGGGGGACCCTCGTGCTTGGTCTGTGCATAGCTACACATTTTGGGGCATTTAAATGGAGCACTGCAGGCAGACCCATTGTCTCCAAGTGGAGTCAAACAGACACACCTTGGGGGGGGGGGTGTCTAGCCAGGGTTTCTGCCCCAGGTGCCATGGAGGCTCCAAGTCTCCCAGCATGCCTGGGCTTCAAGAGAATCAGTTGGTCTAGATTAGATGATCCTGATTGGGGTCCCTTCCAACTCTATGATTCTGTGATCCCTTCAGAACTCTGAATGTGTTTAAATAGCTAAGGTTGAGTCATTTTACAGACTATACATGATTTACACACAGGAAAGTATTGGGTGTGTGTGTTGAGATCCCTGGCAAGCGCTAGTCAGCCTGGCTGCATTAGGATTGTAATGGAAGGGCACTTTCTACTTGCAAAAAGCATTTTTATTCACCTTACATGGAACCTAAAATGACCACAAAATTATTATTTCTTAAAATGAGAAATCAAACAAAGTAAAGGAATCTTGTTATATATAGGTAGGCGTGTTGGTCTGCTGTTGAAGCAAAATAAAAATAAAATAGAAAAATTCCTTCCAGTAGCACCTTAGAGACCATCTAAGTTTGTCATCTTATTGATGTTTACTCAGGAGTAAATTTACACGTCAAAACTCCTTGAAAGGGTTTGCACAGAACCAAGAGGAGTGGGTGGCAAAAAGCCTCAAAGACAGGAGGAAAAAAACATTTTAAAAGGAAACCAGAGGGTCTTGGCTGATCTTATGGAAATGCAGTCTTTTAATCATCCTGTGACCAAATAAATCCAATTCAAAACCTGACCTCAGACACTTGCTGTACATGGAAGTTCTACCATTGTCAAACAAAAAAATTCCTTCAGTAGCACCTTAAAGACCAACTAAGTTTTTATTTTGGTATGAGCTTTCGTGTGCATGCACACTTCTTCAGAATTTGCTTTTACTAGAAGAACACAATTTGCTTTTACTAGAACACAATTTGCTTTTACTAGAAGGGGAAGCTCATACTTCTTGGGATTCCTTCGTATTCAAATAATATATTGCCCACTTTTTTGCCCTTTACAAATAAATGGGTTGAGGTGTTTGTACGGTATGTATGTATGTGTATGTACGCACACAACATCGGGGTGGGGTGCCAAACTGGGCCTTTGACCCGGGTGACAGCCTAGTTTCGGCCCTGGCTTGCTTCTTTACTGGCGGTGCCTCCCAAAGTGGCGTCTGGGCTGTTTAAAATGTCAGTTACTGCGAAGCCTGTAGTACGGATGGAGGCTTCCTGGCTCCGGCTGTTGCCTCGACAGCCAAAAGCCGTGGGGATGGAAGGGGCCGGAGCGGCGCCCCCTGGAGCCGCGGGACCTCGCTCCCCGGAGGTGTGCTGGCCTGGCCAGGTCATCCTGCTTCCTCCATCCGAGGCAATCCAGCTCTCCAGGATTCGCCCTGCCTGCCTTGGGCTTGCGGGCCTGCAATAAGTTCCACGGAGTTAAATGCGGGGTTAGTCCTGGTTCGCCGTTCAGCTTTTACGCACCTTGGAGTCCCGTCAGACAAAAAGTCCGGCTCTCCCGTTTTAGACACGCTTCGCCCTTGGCTTGGCTTTCTTACGCACGGAATCCGGACCCCTTCGAGACTCGCATGACCGGGGTCGACCCTGCCTTTCGGCCCTAGACCTTCGGGCTTTTTGTGCCAGACTTTCCGGATGAGGGGCTTCGGGCGGGTTTGGGGCGTCTAACCCCGGAGGGCTCCCGGGCCCTGGCGCGCACACACCCCCCCGGCCCCTTGGCGCCTTCCTCTTCGCGGGCTCTGCTGCAACTCCGCCGGGTGGGCGGTGGGGGGGTCGGAATACACAATAGCCGAAGAGGAGGACGGGGCGGGCGGCAGGCTCCTCCTCCGGCTCGCCCCGCCTCGCCCCCAGACGGGCAGCGGAGCCGAAGTCAGGCGCGCTCTTCCCCGCAGCCGCCATCCCGGGCGCGCCCGGTGCAGCTCCGCTTGCCACACCCGGGAAGGGCAGCAGCAAGACCCCCGCCGCCGCCGCCGCCGCCTCTGCGCCCGCCCATGCCCGGCCTCTCGCCCCCCGACGCCCGCTAGCCGCTGCGCCCTCCATGGCTCGGCCCGTGGCGCTGCTCTGCTGCTGCTCGGCGGCGCTGCTGGCTGCGTGCTGGGGTCCCTCCGGCGCCAGCCCCAGCGCCACCCCCGCGGGCGCCCCGCTGCAGGACGAGGCGGACAACCAGGAGAACATCCTCTCGCAGGTACGGCTGCTGCACCCGCAGGACTTCTGCCTGCCTGCCTGCCTGCCTGCCTGCCTGCCTGTCTGAGCCGCGCAGCGAGAAGCGGCCCGCCCTCCGCAAAAACGCGTCCTCCCACCCGGAGCAAGAAGGGATTTGCAAGAGGAATTAGGCAACCGCGGCGCTTAAGCGCACCGGTTCAGCCCGGGAACCCCAGTTCCCGTGACCGGGTGCAGCTCCGTGGCAGAACGGTTGGCTCCGCGCGCAGAAGGTGCTCAGCTTGGGCGCCCTCCTGCGCGGAGCCCTGGAGTGCGGCTGCCAGTCAGGGTAGCCCAGGGGCGATTAAGCCGTGGCGGTGCAGACGCTAATGCGCTGCAAATCGCCACGTTCCTGGCTCTGGCTGCGCTGGATGCAGCTGGTGGGTCTGGTGGAGGCCATCTGTTTCCCGCTCCTGAAGGAGACAGGAGTGCATTAGATGGAGCAGGGATCTGGCTCGGTACGAAGAAGCTGCAGGAGCGAGGAGGCGAATGCCTTTCCCTCTTCACCCTTGTAAAGGATCCCGAGGCAGGGAGAGCGGCTTTTAGATGGGCAGCAGCGCCTCTCTGGACACGGGGACTAACAGGGTGCCCGCTACAGGCACGGCCCAGGTGGGTGGCTTCTGGATTTGCGGAGGCAGCCGGCTGGGGGAGGCTTCCCAGTTCCCAGGCGCGGATTTGCTTAGAACTTCAGGAAGGTGATGTTTTCTCTGAAAAACAGGTCTCTTTTGAGGCAAGTTCCTCCTAATGCCTGAGGTTTGCTTCCAAATCAATGTGTGTTGTGTAGTATTGAGAATTGTATAAAGATAAATTTAAAAATGAAATAAATGTGTGCAGTATTCAGGTGCTGGTTCCAAGGGCATGGAAATCATTATTTAGCACCCTGCAAACTTGCTGCAAGTTAGTTTGTCCGCAAACCAGTTCAGATTAGAGCCATTCTTCTTCCAAAGAAGGATGTATGTGGATTTTTTATTTGAGTGCCTGTCCCTTTGAGAAATGGATATGCTTCATATTTTCATATTTTTGAAGGCTGAACTGTGACTCAGTTGAGCTGAAGCTTTTGGGTCTGCAGCTCAATCAAAAACATCTTTACTTTGAACTCCGTGGAATTTGCTTCTATGGGACTTATTCCAAAGAGAGTGTGCTTAAGATGGTGCAGTGATTCATAGCCTTAACATAAACAGGTTGTGTTAAAGAAACTCTCTTCAAAGGTATCTTTCCACTTTATCTGCGCATGTGTGTGCCATGTTGAGCACTGCAATGTTATACCCTATGGGCTGTGAATTTCCTTAATTTTCATCTGTACTAACATCTTGGAACAGAAGCACAGTCTGATGCTACAGTCATCTGCTACAACTTGCTTCCTAGACTGCTTCCACACCCACACTGTTGTTGTCATCAGAATTCAAGTACTTCCCTGCCTTGCCTTTTTTACATTTGATGCAGTTTTTCTCTTACTGTGGAAAATGTGTAAAGTTGAAAATAGCCTACTATACCGTATTTTACAGACCATAACACACACTGGACCATAACACGCAGTTAGTTTTCTAGAGGAGCAACACCAGATTTTTTTTCTTCTTCTGGTTTTCCTCCTCTAAAAGGCTGGGAGGGGGTGCTGGAGGCCGAGTGAAGGAGG
This sequence comes from Zootoca vivipara, assembly GCF_965207765.1. Classification (NCBI taxonomy): domain Eukaryota; kingdom Metazoa; phylum Chordata; class Lepidosauria; order Squamata; family Lacertidae; genus Zootoca; species Zootoca vivipara. Next base: position 3,449,892 of record NC_142590.1, read on the forward strand.
CAATGCTACTGGGCTTCTCCTGCCGCTGCCTCCCCCACCCCTGCCGACACCATCAGACTTGGTAGCCGCAGGTTCTCGGCGGCCTCCTTGACAGTGGGCGGGGAGGAGGGAGCTCTCTTCCCCGCCCACTGTCAAGGAAGCTGAGAGGGCGGCGGCCGGCCCGAAAGCTGCCGTTTCTCACCACCACCGCCTGCCTCTCATAGGAGCAAGCGCAGTGCCTCTCCAACTATGAGAGGCAGGCGGTGGTGGTGCAGACACCTCGCTCGCTTTTCGCTGGGAAAGAGGCGCTGTGCCTCGCCCAGCAAAGAGCGAACGAGGGAAGCATGTCCCTTTAACCCCATCGGGGCTGGGCATGTCCCTGCTGCCGCCGCCACTTCCCACTCGCCGACTCCGAAATGGTGGACGCGCCGAAGCTGGAAGAGCACGTCCACCATTTTGGAGCCGGCAAGTGGGAAGCAGCAGCGGCGGCACGGGCATGCCCAGCCCCGATGGGGTTAAAGGGACACGCTTCCCTCCCTCGCTCGCTCTTTGCTTTGCCCTGCATGGCAGCGCTTCCGCTCCCGGCTAGAGCGCGCCGTGTGGGGGCAGTGAGCAGGGAGGAGCGAGGAGGGACGGGCAGGAGCCATGGCTCTGGCGGCAGAGGCTTCCCTGAGATGCCGACTGCAGTGGCAGCCGAGGGATCCCGCTGCCGGAGCCATGGCATTCGCTTCATAACATGCACAGAGATTCCCCTCACTCTTGATGAGGAAAAAAGTGCGTGTTATGGTCCAAAAAATACAATGCATCTGCTGTCACAGATGGTATAAAAGTTCGTTGGCACTTCTTTCTTTTTCTTTCTTTTTTTTGGGCGGGTGGATTGTTAACAGGTAGTTGTTAACATTGCCGTCATCATCTTCTTTGCTTTAAAATTGTTTTATTGTGCATTTTCATTCAGGTTGTTTTAATGACATGGTGTATTTTTTTAATACTGTTTTTATTTATTTTCAAGGTACAGAAGATAAATTTTGAGAAAATAATTGTTAAAACAGTAAACAACAAATAACCTCTCCTGATAAAATTACAGACTTGCCATGTGTTAAAGTTTCATTTGATTCCTCTAAGAGATCACGCCACATTTCCCCATGAATGCTGGGTGGATTCCTGCCACAGTCTGAACAATTTGTATTCAATAAACATTTGCCATATGTTATAAAAGTAATATGGATTGTGTTTGCCCTTTGCCGCTCTCACCTGGCATGTTAGTTCCTCAGCCAGTGCTATTGACCATACTCTTTTATACCAAGAATCAATGTTCAGCCCACCACTGGTTTTCCAACAGCTGGCTATCTCCATATGGGCAGGAGTAGAGATGTAAAATTTCCGGAAATTTTGAAGCTCGGAAAAAAACGCATATTTTTTTTGAAAAATTGAAAAAAATGCTATATTAGCACTTCTTTTTTCTTTTCCAGGTTGAAAGTCATTCTGTTACTTTAGAAACATAAAATATAACTATGGATAATTTTAATGGGCATAAAATTATCACAACTAGCATATTAAAAATATAGTGTATCCAAACAGGAACTGAAATTTAACTTGTCTTTCATCACTGTTTGCTATGCAACATGCTTACTCCACCTCCCATGTTTTGCCCATGAGACCTTATGTATTTCCTCACACTGATGTGTGTGGTCTGTTAACCACTTTAGCTACAGTACTACTATATCAGGCATCCCCAAACTTTGGCCCTCCAGATGTTTTGGACTACAATTCCCATATTCCCTGACCACTGGCCCTGTTAGCTAGGGATCATGGGAGTTGTAGGCCAAAACATCTGGAGGGCCGCTGTTTGGGGATGCCTGTACTATATGCTTAAATTAGTTTATTTCACTTTTTAAAGACTGTTTTACAGCATTAAATGTTTAAAATATTTCCATTTCTTTTTTTTTCTTTCTTTCTTTTTGTTGCTCTATATCAGGCATCCCCAAACGGCGGCCCTCCAGATGTTTTGGCCTACAACTCCCATGATCCCTAGCTAAGAGGACCAGTGGTCAGGGATGATGGGAATTGTAGTCCAAAACATCTGGAGGGCCGGAGTTTGGGGGTGCCTGCTCTATATTTTCTTCCAGTGCTTTGAGGCCTAGTGAAGAGGAACAGAACCAATGCATACCACACGTGTGCAAAAACAAAACTGAAACCTTTTTCTTTTCTGGTGACAACAGCACCTCCTAAAGGAAGAAATGTATCTTGTTCTTGCATTGGAGAATTCAGTTTGTAACCTAGGACTTGCTTTTCCTCATAGAAATTAGAATAATCTGATACCATACATATTTTTATATGCCTGTTGTCCTTGTCCATGGAGTTTTCTTGGCAGGGATACTGGAGTGGCTTGCCAGTTCCTTCTCCAGGTGAATCACGTTTAGTCAAAACTCTCCACTATGACCTGTCCATCTTGGGTGACCCTGCATGGCATAGCTCATAGCTCCTCTGAGTTATTCAAGCCCCTTCGCCACGACAAGGCAGTGATCCATGAAGGAGTACCACTGGTCCCATCATCTCCTGGCATATAGAAGGGGAAGAAATGGAGGCAGTGAGAGATTTTACTTTCTTGGGTTCCATGATCACTGCAGGTGGTGACAGCAGTCATGAAATTAGAAGGTGCATGCTTCTTGGGAAGAAAGCAATGACAAACCTAGACCTCATCTTAAAAAGCAGAGACATCACCTTGCCAACAAAGGTCCGTACAGTGGAACCTCGGTTTATGAACACCTCGGTTTACAAATTTTTGGTTTACGAACGCCGCGGACCCATCTCGAACGGATTAATTCACTTTCCATTACTTTCAATGGGAAAGTTCGCTTCAATTTATGAAGGCTTCAGTTTATGAACAGACTTCCGGAACCAATTACACCCATGCTTCGGGTTAAGTACGCTTCAGGTTGAGTACTCCGCGGACCCGCCTGGAACGGATTAATCCACTTTCCATTACTTTCAATGGGAAAGTTTCCTTCAGTTTATGAACGCTTCAGTTTAAGTACTCCGCGGACCGTCTGGAACAGATTAATCCACTTTCCATTACTTTCAATGGGAAAGTTCGCTTCAGTTTATGAACGCTTCAGTTTATGAACAGACTTCCGGAACCAATTGTGTTCATAAACTGAGGTACCACTGTATAGTTGAAGCTATGGTTTTCCCAGTAGTGATGTATGGAAGTGAGAGCTGGACCATAAAGAAGGCTGATCGCCGAAGAATGGATGCTTTTGAATTATGGTGCTGGAGGAGACTCTTGAGAGTCCCATGGACTGCAAGAAGATCAAACCTATCCATTCTGAAGGAAATCAGCCCTGAGTGCTCACTGGAAGGACAGATCCTGAAGCTGAGGCTCTAATACTTGGGCCACCTCATGAGAAGAGAAGACTCCCTGGAAAAGACTCTGATGTTGGGAAAGATGGAGGGCACAAGGCGAAGGGGATGACAGAGGACGAGATGGTTGGACAGTGTTCTCGAAGCTACCAACATGAGTTTGACCAAACTGTGGGAGGCAGTGGAAGACAGGCGTGCCTGGTGTGCTCTGGTCCATGGGGTCACGAAGAGTCGGACATGACTAAACAACAACACACATATTTTTTAAAAATGATTTATAAAATATTTGAACCCCTTATCTTATTCATCATGGCTTCAGGGAAAAAACGGTTTTTTCCTAATTTTTCCAGGTTTCCCCCCGGCCTTCACATCTCTAGGCAGAAGTCCATAGAAAGGTTAAGAGGTCATCTTTAGGATACTCATGAGCAGACAGGATCCGAAGTCCAAGCAGTTCTGGTGCAGGGGACATTTCAGCTGTTTTTTTCTATATCAAGCTTATTTCTCTGAAGACAACTATTGGGATTACCGTATTTTTCCGTCTATAAGTTGCCCCCCTGTATAAGACTATTTTGGGTTACTCTGATTTAAGAAAATGGGAGATGTATCCATGTATAAGATGCCCCCCAAAAATTGACATTATTTTTAAATGAATAAAACCTAGTCTTATACATGGAAAAATACGGTAACTTCCTTACATATTCAGGGTAGCCTCAGCAGTGTATAATGCCACCTATGCAGAAGTTTTTTTGGTTTTTTCCCCTTTTTAAAAAATAATTTTTGAACTATACTTTTTATATACTAATTTTTGATTAGTAAAACATAAAATATCACCACATTACTCCGCCGACTTCCTTCCCTCCCTCCCTTCAGCTGCTTTTCTGTTTCCTCATAGATTGTATACGCTTCCCTTATTTTGGCAGAAATTGATTTCAATGGTCTCCCAGACCACAAAGTGATCCATTTTTCATTTGGTATATGCACATATGTCCATTTTCCATGGCATTTTTGTGAACAATAGATGCCATATTCTAGTATTATTAGAGCTTTATAAATTGAGGAAGCTATGCCCTTAGAGAGTGGAGAGAGGTTAACAAAGATATACTCTACTGCTGTTAGTTTCCTCTTTGCTTGAGTGGAAATGTCTGGGTTTAACAGGAATCTTAACAGCTGGTTGAAGTGGTACCATGACCATTTAAGGTTTGGTATGGCAGCTATGAATTGTTCTTTTTGTGTGTGTGTGGTACAGTTTGCATAGAAATATTTCAATCTATAAAGACCCACCTGTTCCAAACCATTCCAGTCTAAACATTGCCCTGGATGAAAGCGAAGAGGAATAAGGGGAGATATTGGGGGAGCCAGTTTTTAAAACTTTGCTATCCACACATTTACTGTGGTGCGGAGGAAAGAGTTCACAATAGCATGTGTTTTAGTGAGTGTGGAGGGTAGAAAGGGATATGCTCTATATAGGTAAAGGTAAAGGGACCCCTGACCATTAGGTCCAGTCGTGACCGACTCTGGGGTTGCGGCGCTCATCTCGCATTATTGGCTGAGGGAGCCGGTGTACATCTTCCAGGTCATGTGGCCAGCATGACTAAGCCGCTTCTGGCAAACCAGAGCAGCGCACGGAAACGCCGATTACCTTCCCGCTTGGAGTGGTACCTATTTATCTACTTGCACTTTGACGTGCTTTCGAACTGCTAGGTTGGCAGGAGCTGGGACCAAGCAATGGGAGCTCACCCCGTCACAGGGATTCGAACCGCTGACCCTTCTGATCAGCAAGCCCTAGGCTCTGTGGTTTAACCCACAGCGCCACCTGGGTCCTTTGTATGCTCTATATACAGGATCTGAAATTCCAATATCTACCTAGGGTTTACCTTTTTGCCCATGGATCAGTGGCATCAAATACTTTAATTAGAAGGCATTGTAATGAGTTTGGAGATGTGGGATTCTGAGACCACCTTTTTTGACACTTCCATATATAATTCTGGAGCCTATTCATGCTTTTCTTCCCTTTTGTGAAATAAACTTGTTTATTGAGCACTGCCAATTTTTAAATTGTTTGGGTGTAATCATAAGTGGCAGCACTTGGAAGAGAAACTCAATTCCATCATCCAAGTCATTTATAAAGTCCCGGTAGGTTTAACATGGGACTTTCTCCTGAGCAGATATTTCCAGGATTGCGCTGCAAGAGTAGTTGCATGTTTATTCCTATGACTCTGTGAGCCTGTGGCAACAGGGGCACTTTTCAATCAGCGCTGTGTTGGTTTTCACCTGTGGCTAAAGTCAGCTAAAAGTGACAGCTGCTGCCATAGGTTCCAACAGTTGTAAAAATTAGCCATAAATTGGTATGATTGAACAGGAGCTCTTTATGGCTGGACTGGCTGTGCTTTTGGCTCTCTATTAGAAATAGAAACAGTTATTTTTACTTAGATTAAAGTCTGCTTCTAAATTAATTTACTCTGTGGTTGAATGAACTCAGGCCGTCGTGGGGTTTACTATAGTTTCCTTTTTACAAAAAAGAGTGCTTTATTTGCATCAGAGATGTGCCAAATGCAAGCCCAGCCAAAATGAATACATTGCCAGAATAGTATAGCTGGATAACGAAGCAAGCAAATTGGGCCTATTTGATTGGATCAGCTTCCATTGTTAAAGGACCAAGGAAGCTTACATTCTATGAAAAGGAAGAAACTGACCAGCTATAAAGAGGCTAAATTTAGTTACGGATAGTTTTAAAAAAGGAGTGCTTTGAAATGATGGCGGCCTAATTACTAATTTTGAAACACACAAATCATGTTGATAGATGGGGGAATATATAGCATAGCTTTCACATGCAGGAGTCCTCTCTCTGCCCTGCTGCTAGTGAGATAGAGGCAAACTCAGAAAGGGACTGTGATAGTAAAAGAAAGCTCAGACAGTGTAAAATAGACGCAGAAACTGAGGAAGAGCAATTACAGTGTGCCTTTCAGATAACAAACCATTTAACACCACCATTCTGAAATGGTCTACTTTTCTTCATAGGGCTTCCCTGGCTGCTCAGTGAAAGTGGCAAAACCTTTTTTATCCATCACTGCTGACAAACAGTCTGGCCGGTGCTCTGTTTCAGATGTCATACTGAATCATTGTTAAGGAAGCCTGAGTACGGCTGAGCGCAGGGGTGCCATCATGTGATCTCCAAATGTTTTGGACTGCAGCTCCCATCGGCCTCACCCAGCACATCCAAGGGTCAGGGATGACAGCAGTGGTAGTCCAGCAACATCAGGGAAGGGTGGGGGAAACCACATTGATCATCCCCCTCCCTGGTTTAGTGTCATGTCTGACCTGACAAACCATAGTTTACAACCGCTGCTCTGCCTTCGGAGGGCACTCCACTGTGGTGCCGAGGATCTGGAGAATCAAAGCAGACAAGCAGCTCTGACCCCTGGTTGGCCTCTATTATGTTTGGAAGCTCGCATCATTCTTTAGCATGATGTCTAAACTGACCCTGAACCATCTGAATGCAAAGTGTGAATGTGGCAAACACACACCTCATGCCTCATCGGGAGAAGTTTTACCATCTTTGTCAAATCGGGTATACCCAATTTTGATGACTGATTGGATTTAAGGTTGTATATATTCTTTTGTCACTCCCTTTTGTCTTTTTTTGGGGGGGGACCCAGGTGGCGCTGTGGGTTAAACCACAGAGTCTAGGGCTTGCTGATCAGATGGTCGGCGGTTCGAATTCCTGCGACGGACTGAGCTCCCGTTGCTCGGTCCCAGCTCCTGCCCACCTAGCAGTTCGAAAGCACATCAAAGTGCAAGTAGATAAATAGGGACCGTTCTGGCGGGAAGGTAAACGGCGTTTCTGTGTGCTGCTCTGGTTCGCCAGAAGCAGCTTTGTCATGCTGGCCACATGACCCGGAAGCTGTCTGTGGACAAACGCCGGCTCCCTCGGCCTATAGAGCGAGATGAGCACCGCAACCCCAGAGTCGGACACGACTGGACCTGATGGTCAGGGGCCCCTTTACCTTTACCTTTTGTCTTTTAAATAAATGTATCTTCAGTGGCAGACTTGGGTTTAGTTGAAATACTTTATTGTCACTTGAACAACTTGTATACAGTGAGATTACATGAGCACCCCCCCCCACTCAGCTCTCTTAGTCTTAATTCCCCTCGTTTACGGATGCACACCCACCAAATCCGAAAGTCAGTTGCCCTGTTGTGATCTTTTCATTCAGCAGCCTAATGGATGACTGATTGGCTTCTACCCATGGATAGAAGCTGTTCTTTACCCTGTTGGTGCGACCAATCATGCTTCTATATCTTCTGCCCGAGGGCAGGAGATCAAGAGAGTGCGGAAAGGTTTGCTGCTGAGTAGTGTGTGG